>NC_091167.1:17740261-17752761 GCF_040958095.1 Procambarus clarkii
GCGAGGCTGGCTAACATCAGAACATCGTTCAGGAACCTGTGTAAGGAATCATTCAGAACCTTGTATACCACATATGTAAGACCAATCCTGGAGTATGCGGCCCCAGCATGGAGCCCGTACCTTGTCAAGCACAAGACGAAGCTGGAAAAAGTTCAGAGGTATGCCACTAGGCTAGTCCCAGAACTAAGAGGCATGAGTTATGAGGAAAGGTTGAGGGAACTGCACCTCACGTCGCTGGAAGACAGAAGAGCTCGGGTAAACATGATCACCACATACAAGGTTCTCAGGGGAATCGATAGGGTAGACAAGGATGGATTATTTAACACGGGTGGCACACGAACAAGGGGACACAGGTGGAAGCTGAGAACCTAAATGAGCCACAGGAACGTTAGAAAAAACTTTTTCAGTGGCAGAGTAGTTAACAGGTGGAATGCATTAGGCAGTGATGTGGTGGAGGCTGACTCCATACACAGTTTATAATGTAGATATGATAGAGCCCAATAGGCTCAGGAACCTGTACACCAGTTGATTGACAGTTGAGAGGCGGGACCAAACCGTTTAACAACCAGGTACCTATTCACTGCTGGGTGAACAGAGGCGTACAGTTTAGGATAGGCACCCAGTCAATCCTCCCCGGCCAGGGATACGAACCCATGTCAACTCGCTCGCGTAACTCAGGACTGCCACTTAATACCCAATAGCTCCGTTTTTATTGCTTTATCCAGATAATTACCTGAACTCAATGTGTTTCTCTGTGTAGATCTTCGTATAATTACTTTGTGGGGAAGCATTCTCCTATTTCATCATAGTCACCTCTTCAGTATGTTACTATCTTGGTTATCTTGACATGATTTCGGGCCTTTAGTGTCCCCGCGGCCCGGTCCTCGACCAGGCCTCCACCCCCAGGAAGCGGCCCGTGACAGCTGACTAACACCCAGGTACCAATTTTAGTGCTAGGTAAGAGGGGCATAGGGTGAAAGAAACTCTGCCCATTGTTTTTCGCCGGCACCCAGGACCATAGGATCACAAGTCCAGCGTGCTGTCCGCTCGGCTCCCCTTTATCTTTAAGTAACTGTTGCAAGTTACTTAAAGATAGTACTTCATGATACTTCTACTTTGTAGACTGTTATCTGGGGGCAGGGGAACACCTCTCACCAGTGAGAGGTGTTCCCTCACCTCCCACCACTGAGAGGTGAGGTACACCTAGAGGTGTACCTCACCTCTCCTGATATCTGATTCACTCCGAATGAATACTAAATTTAGAATCAGTATAATTGCCTCAATTCATCTCACTAGATTTACAACATTCTATACGAGGAAATTTCCTGCGTGTGGATCCAATAACTTTACCCTCCAAGGAAGACTTATTTTCCAAGTCTATTTCATATTGACTGAAGTCTGGCGAGACTTAAGGAACACTTATGTTACTTTCCTGATGTGTTGCTGTTAATTACTTTATTATTATTATTATTATTATTATTATTATTATTATTATTATTATTATTAATTATTATTAATTATTTTTATAATTATAATAATTTATTATTATTAACGATATTATTATCAGCCATTAATGTTGCTGTCTCTGCTGTGTTTTCCTATCTAAGGTGCTATCACCCCTGTATCCTGCCGGTATCCTGCCTGTATCCTTGCTGTATCATGCCTGTATCCTGCCTGTATCCTGCTTGTATCCTGCCTGTATCCTTGCTGTATCCTGCCTGTATCCTGCTTAAAACCTGCCTGTATCCTACCTGTATCCTGCTTGTATCCTTGCTGTATCCTGCCTGTATCCTTGCTGTATCCTACCTGTATCCTTGATGTATCCTGCCTGTATCATTGTTGTATCCTGCCTGTATCCTTGCTGTATCCTGCGTGTATCCTTGCTGTATCCTGTCTGTATCCTGCCTGTATCCTTGCTGTATCCTTGCTGTATCCTTGCTGTATCCTGTCTGTATCCTGCCTGTATCCTTGCTGTATCCCGCCTGTATCCTTGCTGTATCCTGCCTGTATCCTTGCAGTATCCTCGCTGTATCCTGCCTGTATCCTTGTTGTACCCTCCCTGTACCCTCCCTGTATCCTCCATGTATCCTTGCTGTACCCTCCCTGTATCCTGCCTGTATCCTCACAAATTACCAACATAGTATCCCTGACTTGAGTGCCATCTTTGGATAATTACTTCCACTGTAATTACCGGTGGTTTGGAAGAGCTGTCAGCCCCACACAAGACCTCCCTACTGCTGTAAACTCCTCCTCAAGCTGTTAACTCAGGAGACTAAGAAGTAAACCCCAGGTTATCGAGACAAGGTAACAGAGTAAGAGTTTACTCTCAATGTTATCGTCGTTTGAGGGAGCCGTGCGGACAGCACGCTGGACTTGTGATCCTGTGGTCCTGGGTTCGATCCCAGGCGCCGGCGAGAAACAATGGGCAGAGTTTCTTTCACCCTATGCCCCTGTTACCTTGGAGTAAAATAGGTACCTGGGTGTTAGTCAGCTGTCACGGGCTGCTTCCTGGGGGTGGAGGCTTGGTCGAGGACCGGGCCTCGGGGACACTAAAGCCCCGAAATCATCTCAAGATAACCTATAACTGCCCTTGAGACAGGGGGGGGTGGAAAGATAGCTCTGTCTCTCTCTCTATCTCTGTCTCTGTCTATCTCTGATTCTGTCTCTGTCTCTATTTCTGTTTATCTGTCTGTCTCTCTTGCTCGGGTCCTCGTTCAACAGTCTTCCATCTGTCTCTTTGAAAGTTTACTGTCTGTAAGGAGACAGACAGTATACTAACAAGGAGCAGTTGTAGTGTATTGTTATCTCCTTCATCACCATCATCACTACCACCACCACCACCACCATCACCACCACCACCATCATCACCACCACCACCACCATCACCACCACCACCACCACCACCATCACCACCACCACCACCACCACCATCACCACCACCACCACCACCATCACCACCACCACCACCACCACCATCACCACCACCACCACCACCACCACCACCACCACCACCACCATCACCACCACCACCACCACCACCATCACCACCACCACCATCATCACCACCACCACCACCACCATCACCACCACCACCACCACCACCATCACCACCACCACCACCACCACCACCATCACCACCACCACCACCACCACCATCATCACCACCACCACCACCACCATCACCACCACCACCACCACCATCATCACCACCACCACCACCACCATCATCACCACCACCACCACCACCATCACCACCACCACCACCACTACCATCACCACCACCACCACCACCACCACCATCATCACCACCACCACCATCATCACCACCACCACCACCACCACCATCATCACCACCACCACCACCACCATCACCACCACCACCACCACCAGCTCTCCCAGATCACCAAAACTACTACAACCAGCACCATAACTACCAGAAAGCACTTCACCACCACAACTACTCTACCACCCCAACCAGCACAACCACACCCAGAACAACCAGCCCAACCAGCACAACCACACCCAGAACAACCACACAACCACACAACCACACCCAGAACAACCTCACAACCAGCACAACCACACCCAGAACAACCTCACAACCACACAACCACACCCAGAACAACCACACACCCACACACCCACACAACCACACCCAGAACAACCAGCCCAACCAGCACAACCACACCCAGAACAACCACACCCAGAACAACCTCACAACCACACAACCACACCCAGAACAACCACACCCAGAACAACCTCACAACCACACAACCACACCCAGAACAACCACACCCAGAACAACCTCACAACCACACAACCACACCCAGAACAACCACACAACCACACAACCACACCCAGAACAACCACACAACCACACCCAGAACAACCTCACAACCACACAACCACACCCAGAACAACCACACACACTCACACAAACAATCCATCGTAAAAAATCAACCTTCAATTCACCCTAAAATGTTCCCTCTATACAAAATACTCCCTCTATATAAACATATAATTCCCAGCCCTCTATAATCTCCCCCACAGAAGAGGTGTTTAAACACTCTAGAGGCAACACAAGTGTTGATCAAGCCGACTGTTGGGATGTAGCAAGCTGCCTCCCTTCCCTAAACCTCTTTATTACAAGCAATTTCTCCTTATTGGTAGTAAAATTGTGTTTATGATTGAAAATACACTATGACAGAGCTGTGAGACTCCTCCCTCTTGCTCCCTACACCTGGAGCTGCTAGTGTGTGTGTGTGTGTGTGTGTGTGTGTGTGTGTGTGTGTGTGTGTGTGTGTGTGTGTGTGTGTGTGTGTGTGTACTCACCTATTTGTGCTTGCGGGGGTTGAGCTTTGGCTCTTTGGTCCCGCCTCTCAACTGTCAATCAACTGGTGTACAGGTTCCTGAGCCTACTGGGCTCTATGTGTGTGTGTGTGTGTGTGTGTGTTTGTTTTTACTGTTTGTGTCTGCTGAATCGAGGTATTAGCTCCTGGACCCCGCCTTTCTAACCAGTCTATTTTTCCTCTATTATGTCTACTACATATATTTCTCTAATGCACACACACAGGAAGCTGCTCGTAGCAGCTGTCTAACTCCCTGGTACCTATATACTACTAGGTGAACAGGGCATCAGGGTTATGGAAACTCTGCCCATATGTCTCCGCCGGTTGAGGGGATTGAACCCCGGTCCCTAGGTCTATCAGTCTAGAGCGCTATCCACTCGGCCATCCAGCCCCTTGTGAGTGTGTGTACTCACCTAGTTGTGCTTGCCGGGTCGAGCGTCAGCTCTCAAGCTCCGTCTTTCGAGCATCACTGGTTCAATACTGTGATTTTTTTCACCGTTTTACTGATCATATTTACATCAGTCCGTCCTCCAAAAATGGGGAGATAAATGTAACAGCCCCAAAAGTGCAATTATGTACTATGTATGACAGTCAGGAATTGTACTTATTTACACTTAGTATTAAACCGTACTGTCATATATATATATATTGTGAATATTTGAGTTTACCTGAAAAGCTGAATAGTAAACCACGATATACCCTAACCGTCTTAGTTTTTTAAAATAAGCATTTTATTGCTTCTTAATTACAATTACTACTTAATACTCAGCTATACTGATATTACAGTTTTATAAAATAAAACTAAAATATATCAATAAATTTTGAAGTAACTCAGGATATTTTTAAATTTTGTATAAAATACTATTGTATATTAAAACTGAAAAAGAAATTTCTATTACTTAAAACTTTTGTAAAGCTATCATACTTTAGGAATTGTCATCTAAAATTTTTAGTCTCAAGTTTCAAGTGTAGATATGACAGAGCCCGATAGGCTCAGGAATCTGTACACCTGTTGATTGACGGTTGAGAGGCGGGACCAAAGAGCCAGAGCTCAACCCCCGCAAACACAACTAGGTGAGTACACATAGGGAAATAGGGCCATAGTCATTGCTGTAAACAACCGATGCTCGAAAGGCGGGATCCAAGAGTCAATGCTCGATCCTGCAGACACAAATAGGTGAGTACACACACACATGTTATCCACAACAACAACATGTGTGAAGGTCTCTGAGGCACCATTATGTGAGTAAGGAACAGTAGCAGCCACAGAACTGACCCTTGAGGGCCAGCACCTGCTCCCACTCATCACTCATCACCATCAAACACATCAATCTCTACTCCCTCTCCCCTGAGACCTCCCTAACCCGCTATTACCCAAACTTATCCTTACTCTTTACACACTTTGTGTAAAAGGAAATTACACTGAGAGAAAGAGAGAGTAAAGCCAGTGTGACTATATAGCACATGAAAGGGATACAGACAGAGGATAGGAGGTGAATAGAGACTTATGCTCAAACCACTTTAACAGTCAGTGATCGAACTCCAACCTGCAGGAATCGAAACTATCACTGTACCGACCACTCCAAGATATTTACATAAAGAGAATAACATTTTTGCATGTAACAAATCTATCCTAGACGGCCGCAGTCTGGAACAATATTAAGGTCGCCGGTACAGCGTATAAGCACTTCTTTTTTCAGTCACTAATAATTTTTTTCTTGAGTAATTCTATTTCATGTAATGCCTATCTTACACGCGCGTGTGGGAGTCACACCAACATAGGTCCTGTAGACCAAAGCTAAGACAGGTCAGCTACTGGTGGATAATGCCTCGCCTGCAGCCTTGCATTTCCGGTTGCATCAAGCGACCATGGATATGCGTGCGTGCGTGTGGGTGCGCTTGTGCGTGATCCGGTTGACTACCGGCGGCCAGTTGACAGCACTTGGGCGGGGTGCCAGGTGATGATGCCCAGATGAATGATGTCTTGATGAATGGATGTCCTGATGAATGGATATCCTGATGAATGGATGGATGTCTTGATGAATGGATGTCCTGATGAATGGATGGATGTCTTGATGAATGGATGTCTTGATGAATGGATGTCCTGATGAATGGATATCCTGATGAATGAATGTCCTGATGAATGAATGTCTTGATGAATGAATGTCCTGATGAATGGATGTCCTGATGAACACTCATCAGGACATCCATAATGTTCATAATAACATTTCCCTCCCCTGGGCACTACGAGGCTCGAACTACCGACCCCAACACGACGACCTTAACAAGAATCTCAACTCAAAGTTCTCCTGAACTCACAATGTCTCTGTGTAAGTTGTTTCCTGCGCCTCCCTGAGGTTTAGTCTGCATGTTCTGCTGCTGCTGGAGGGCTGGTGCTGGGACGTCCTCTCCTGTCGGCCTCGCCTGTCCCATCTGTCCCGCAGGCGACCTGTCAATCAAGATCAACCCTATCCATCAAATCAAACCAAAAATAAGAATTGTTGTTGGATAATATTGATATTTTGTGAGGGGTTAGGTGGGGTTAGGGGGTCAGTAATAAGATGACTTACTATTCCTGCTAACAGGAGGGCCACCATTCTTTCCCTCCGTCCCATCCCAAATCCTTATCCTGACCCCTTCCCAGTGCTATATAGTCGTAATGGCTTGATGCGTTCCCGTGATACGTCCCTCCCTTCCCCCCTCCTATAGCTCATAAGCCAATTACTGCTGGGTAAACAGGGGCGTACAATTATGAACTAATCGGGATTCGAACCCAGAACAAATCGGTAGCGAGGCCCGAGTGAGATCTCCTGGGATGGTAATCCCATCCCATCTATCCCCGTCCCTAAGGGGCATCTCAGAGTTGAGATCTAGCTGCAGGGAGTCGAACCCAGTATGGAACATAATCTACCTCTTATCTGATGAGCTCATCACCTCCTTATGGAGCCTCAAGATGACATATTTCCACCAAACTTTAGAAATTATCATATTTTTTGGCACGTCAGAAGACCCTCTAGCCAACCAATCCACAAGGGGCCGTGACGAGGATTCGAACCTACGTCCGGGAGCATCCCAGACACTGCCTTAATCGACTGAGCTACGACATGGTCAAAAGAGTTGAAACCGAAGTTCTACTGAACTTACTGGATCCTGCAGCCTCTCCGAGACACAAACCTCGGAGAGGCTACAGGTTTTAGCTAGATCCTCTAGCTACTTTTCTTGCTTAGTCTGTCATAATTTGCTACATAAAAGTTTGTAATTCTCACTTCCTACCCTATATCTCTCTCTGTGTCTCTCTTTATCTCTCTCTCTCTCTCTCTCTTTCTCTCTCTCTCTCTTTATCTCTCTCTCTCTCTCTCTCTCTCTCTCTCTCTCTCTCTCTCTCTCTCTCTCTCTCTCTCTCTCTGTTTATCTCTCTCTCTCCTGCTAATGACCTTCCACACCACCTGCGGGTAATTCGGGTCAAATCCGCTAACCGCAAATCAAGCACGAGTCGTCTCCCCGCCCCCCCCCCCCGACCCGCCACACCGCTACACACGCGTCAAGAAAGCCCAATCGTGCACGCAACCACAGCCAAATAGCGTGCGGCGGCCGCAGGGGTGAAAAAAGAGTCGCTCGCTGCCGCTGTTTGCTCACACGACGCTAATTGCTAGTCACAAAAAGAGCCGGATGGAGGTCGTTATCGGCCCCCCACCCCCTCCCCCCCCCCCCTCGGGGTTATCACAGACTCTATTGACCATCTGTGTGTGTCTGAGTACCAGTAGTCAGGTAGTAGTCACTAGCTGACTGCTAGTACTAGTACTGAGTACTAGTTACAGCTGTTCCTTCTTGG
Organism: Procambarus clarkii; assembly: GCF_040958095.1. Lineage (NCBI taxonomy): Eukaryota > Metazoa > Arthropoda > Malacostraca > Decapoda > Cambaridae > Procambarus > Procambarus clarkii. The sequence continues at coordinate 17,748,443 of NC_091167.1, forward strand.
TTGAATTCATTATGTCAACCTGTACCCCAGACTGTAGAATACACTCTCAACCTCTACCCCAGACTGTAGAATACACTGTCAACCACTACCCCAGACTGTAGAATACTGTCAACTATTACCCCAGACTGTAGAATGCTGTCAACCTCTACCCTAGACTGTATAATACTGTCAACTTCTACCACAGACTGTATAATACTGTCAACTTCTACCACAGACTGTAGAATACACTGTCAACAACTACCCCAGACTGTAGAATACACTGTCAACAGTTAGGGAATCGCGTCAGTCAAATGATATTAAAGATTATATATACACTAAGAAATATATATACCCTGTTTCTCTATATATACACTGAGAGGTATACTGTTGTCATATAACAATGTTCAAGACTCGCCTTTGTCTTATACTGACAAGACAAAGGCGTCATTCTAAGCCTTTGTAAATAAATGACTTCAATGTTCTTCCTGTAACTTCTCTGAAAAGCTTTTCTGTCCCATGTGATGCTTGCCCGAAGTTTCAGAAACTGTGTTGACCAGACCACACACTAGAAGGTGAAGGGACGACGTTTCGGTCCGTCCTGGACCGAACTGGACTCAAGTCGAATCAGAAACTTTCTAAATGTGCCCAAGGCGCGGGCACAGGCCACTCAGTGTATGTTTTTAATCTGGCGTGATTGGAGTCTGATTAACGTATCAGATTGGTCAATCATCAAGGGGGACTCTAATCAGAGACCTCTCAAGTCCAATCACTGTTAACAAACTTAGCTCAACGTGGCAGTAAACAGTGTTGTTTAGGGCAAACAATGCTATTGTTAGGAGGGCTGAGAGTCAGTTCTGACAGCCTCGGGGCCAGATTCACGAAAGCAGTTACGCAAGCACTTACGAACCTGGGGCTAGATTCACGAAGCAGTTACGCAAGCACTTACGAACGTGTACATCTTTCCTCAATGTTTGACGGCTTTGGTTATATTTATTAAACAGTTTACAAGCATGAAAACTTGCCAATCAACTGTTGTTATTGTTATAAACAGCCTCCTGGTGCTTCGGAGCTCATTAACTGTTTAATAATTGTAAACAAAGCCGCCAAAGATTGAGAAAAGATGTACAGGTTCGTAAGTGCTTGCGTAACTGCTTCGAGAATCTGGCCCCAGGTTCGTAAGTGCTTGCGTAACTGCTTCGTGAATCTGGCCCCAGGTTCGTAAGTGCTTGCGTAACTGCTTCGTGAATCTGGCCCCAGGTTCGTAAGTGCTTGCATAACTGCTTCGTGAATCTGGCCCCAGGTTCGTAAGTGCTTGCGTAACTGCTTCGTGAATCTGGCCCCAGGTTCGTAAGTGCTTGCGTAACTGCTTCGAGAATCTGGCCCCAGGTTCGTAAGTGCTTGCGTAACTGCTTCGAGAATCTGGCCCCAGGTTCGTAAGTGCTTGCGTAACTGCTTCGTGAATCTGGCCCCAGGTTCGTAAGTGCTTGCGTAACTGCTTCGTGAATCTGGCCCCAGGTTCGTAAGTGCTTGCGTAACTGCTTCGTGAATCTGGCCCCAGGTTCGTAAGTGCTTGCGTAACTGCTTCGTGAATCTAGCCCCAGGTTCGTAAGTGCTTGCGTAACTGCTTCGTGAATCTGGCCCCAGGTTCGTAAGTGCTTGCGTAACTGCTTCGTGAATCTAGCCCCAGGTTCGTAAGTGCTTGCGTAACTGCTTCGTGAATCTGGCCCCAGGTTCGTAAGTGCTTGCGTAACTGCTTCGTGAATCTGGCCCCTGAACACATTGCTCCAGACCAATCAAAACCCAGACCTGATAACCACCGATATATCACCCAATTAAACGATTACTGAATGATGTACACGAGTCGGGCAGCCAATCAGCGCCCGACCTCGCCTATGCGCCACGATGATCGGCCAATCACTGGAGATTAACGACCCCTTAACTCCTCCCATAGCGCCTCCAGGGGCAATGATCAGCTCCGGTGTGTAATTACCAATTAGGTTGTTTGTACGTCTGAAATTGGCAATCCGCTTACGTCTCTATCACCGCCAATTGCGTGAGAACCATAGACGTAGCGTCTAAATGGGATACGGGATCACCATAGCCCGTGCTACTTGGAACTATTGGTTCCAAGTAGCCTCTATAATGGGCACGTCTGTATTGGGTGTATTAGATGTCTATTGGGCATGATATTTATTTTTGTTATCTATAATAGATAACGTCTATTTTTGGTATGTTACGTCCGTTTTAGGACGAGAAGTACGTCAAAAGAGCGAGGAGACACACACACACACACACACCCACACACACACACACACACACACACACACACACACACACACACACACACACACACACACACACACACACACACACACACACACACATCGACATAAGGGAATCGACAGGGTTGATAAAGACAGGCTATTTAACACAAGGGGCACACGCACTAGGGGACACAGGTGGAAACTGAGTGCCCAAATGAGCCACAGAGATATTAGAAAGAACTTTTTTAGTGTCAGAGTGGTTGACAAATGGAATGCATTAGGGGGTGATGTGGTGGAGGCTGACTCCATACACAGTTTCAAGTGTAGATATGATAGAGCCCAATAGGCTCAGGAACGTGTACACCTGTTGATTGACGGTTGAGAGGCGGGACCAAAGAGCCAGAGCTCAACCCCCGCAAGCACAACTAGGTGAGTACACACACACACACAAAGAAAAAAAAAAAAAAAAAAAAGGTTGACAGACAAGAGGCACTGAACTACAGGCCAGTGTCCTTAACTTGTATACCATGCAAGGTGATGGAGAAGATTGTGAGATAAAACCTAGTAACACATCTGGAGAGAAGGGACTTCGTGACAACCCATCAACATGGGCTCAGGGAGGGTAAATCTTGCCTTACAGGCTTAATAGAATTCTACGATCAGGTGACAAAGATTAAGCAAGAAAGAGAGGGCTGGGCGGACTGCATTTTCTTGGATTGTCGGAAAGCCTTTGACACAGTACCGCATAAGAGGCTGGTACATAAGCTGGAGAGACAGGCAGGTGTAGCTGGTAAGGTGCTCCAGTGGATAAGGGAGTACCTAAGCAATAGGAAGCAGAGAGTTACAGTGAGGGGTGAGACCTCGGACTGGCGTGAAGTCACCAGTGGAGTCCCACAGGGCTCTGTGCTTGGACCTATTCTGTTTCTGATATACGTAAATGATCTCCCAGAGGGTATAGACTCATTCCTCTCAATGTTTGCTGACGACGCCAAAATTATGAGAAGGATTAAGACAGAGGAGGACAGCTTGAGGCTTCAAGAAAACCTGGACAAGCTGCAGGAATGGTCGAACAAATGGATGTTAGAGTTTAACCCAAGCAAATGTAATGTAATGAAGATAGGTATAGGGAGCAGGAGACCAGACACAAGGTATCATTTGCGAAATGAGATACTTCAAGAGTCAGAGAGAGAGAAAGACCTGGGGGTTGATATCACGCCAGACCTGTCCCCTGAAGCTCATATCAAGAGGATAACATCAGCAGCATATACCAGGTTGGCTAACATAAGAACGGCCTTTAGAAACTTGTGTAAGGAATCTTTCAGAACATTATATACCACATATGTCAGACCAATCCTGGAGTATGCAGCCCCAGCATGGAGTCCATATATAATCAAGGATAAGACTAAACTGGAAAAGGTTCAAAGGTTTGCCACCAGACTAGTACCCGAGCTGAGAGGTATGAGCTACGAGAAGAGACTACGGGAATTAAACCTCACTTCGCTGGAAGACAGAAGAGTTAGGGGGGATATGATCACCACATTCAAGATTCTGAAGGGAATTGATAGGGTAGATAAAGACAGGCTATTTAACACAAGGGGCATACGCACAAGGGGACACAGGTGGAAACTGAGTGCCCAAATGAGCCACAGAGATATTAGAAAGAACTTTTTTAGTGTCAGAGTGGTTGACAAATGGAATGCATTAGGAAGTGATGTGGTGGAGGCTGACTCCATACACAGTTTCAAGTGTAGATATGATAGAGCCCAATAGGCTCAGGAATCTGTACACCTGTTGATTGACGGTTGAGAGGCGGGACCAAAGAGCCAGAGCTCAACCCCCGCAAACACAACTAGGTGAGTACAACTAGGTGAGTACACACACACACACACACACACACACACACACACACACACACACACACACACACACACACACACACACACACACACACACACCCACACACACACACCCACACACACACCCACACACACACACACACACACACACACACACACACACACACACACACACACACACACACACACACACACACACACACACACCCACACACACACA
>NC_091167.1:17755261-17758118 GCF_040958095.1 Procambarus clarkii
CACTGGTGGGACGCGAACAAGGGGACACAGGTGGAAGCTGAGTACCCAAATGAGCCACAGAGACGTTAGAAAGAACTTTTTCAGTGTCAGAGTAGTTAGCAAATGGAATGCATTAGGAAGTGATGTGGTGGAGGCTGACTCCATTCACAGTTTCAAATGTAGATATGATAGAGCCCAATAGGCTCAGGAATCTGTACACCAGTTGATTGACGGTTGAGAGGCGGGACCAAAGAGCCAGAGCTCAACCCCCGCAAGCACAATTAGGTGAGTACAATTAGGTGAGTACAGGTGGAAACTGAGTGCCCAAATGAGCCACAGAGATATTAGAAAGAACTTTTTTAGTGTCAGAGTGGTTGACAAATGGAATGCATTAGGAAGTGATGTGGTGGAGGCTGACTCCATACACAGTTTCAAGTGTAGATATGATAGAGCCCAATAGGCTCAGGAACCTGTACACCTGTTGATTGACAGTTGAGAGGCGGGACCAAAGAGCCAGAGCTCAACCCCCGCAAGCACAACTAGGTGAGTACACACACACACACTCCCAGAGGGTATAAATTCGTTTCTCTCAATGTTTGCCGATGATGCAAAAATTATGAGGAGGATTGAAACTGAGGACGATAGTAGGAGGCTACAAGATGACCTAGACAGACTGAGTGAATGGTCCAACAAATGGCTGTTAAAGTTCAACCCGAGTAAATGCAAAGTAATGAAACTAGGGAGTGGAAACAGGAGGCCAGACACAGGATACAGAATAGGAGATGAAGTACTTAATGAAACAGACAGAGAGAAAGATCTAGGAGTTGATATCACACCAAACCTGTCTCCTGAAGCCCACATAAAGAGAATAACGTCTGCGGCATATGTGAGGCTGGCTAACATCAGAACAGCGTTCAGGAACCTGTGTAAGGAATCATTCAGAATCTTGTACACCACATATGTAAGACCAATCCTGGAGTATGCGGCCCCAGCATGGAGCCCGTACCTTGTCAAGCACAAGACGAAGCTGGAAAAAGTCCAAAGGTATGCTACTAGACTAGTCCCAGAACTAAGAGGCATGAGTTATGAGGAAAGGCTGCGGGAAATGCACCTTACGACACTGGAAGACAGAAGAGTAAGGGGGGACATGATCACAACCTACAAAATGCTCAGGGGAATCGACCGGGTAAACAAGAAAAAACTATTTAACACTGGTGGGACGCGAACAAGGGGACACAGGTGAAAACTGAGTACCCACATGAGCCACAGAGACGTTAGAAGGAACTTTTTCAGTCTCAGAGTAGTTAACAGGTGAATGCATTATGGAATTAATGGTAATGGTAAGCTCATGGTAAGCCTTACCCTACTAGTTTTACACAGGAGGGTACAGGAGCAGACGATTGCTGACTCCTGTTAGCTGGCTGAGAGCTTTCCCTTCCCATAGCTCATGGTAAGCCTTACCCTACTAGTTTTACACACAGGAGGGTACAGGAGCAGACGACTGCTGACTCCTGTTAGCTGGCTGAGAGCTTTCCCTTCCCATAGCTCATGGTAAGCCTTACCCTACTAGTTTTACACAGGAGGGTACAGGAGCAGACGACTGCTGACTCCTGTTAGCTGGCTGAGAACTTTCCCTTCCCATAGCTCATGGTAAGCCTTACCCTACTAGTTTTACACAGGAGGGTACAGGAGCAGACGACTGCTGACTCCTGTTAGCTGGCTGAGAGCTTTCCCTTCCCATAGCTCATGGTAAGCCCACTACTTCCCCCTAGAACACCACCCACCAATAGCTTTACAACCAGGTACCCAATTACTGCTGGGAGGACGGTAGCAGACGGACAAGGACCGGCGCCCTGTCAATCTTCTCTGGACAGGGCTCGAACGAAGACCAACTGGTTGGCGAGGCGCATACGTTACCACGGCGCCACCAGCGGCTGGTCCCTTCAATCTTGTGTCTTCATAGATCAGAAAAACTACGGGACCATCGGTGGAAGCTTGAAGAGGCAACTGGCGGATCAATCAGGCTGTGATGGTCAGGAAGCCTGGCAGCCAAGACAGACAAACTGCCTGGTAGATAAGTCAGTCAACCAGGCCAGTGTAGAGGATAACATCTATCGAACTTGTCTACTGGATATCTATTGGTTCCAAGGAATGACTAATTCTACCATCCACCACCACCACCACCATCACCACCATCACCACCATCACCACCACCATCACCACCACCATCACCACCATCACCACCACCATCACCACCACCACCACCACCACCACCACCACCACCACCATCACCACCACCATCACCACCACCATCACCACCACCACCATCACCACCACCACCACCATCACCACCATCACCACCACCACCATCACCATCACCACCACCACCACCACCACCACCACCACCACCACCACCACCACCATCACCACCACCACCACCATCACCACCACCATCACCACCATCACCACCACCACCATCACCATCACCACCACCACCACCATCATCACCACCATCACCACCATCACTTGCACCACCACCACCACCATCACCACCACCACCATCACCATCACCACCACCACCACCACCACCACCACCACCACCATCACCACCACCACCACCATCACCACCACCATCACCACCATCACCACCACCACCATCACCATCACCACCACCACCACCATCATCACCACCATCACCACCATCACTTGCACCACCACCACCACCACCTGCACCACCATCACCACCATCACCACCACCACCACCACCACCACCACCACCACCATCACCACCACCACCATCACCACCACCATCACCACCATCACCACCACCATCACCACCACCACCACCACCACCATCACCACCTCCATCACCACCATC
>NC_091167.1:17761118-17768618 GCF_040958095.1 Procambarus clarkii
GTACAAGCCCCCCACATCCTTCACATCAGTCTCTGGGATGGTACAAGCCCCCCACATCCTTCACATCAGTCTCTGGGATGGTACAAACCCCCCACATCTTTAACATCAGTCTCTGGGATGGTACAAACCCCCCACATCACCTGATGTGACGTCTCGTTGGTAAACCCACCTACACAAGGGATGGGTACCACCGCGTCGTTGGTAAACTCCCCAACACACAATACTGATCACCAAGGGAAGATACTGATGCATCATGGTAAACTCTACTTAATGCCCCCACGAATGAATCATGGTAAACTCCACTACTGCATCGTGGTAAACTCCACTCCTGACCCCCCCCCCCCTCGATCAAAGGAGAAGAAGGAGCTCCTAAAACAAACAATGAAAGATGGATGCTCTCAAGTCGGCGCGGAGTCAGCAGGGTACCCAAAATATCCTTTGAAGAAAACGAGCGGCGGGACTCCGATAAAGAAAATGGGAAGAACTCCTGCGCATGTCAATGGGTTAATTTTATAGGCCTTCGGGACAGACTTATATATCATTGAAATTTCTAAATACGAGTTTGTCTAATGAAATAACGATAAAGGATTATTTTGTATCGTGATTATTATTGTTGCTGAAAATTAAATTTAAATCCATTTTCTGTTAATGGTAAAATTACTGGAAGTAGACAAAATAGGGCTTTAACTCTCTAGAGGTTGATTGGTCTTAATAACCTTCCAGAGGTTGATTGGTCTTAATAACCTTCCAGAGGTTCATTGGTCTTAATAACCTTCCAGAGGTTGATTGGTCTTAATAACCCTCCAGAGGTTCATTGGTCTTAATAACCTTCCAGAGGTTGATTGGTCTTAATAACCTTCCAGAGGTTGATTGGTCTTAATAACCTTCCAGAGGTTCATTGGTCTTAATAACCTTCCAGAGGTTGATTAGTCTTAATAACATTCCAGAGGTTGATTGGTCTTAATAACCCTCCAGAGGTTGATAGGCCTTAATAACCCTCCAGAGGTTGATTAGTCTTAATAACATTCCAGAGGTTCATTGGTCTTAATAACCTTCCAGAGGTTGATTAGTCTTAATAACATTCCAAAGGTTGATTGGTCTTAATAACCTTCCAGAGGTTCATTGGTCTTAATAACATTCCAGAGGTTGATTGGTCTTAATAACCTTCCAGATGTTGATTGGTCTTAATAACTCTCTAGAGGTTGATTGGTCTTAATAACCCTCCAGAGGTTGATTGGTCTTAATAACCCTCCAGAGGTTGATTGGTCTTAATAACCTTTCAAAAATTGATTGGCTTAATAACCTTCCAGAGGTTGATTGGTCTTAATAACCCTCCAGAGGTTGATTGGTCTTAATAACCCTCCAGAGGTTGATAGGCCTTAATAACCCTCCAGAGGTTGATAGGCCTTAATAACCCTCCAGAGGTTGACAGGCCTTAATAACCATTCAGAGGTTGATAGACCTTAATAACCCTCCAGAGGTTGATAGACCTTAATAACCCTCCAGAGGTTGATAGGCCTTAATAACCCTCCAGAGGTTGATAGGCCTTAATAACCCTCCAGAGGTTGATAGGCCTTAATAACCCTCCAGAGGTTGATAGGCCTTAATAACCCTCCAGAGGTTGATAGGCCTTAATAACCCTCCAGAGGTTGATAGGCCTTAATAACCCTCCAGAGGTTGATAGGCCTTAATAACCCTCCAGAGGTTGATAGGCCTTAATAACCCTCCAGAGATAGGCTTCAAGCCCAACACCAAACAAGTATTATTTATTTACACTATAATTTAGTAAAAAAAAAAATTTCGACAGATTGCTTATCTTTTTTACTGACTCTCACTTGTTGATTAAACTATTATATATATATATTGATTATTTATATAATTTCATCGTTATTATTTTATTGGTCCATTATTTAGCATTATATACGGGTGAGGGTAGAGCGTCATCGCCCTGGCCTTACCAGCCCGCCATGACCGGGTCCGGGATCGAGCTATGAAGAAGCCGATGCAATTAATAAAGCCGCGTGATTTTAATTGGTTCTGTTGGTGTAGTGATGTGTATTGATTGGCCAATATGCCACCCACCATGGCCGCCCCCTACCATGGTCACCCCCTACCATGGCCACCCTCTACCATGGTCACCCCCTACCATGGTCACCCCCTACCATGGTCACCCCCTACCATGGTCACCCCCTACCATGGTCACCACCTACCATGGCCACCCCCTACCATGGTCACCCCCTACCATGGTCACCACTTACCATGGTCACCCTCTACCATGGTCACCCCCTACCATGGCCACCCCCTACCATGGTCACCCCCTACCATGGCCACCTCTTACCATGGCCACCCTCTACCATGGTCACCCCCTACCATGGCCACTCCTACCATGGTCACCACTTACCATGGTCACCCCCTACCGTGGCCACCCCCTACCATGGTCACCACCTACCATGGTCACCTCTTACCATGGCCACCCTCTACCATGGTCACCCCCTACCATGGCCACCCCTACCATGGTCACCCCCTACCATGGTCACCCCCTACCATGGTCACCCCCTACCATTCCCACCCCCTACCATGGTCACCCCCTACCATGGTCACCACCTACCATGGTCACCCCCTACCATGGTCACCCCCTACCATGGTCACCACCTACCATGGTCACCCCCTACCATGGTCACCCCCTACCATGGTCACCCCTACCATGGCCACCACCTACCATGGTCACCCCCTACCATGGTCACCCCTACCATGGTCACCCCCTACCATGGTCACCCCCTACTATGGTCACCCCCTACCATGGTCACCCCCTACCATGGTCACCACCTACCATGGTCACCCCCTACCATGGTCACCCCCTACCATGGTCACCCCTACCATGGCCACCACCTACCATGGTCACCCCCTACCATGGTCACCCCTACCATGGTCACCCCCTACCATGGTCACCCCCTACCATTCCCACCCCCTACCATGGTCACCCCCTACCATGGTCACCACCTACCATGGTCACCCCCTACCATGGTCACCCCCTACCATGGTCAGCCCCTACCATGGTCACCACCTACCATGGCCACCCCTACCATGGCCACCCCCTACCATGGTCACCACCTTCCATGGTCACCCCCTACCATTCCCACCACCTACCATGGTCACCCCCTACCATGGTCACCCCCTACCATGGTCAGCACCTACCATGGTCACCCCCTACCATGGTCAGCCCCTACCATGGTCACCACCTACCATGGCCACCCCCTACCATGGTCACCCCCTACCATGGTCACCACCTACCATGGCCACCCCTACCATGGCCACCCCCTACCATGGTCACCCCCTACCATGGCCACCCCCTACCATTCCCACCCTCTACCATGGCCACCATGGCCATTCTCAACCAACCATGTGACTCCAACCCGTCCGGTCGACTACAAGATATACAATTACTTTTGGGTTTCTTTCGAATTGGTGAGTTATTAAGGCTTATCATGGTTTGGAGGGTTATTAAGGCCTATCATGGTTTAGAGTATTATTAAGGCCTATCATGGTCCAGAGGCTTATCAAGGCCTATCATGCTCTGATGAGTTATTAAGGCCTATATCACGCTCCGACCAGGCTTCCTGAATGAGTCTCTGATCTCTTGACACCCACCACAACCATTACCAGCCTACCATGACGTACTTACCCTCGTCGTCAACCTGAATGGCTGTAAGTGATTGAACCTGAGGGTGGAGCCAGGCACCAGAGTGGTTCCCTTAACTGTTCAGTCGTTCACAGACACTGACGGTCGTATGTGATTGTCATTCGACATTATCTCGCGGTGTCCTGTTCATATCTTCCAAGCATCGGTTGGAGAAAATCGTGGAAATGGACCAAATAGTTCAATGAAAATTATTTATTTGTTGAACCGGATGGTAGTTCAGACCTGTGTTTGTCTGTTTATTTGTGTGTGTGGGTGTGTGTACTTATTGTTTGTGTTATATGAGCCATTAGCTCTTGGACCCAACCTTTCTAACAAATCTATTTTTTCTAATATCTACTATATATATTTATCTCTAACACACACACACACACACACACACACACACACACACACACACACACACACACACACACACACACACACACACACACACACACACACTCACACACACACACATACACACACACACACACACACACACTCACACACACACACACATGTGTGTGTGTGTACTCACCCTTTAATAGGTGAGTACACACACACACACACACACACACACACACACACACACACACACACACACACACACACACACACACACACACACACACACACACACACACACACACACACACTCTTGTACACCACATATGTAAGACCAATCCTGAAGTATGCGGCCCCAGCATGGAGCCCGTACCTTGTCAAGCACAAGACGAAGCTGGTAAAAGTTCAAAGGTATGTCACTAGACTAGTCCCAGAACTAAGAGGCATGAGTTACGAGGAAAGGCTGCGGGAAATGCACCTTACGACACTGGAAGACAGAAGAGTAAGAGGAGACATGATCATTCCCTACAAAATTCTCAGAGGAATTGACAGGGTAGATAAAGATAAACTATTCAACACTGGTGGGACACGAACAAGGGGACACAGGTGGAAACTGAGTACTCACATGAGCCACAGAGACGTTAGAAGGAAATTCTTCAGTGTCAGAGTAGTTAACAAATGGAATGCATTAGGCAGTGATGTGGTGGAGGCTGACTCCATACACAGTTTATAATGTAGATATGATAGAGCCCAATAGGTTCAGGAATCTGTACACCAGTTGATTGACAGTTGAGAGGCGGGACCAAAGAGCCAGAGCTCAACCCCCGCAAGCACAACTAGGCGAGTACCCCGCCGCGAGGCCCTGTGTGTGTGTGTGCGGGGGGGGGGGGCAGAGAGCAGCCGCAAACATAACACAATTACCCCCTCCCCCCCCCCCTCCTCCGAAGAGAAATGCAATCAAGAGAGAAGTCTCAAGCACTGATCCCCGAGCAGCACCTTCACCTTCCTGGAAAAAGGAAGCCGGTCGGCCGAGCGGACAGCACGCTGGACTTGTGATCCTGTGGTCCCGGGGTTCGATCCCAGGCGCCGGCGAGAAACAATGGGCAGAGTTTCTTTCACCCTATGCCCCTGTTACCTAGCAGTAAAATAAGTACCTGGGTGTTAGTCAGCTGTCACGGGCTGCTTCCTGGGGATGGAGGCCTGGTCTAGGACCGGGCCGCGGGGACACTAAAAAGCCCCGAAATCATCTCAAGATAACCTCCTTCATAGAAGTAGCATTCGGAATGAAGGATCCTTCATAGGAGTAGGATATTAGGATCCTTTAACACGCTCATCATGTAAAGTAAGATGGGATTGTGGTGGGGGTGGGGATTGAGGGCCATCTTGATTATCTTGAGATGATTTCGAGGCTTTAGTGTCCCCGCGGCCCGGTCCTCTACCAGGCCTCCACCCCCAGGAAGCAGCCCGTGACAGCTGACTAACACCCAGGTACCTATTTTACTGCTAGGTAACAGGGACATAGGGTGAAAGAAACTCTGCCCATTGTTTCTCGCCGGCGCCCGGAATCGAACCCGGGACCACAGGATCACAAGTCCAGTGTGCTGTCCGCTCGGCCGACCGGCTCCCCGAGCGGTCAGGTCAACACCGAGAACCAACTCTGCTATCCTCGTCCTGCTATCCTCGTCGAGCCCAACAACTCCCACTGTGAGGATGTGAGGATAGATACGGCCAGTGTTCTACAGTGGACGCCGCTGTACCTTTGCAAGTGGGCGGGTGTGGCAGGTTGGGTGATGAGCTGTGTGTAAGTGGACTGAATCTAAATTAGTGGGTGGGACGCTGAGTCATGGGTAGGTGGGTGGGTGGGTAAGGCGCCGTAGATTGGCAAGGGGCTGAGTAAAGATTGGGCGGATAATGGACATGTTCGGTATTGGCCCAGAGTCGTAGGAAGCTTGGAGATTAACTGCTGAAGATTGGGGTAGAGAATGGTGAGTGTGCTGTCTTTATGTACTCAAGTGGTGGGTCATGAGTATGAGGGGCGGTGGGTCGTAAGTATGGCATGGTGGGTCGTGGGGGAGTATGGGGGATGGTGGGTCGTAAGTATGGCTTGGTGGGTCGTGTTGAGCCTAAGACATCATCAAATAACTTAACTACTGTCCTGTGACCATACAAACTGACCGTGTGAAACTGGTCCATATCCACTTGACCTCAATGTCTTGATTGGTTGATCTGTCCTGAAAATACAACAGCAATTCAAACGCAGAATTTACATAAGAAACATTTACACCTTTTCGCACACAATCTGTAACCGAACCATAATAAGAGAAGAACAAGGAATTAAGAATAGGGAAGGAGGGAGATAGGAGAGAAGATCCGTCCAGCTAGTAATTTATCTATCAGCTCTCAAGTGTGTTTTAGTCCCAAATTAACAGTAATGTATATTCCTTGAGATTCATCATTAACCGCCCAATTTCCAGCGTGTTGGTAGGCGACCAACCCGCTTGTTCAACAGCATCTATCAGGGAAAGAAATCATCCATCCTTGCCCGGCCTCTCATTACCCAACTTCAGGTCCGCAGACCGGAGCTATAAAGAGACCTTCGTAGTGTTACCTAAGAAACGTGAGATGCAGGATAGTGAATAAGAACTTTTAAGATAATGTTGTGTAGCTTCAGACGCCGAGGAAATTTTAACATGTCAACAACAATCTCAATAAATCTGTCTTTAAAATACATATATAAATTTTGAAATCTAAATTTTTTGGGAAATACAGACATACAAAGGTATAAATACTCTTCATCAACGTTTGTTTATATAAAACTATGCAATGCAAATCCTAAAAATACAGAAAAGATCTATAGCAAAATAAGTTTGAGAGTTTTGTTTTATAAAGAGTTGAACCTGTTATTACCACAAGCAAGATCCTTCGCCATAAACCACACTCAACACTTCTTGCATAACATATATGTATAAATTTACAAAGAGTAAATGTTATTGAATATAAATTACTGCAAGGTGGATTACTGTCCATAAAAATTTACATAAAGACAGATGACTGGTTCCATAAGTTTGCTCTTGTCAGTGTTATAATGTTCAGTAATACAAGACCCATATACCACACCACTATCCTGCGACCGTTTGGGCTTGTTTCTGTGTATTCTCCTAGTTGTATTCACCTAGTTGTGCTTGCAGAGAGTTGAGCTCTGCTCTTTCGGCCCGCCTCTCAACTGTCAATCAACTGTTACTAACTACTAACTAATTCTTTTTTCACACACACACACCCAGGAAGCAGCTCCCTAACAGCTGTCTAACTCCCAGGTACCTATTTACTGCTAGGTAACAGGGGCACTCAGGGTGAAAGAAAGTTTGCCCATTTGTTTATGCCTGGTCAGGGAATCGAACCCGGGCCACAGAATTACGAATCCAGCGCCCTATCCACTCAGCTGCCAGCATGATCGAGCTTTATCTGTTATTTTATAT
>NC_091167.1:17771118-17911118 GCF_040958095.1 Procambarus clarkii
GGACTTGTGATCCTGTGGTCCTGGGTTCGATCCCAGGCGCCGGCGAGAAACAATGGGCAGAGTTTCTTTCACCCCTATGCCCCTGTTACCTAGCAGTAAAATAGGTACCTGGGTGTTAGTCAGCTGTCACGGGCTGCTTCCTGGGGGTGGAGGCCTGGTCGAGGACCGGGCCGCGGGGACGCTGAGCCCCGAAATCGTCTCAAGATAACCTTAAGAAGAAGGTCACAGTTTACTTAGGTTCTACGTAATCGTTGGTAATGTATAGAAATAATATGCATATTATCTATCTTAATTGTTTAAGATTCGCTACCTGGAACACAAAGTTCCAAGCAGCACCGGCTATGGTGATCCCGCAGTGGACTTTTTCTGATGTCTTAGTATTGTTACAGTACTGAGTATCATACGCGGGAAGGGTAAAAAAAGAAGTTACCTTCCCACCATGCTTTGCGGTTACAGTGGATGATTTCGGGGCTCAACGTCCCTGAGGCCCGGTCCTCGTCCAGTCCTCCTGGTTGCAGGACTGGTCAACCAGGCTGTTGGAGGCTGGATGCGAGCCATACAGGTTGATGAGAGGCGGTGACGATCACTAGAATAAAAACTAGTCACTTCCCTGTTTACCTTGATAACCCTTATCTACTGTCAGGATAGTATTGTCTCTCACTCTCTCTCTCTCTCTCTCTCTCTCTCTCTCTCTCTCTCTCTCTCTCTCTCTCTCTCTCTCTCTCTCTCTCTCTCTCTCTCTCTCTTTCTCTCTCTCTCTCTCGCTCTCTCTCTCTCTCTCTCTCTCTCTCTCTCTCTCTCTCTCTCTCTCTCTCTCTCTCTCTCTCTCTCTCTCTCTCTCTCTCTCTCTGTCTCTGTCTCTGTCTCTCTCTCTCGCTCTCTCTCTCTCTCTCTCTCTCTCTCTCTCTATCTCTCTCTCTCTCTCTGTCTCTCTCTGTCTCTCTCTGTCTCTATCTCTCTCTCTCTCTCTCTCTGTCTCTCTCTCTCTCTCTCTCTCCCTCTCTCTCTCTCTCTCTCTCTCTCTCTCTCTCCACTGAGAGTATAGTCTAGTCCTGGACTATGTTCAGGACTGGAATATAATTGCTGGTCGGTTAGTATAAGAACTTGCAATTGTCTTAGTAACCCGCCAGAGGTTTATAAGACTTTAATTTAAGGCCTCCATTTAAGATTTAAGGACTTAAGTCCTCCAGAGGTTCATGGTCATCAAGCCCAACAACAAACTAAAGTCTCAAGCTAAACGACAGAAAATTGTAATTATTTGTGTCACGACGTCCAAGTGAACCTTTAGAGTATAGCCCAATTTCACCGGTTGTGGTGTGTATTCACTGGTGCTCCAATTCACACTGAATACAAGTGTATTTGCAACAGGGGGTGGAAGCTGACCAATATGGACCTGCATAGGCTGCACTGTAGCAGTTCCAAGGGCTGGCATGCAAGACACAAAGAACTTAATCATCAAAAGAAGCCTTGTCTCAGTTCAGTGTCCAGCAGAGAGAGAGAACCCCGCATGCTAAGGAACCAGGAAACGCCTACTGTGTTCTCAGTTCCTGTACGGAAGCAGAAGAGCGACAGCAGATGCACAACCTTCAGTCTTACATTGTATTTGCCAATAAAGTCAAACGAAACACAACAAGAAGATGGGCAGACGCTATGACATAACATAGAGACTGTATTAGAAAGGACAAAAAAATCCTCTCAAATACATTGTGTGTGTGTGCTTTTCTCTGAGGCTATGGGTCCCCTTCCATATAATATATGGATATATATATATATATATATATATATATATATATATATATATATATATATATATATATATATATATATATATATATTATGTGATAATCTATTCGCTGTAGGAGGATACAATCTTACACAATGGTTGCAAAAAATAATCTCCAGTTGAACAATCATATGAACGGTTTCGAGACCGGTTTTGGGTCCGGTTCATATTCTTGGCGTCCTTCTAAGTGAATATAAGGCCATGTGTTGGTGGTTCAGTGGTTCATGTTATGAGTTGAAGACGTCAGTGTAGATGATGCCCCCTTCATGACGTCAGTGTTGCTGAGGACTATTTTTACACAGGTTAATACAGGAGCAGACGACTGCTGACTCCTGTTAGCAGGCTGAGAGCTTTCCCTTCCCATAGTTCATGGTAAGCCTTACCCTACTAGTTTTACACACAGGAGGGTACAGGAGCAGACGACTGCTGACTCCTGTTAGCAGGCTGAGAGCTTTCCCTTCCCATAGCTCATGGTAAGCCTTACCCTACTAGTTTTACACAGGTGGGTACAGGAGCAGACGACTGCTGACTCCTGTTAGCTGGCTGAGAGCTTTCCCTTCCCATAGCTCATGGTATGCCTTACCCTACTAGTTTCCCTGAAACACGACCCGCCAATCGTTTAACAACCAGGTACCCATTACTGCTGGGTGAACAGAGGCCTGCAGCTAACGATTGGCGCCTAGTCAATCCTCCTCGGCCTAGATACGAACCCAGACCCAATCGCCCACGAAGCGAGTGTTACCACTGCACCACTGGACTTGAGGACGTCAGTGCCGATGATTCCCCTCGAAGATGTGAGTGCTCACCATCCCCGTTGTTGGACGTCAGTGCTAGTGACGCCTGTTGAACTACTTCGAGTTGAACCCTGGTGAGTTCCCTCTCTGCTTCTTGTTGGACCCTTTCTCTTTCCTTGTCTGTCTCTCCATTCTTTATACCAAGTGCCTCAGGTATAAAGTGTTGAGGCACTTAATACCTCATCATGAGTGCTGACACTCACCACATTCCTGGCACTCTGCCTATTCTCCAGATTTGGTCACTTTCTCTCTCACTTGTTAAGTTCTGGCAGTTTCTCTTTTTGCCTTCTGATCTGTCATGAAGGAGAGAGAGAGAGAGAGAGAGAGAGAGAGAGAGAGAGAGAGAGAGAGAGAGAGAGAGAGAGAGAGAGAGAGAGAGAGAGAGAGAGAGAGAGAGACAGACAGACAGACAGACAGACAGACAGACAGACAGACAGACAGACAGACAGACAGACAGACAGACAGACAGACACACACACACACACACACACACACACACAAACACACACACAGACAGACACAGAGACTGAGTATATTGTTACACTCTGGTAAGATTTACCGCCGGCCTTAAATATATATGGTCAAGCTACCTGTTATTTGCATTCACTTATGCAAATTAACAAAATTATATGTACTTATACCCTAAAAGTTACCACAGAACAAATGGGGTGATGTCAGAACGACAGGTTTCAGCTACAGGCGTTTGTTACCATTGTCGTATGTGTGCTGTATCTCTCATCATGTGTCCGTACAAACCCGTGATACATATTACAGTAAACGCGATTACCAGACAATTAACAAAACCTTAGAATATAAATCTCCTGCTGGAAAGAATCAATAAGTCTCCCCTGAACACCTGGAGAGTAGTGTGAGCCAGAGAGGTCGAAGGCTGCATCTGCTCCATATGTTAACGACAGGGCCGGCGAAAGAGGGCAATAAGTCGAACAATACTGGATAAAATACATGCATAATGAAGTAATGAATAAATTAAACACAATGCCTTCACTCCGCAGTTGTGCTCTGTAATGTATATGCTAATTGCGCCCGGTGTGATGGATGTCGATACTAGGCAAGAGGAAGAAGCAGTGCTGCGCGGACCTGTTCCCTCGCGGGATAATGGCGATGGTTAGCACGCCTGTGAACTAACGACAAGCTGCGCGCTCCGATGAGAAACCAGAGAAATTATTTGCAAAGTTATCCTCGTTGTGTGAGAGCACTGATGATCCGGTTGGGTTCCCTCAGTGCTGCGTCGAGGGAGAGGAACGCTGCGCATGCCAAACGCCCCGACAAGCTTCTGGTTATCGTGAGGACTTTGCACAACAATAGACCGTGTTTTGTGTATGTTACGATGGGATTATTTGGCCTCGCCGCTCTCGCCTGTCTCTCCCCTTTGACTTTGAATTTGATCTTGCTAAAGATGGCAAAAACAACAGGCGAGTTTGACGGACGTTTCCTGCGCACGGAGCCAAAAAGGGAAGCTTAGATGTAGTCCACTACAGGTGTTCAGTGCCCGCCTTGACATGCGGTGATTGCTAGAACATCCATTTTTGTTTCCGTGCTCATCTCTCTGTCGATATGGCGGGTAAAAGATAGTCGCGATAGTCTTTCTGGAATATTTAACTGCGTGATGGATGGTCTGCCCTCCCCCCCCCCCCCCCCCACCTCGCCCAATCCCCGGGCACCCAACGGGCAGACGTTGATATAACAATAACGCCACGTTGATAACTTTGATCATACGTTGATCATTGATTCAACGTTGATTTTACAGTGATTAATCATTGATCCTATGGGAATTTAACGTTGATCCTACGTTGATTTAATGATCATTCAACGTTAATCCTACAGTGATTGTAGGCTGGTTGAACGTTAACCAAGAATGGGTAACCAATTGGGCTGTGTGTTCCCCTTGACGGATCTGGCCCCAGGCTCACCATCTTGACTTTGTTGTATACATGGTGATCTTTGTGGTGGTGAACCTTGACTGTTGGTGGTGGTGAACCTTGACTGTTGGTGGTGGTGAACCTTGACTGTTGGTGGTGGTGAACCTTGACTGTTGGTGGTGGTGAACCTTGACTGTAGGAGGTGGTGAACCCTGACTGTTGGTGGTGGTGAACCTTGACTGTTGGTGGTGGTGAACCCTGACTGTTGGTGGTGGTGAACCCTGACTGTTGGTGGTGGTGAACCCTGACTGTTGGTGGTGGTGAACCCTGACTGTAGGTGGTGGTGAACCCTGACTGTAGGTGGTGGTGAACCCTGACTGTAGGTGGTGGTGAACCCTGACTGTTGGTGGTGGTGAACCTTGACTGTTGGTGGTGGTGAACCTTGACTGTTGGTGGTGGTGAACCTTGACTGTTGGTGGTGGTGAACCCTGACTGTAGGTGGTGGTGAACCCTGACTGTAGGTAGAACAGTCTGGTTAGTCAGTCACTTGAGCAACCTTAATAGCCCTCTTGAGGTCCTTAAGTCCAACGCCAAACTCAATTTTAACCCGCTGTCGATACTACACACTTATGTCGCGGACTTGTCTATGATGTCGAGTATCTAGTTACCATCATTAGAGGCCCTGCCTATAATTTCGAGACGAGGCCATGATTCACCAGGGCAAGTAGACCTCTGGACCAGATGAAAGGTGGTCCAGTTTTTTGGCTCATTGGGCGGGGGTGGTGAAGGATCTGGCGGGACTTCTTTTAGTGAAGGGGGATGGGGGGGGGGGTAAGAGTTTGATGAGGCGGCCTGGGAATAGTTCACCTGTACAGTAAGGTGATTTGAGTGGAGATTAACAAGTCTGAAAGCACCGTATCAACGATGTCATTGGTGCTAAAGGAACAAAAAATAATTCATCTAAATAATTCCTTTGGTTAACAGCCTCGCCCCCAGCGCTTGAAACGGAACAAGAATCGCTGTGCAATTCAGAATGATCCAATAATCCATAGATAATGGAATATACTTAGTCTCCAATCTATTACGAAAATGTAACGGATTGGGAACCAATGTGTTCAGTTCCCTCCCCATAGCCGTCAACTGTTTTTATTTTTTTTTAATTTTGCCCCGAGGGGCGAGTTTATTGGGCAGCGCCACTCATTTTGTGAGGGGATGTACAACACTCCCCAATAGGAAGAAAACCCGCTGGGTTGTTCATCCTGTCAAGTGTTTTGTTTCGCGTACGGAAGTGTTCACCAAACAGTTAGGAAGGTGGACTATCAAGTTTTCGTTCCTTACCTTGCACGTCAGGAGTGAATTCTTCGCCGTTGATTCTTGGAGTAGACTTCCTGTAGCCTACTAGAGGAATAACGCGGTTTACCCTCTTGTATCGCGTTGTGTTCACTCAACTCCGGGTCAGGTCTGCCCTAGGGTGGCCGGGTGACCTGGCTCACTGAACTGCTCACTTAAACACTTCGAAACTGCACCATTACACAGTCTTCAGCAGGTGTTTACTTGGCTCCCAATGTTTTCTAACTGCTCTCGATATCACTTTATCGTCGCCTACACGAGGTAAACAAACTCCCCGAGGCGGCAACACTTAGACCAATTGCTTCATATTGTGCGGACAGGATCGTTAAAATCCACCAACACACAAAACTTTGCCGAGAAATGGAAAGCATTGTGGAACGAACAACTATACTTTGGAAACGTTAAATGACTTAGAAGACTTGGAAACACGTCAGGCACAAAAACTGAGACTTGGATATATAACACTGACCAACCTAAAACTGCGACACACCACACTGGCAACACTCAGCTATACATTCAGGACAGACATAAATAAACTTTACATCCACTGATCAGAATTACATTTCACCTTTGTAAATGGACATTAATGACACTATGTAAAAGACACATCAAACACTTTATGTAGCATACATAAATCTGTGTATCTATGTATTTACGTATGTAGCTTAGCCTAGCATTTTAAAAGCACTACAATCACCTTCTGTGGTTGATTGTTCAATAAATTCCTGAACTATATGTTTAACACATCTCTAACCCTGTCCATGGAGGACAGAAGAAAATGTATATATGCTGGTTAGCATTGTAAATGTGTGGCCACGTCTGTGGTAGAAAATAATAATAATAATAATAAAAATACGATGTCCCGGAGACAATTGAATATCACCTCCTTCACCGCTCCAGACATCATAGTAACAGTTAACATCAAACAAGTACTGATCGCCTTCAAAGTACCATATAATATGCAACATATATTAGGGGAATGGAATCTCTCACTATGTATAAACTATCAAGCAATCAGAGCATTAGCTAAATATCTCCAGTCATCCAAAAATTAGGGTCACATTTGACCTATTCATACAGCTCAAACCACCGGGACACTCATGCCTAGAAAAAGTAACCCTAGCTACAATTAACAGCAACAATCAGCTGACGTCATCAACACAAGGAGCCGGTCGGCCGAGTGGACAGCACACTGGACTTGTGATCCTGTGGTCCTGGGTTCGATTCCAGGCGCCGGCGAGAAACAATGGGCAGAGTTTCTTTCACCGTATGCCCCTGTTACCTAGCAGTAAAATAGGTACCTGGGTGTTAGTCAGCTGTCACGGGCTGCTTCCTGGGGGTGGAGGCCTGGTCGAGGACCGGGCCGCGGGGACACTAAAGCCCCGAAATCATCTCAAGATAACCTCAAGATAACAACATGCAGCCCTCGCCACCATGCGTCGTGTCTAATTCTAAAGCACGTCAGGTTCCGGCGTCAACCTGGCGTCAACCTGGCGTCAACCTGGCGTCAACCTGGCGTCAACCTGGCGTCAACCTGGCGTCAACAACACTGAAGTCGTTGATGTTGTTTCAGATTTAGCTACTCAGAACGACGTGGCCATGTAGCACGGGCTATGGTGAGCCCCGTCAAAAACATTGAAGCCTTGTCACATGATAAATATTGGCGGCGATGAGTCACAATAACGTGGCTAAAATATGTTGACCAGACCACACACTAGAAGGTGAAGGGACGACGACATCGACATTCTCAAGTCGATTGATCGACTTGAGAATGGTCCAGGACGGAGCGAAACGTCGTCGTCCCTTCACCTTCTAGTGTGTGGTCTGGTCAATATAAATATTGACGCCTCACTGTGGTGTGTCTCCCAACAGCACTCGTGCAGTCATCTGAGGCCAGATTCACGAAGCAGTTACGAACCTGGGGCCAGATTCACGAAGCAGTTACGAACCTGGGGTCAGATTCACGAAGCAGTTACGAACCTGGGGCCAGATTCACGAAGCAGTTACGAACCTGGGGTCAGATTCACGAAGCAGTTTCCGCAAGCACTTATAAACGTGTACATCTTTCCTCAATCTTTGACGGCTTTGATTACATTTATTAAACAGTTTACAAGCATAAAAACTTGCCAATCAACTGTTGTTGTTGTTATAAACAGCCTCCTGGTGATTGAGAAAAGATGTACAGGTTCGTAAGTGCTTGCATAACTGCTTCGTGAATCTGGCCCCAGGTTCGTAAGTGCTTGCGTAACTTCTTCGTGAATCTGACCCCTGGAGAAGAATACCTTCACGCAAATTGTATTAACTATTAAGTAGCAGCTTATGAATCAGTGAAGTAGTTTCGTAGGTCGAGCTGAACCCATCCTGAGGTCAGCCCATTCTCATCAACAAAGGTCAAATGCTCGTTAATCCTGTCGCCAAACTCCTCATTTATGCAACCCGTCCTCAGTCCAAGTCCATTCCATCCAGTGGTCGACCCCTAAGACACATTCGTCAATTTTAACATGCTGTTCATTCAAAATAGGAATTTTCTCAAATATAAATTAATACTGTTATATATTAGTATATTGTGCATATTTAGGCATTGGTTGGTTTAGGTTCTGTTGGCGATTATTTGTATTTGTAGTACGTGGGTGAAGCATTTACAGCGTTGTGGTTCGAACAACAGTCGTCAGTGAAGCACTTGTCCGAGAAGTGTTCGAACGTCATCCGTTGTGAGTCGTGTGTAAACAATTTTTATTTCATAAACATAAATAGATGATTTGGCAGGTGTATGGAATGCACTTTGGCTTTTGTTTATAGAGATAGGGTGTATTTTTAAATGAAATTTTGTTTGCACACTACTCACAACTGATGACGTTCGAACAGTGCTTCGCTGACTCCCTTTGTTCGAATTAACACTCTGTAAATGATTCACCCACGTACTTCAAATACAAATAATCGCCAACAGAACCTAAACACCTAACTTAATGTAACGAGCGCTGAACTACGCACAGAACATTCATGAATACCCACAGAGAGTAATCACCCTAAGGTGATGTGTCAATGAGTAAATCCGTAGCAGCCGTGATGAGGCTTCGAACTTATGCGGTGGGTGAACCCCACCGCATAGGGGAACACCCTATAACATTATCATGAATAATGTTAATTTATACACGGGAACAAACCTGTTTTTAATACACATGTACATTAAAATTGGTGAATGCGTCTTGGGGGGACGACCTCCGCTTTAACCACCCTCGCCATAGGGCAGAATGCCTCAGGTCGTCTTCGCTGAGCTGCGGCACACCCTAAAAACTCGGTCGTCAGGTTTAATGTGCTGTTTTTTACTAAAAGCTTTATTTTCTCATATAAATTTAGATTATTTATACTATAATTTTGTGTACCTAAGACAGGTGCTTAAGTTCTGTTAGTAATTATTAGCGTTTGAAATACGTGGCTGAAGGCGATTCGAATACAGAAAAAGTATTTTAATACAAATTGAACTGAAATATATTTCAACATTTCAAGCTATTATATAAACAGAAACTAAATATATTTAAAAAATTTAAGATACAATATAAATAAAAAAACATATTTAAAAATTGTAAGCAATAATCTCCGCCGAAATTAGATATATTAAAATATTAGTATAGTTGTACCAGAAATGAATACAACAGAGGCCAAGTCAGAGATCGGGCCGCGGGAGATTGATCCTCGGGATCACCACAAGGTAACACCTAGGTTAGGTAGTTAGATGTAACGGTTGGGTTGAAGAGAGAGAGCAAAGTTCACATACACAAGAGATATATATACACAGGCATGTGTATATATATTTTCAACTTCTCAGTGAATATACCCTAAAAGTTTACTGTTGTCCTGGGTTATACTCAGGACAACAGTAGTATACTTAACTCCAACAAAAATACTTCTTTGTCTCCAAATCACCTCGTTACTAGCTAATGACCCAACACAGAAGGTCTTCACACTGTTACATAATACTGAAGCCTCACTGTGCGCCCGAGCCCCCCTCACGGGACTGACTGCAGGCACATCATGGTTCAATCGGTAGTGTGTGTGTGTGTGTGTGTGTACTCACCTAGTTGTGTTTGCGGGGGTTGAGCTCTGGCTCCTTGGTCCCTCCTCTCAACCGTCAATCAACAGGTGTACAGATTCCTGAGCCTATTGGGCTCTATAATATCTGCACTTGAAACTGTGTGTGTGTGTGTGTGTGTGTGTGTGTGTGTGTGTGTGTGTGTGTGTGTGTGTGTGTTTGTGTGCTTTAGGGATTCCAGAGATGAGAGTTCGATTCCACTGTACTGCCCTCAATATTTTCACATCAATATATCACATTCTTGTAAAAAAAAAACTTCTCTGAATTTCTATCTTGCAATTCCCTTGCATCGATTATATTGACCTAATCGACTACCACATACACTGCAATTACTGCTGCTTCGCTGTTAAATTCTATCATCAACAATTCGGCATGGCAATTGGCTCATCCAATTAGTTTTGTACTATCCAATTTATTCATGAGATCACCTGAAGCAGAACTCTTGACGACAGCAGCGTCAAGGGAAGTTGTGTGGCGTCCTACGCTCTCAGAGAGCGCCAGGGAGGGGGGTCGTGTGGCGTCCTAGGCTCTCAGAGAGCGCCAGAGGGGGGGGTTGTGTTGCGTCCTACGCTCTCAGAGAGCGCCAGGGGGGTTGTGTGGCGTCACTATGCTCTCAGAGAGCGCCAGGGGGGTTGTGTGGCGTCACTACGCTCTCAGGGAGCGCCAGGGGGGGTTGTGCGGCGTCCTACGCTCTCAGAGAGCGCCAGGGGGGTTGTGTGGCGTCACTACGCTCTCAGAGAGCGCCAGGGGGGTTGTGTGACGTCAGTACGCTCTCAGAGAGCTCGGTGAAGCGAGATTTGTCACAAATTCTCTTTAGAATTGATAAAATTACCACGAAAACAGAATGTATATTTTACCATCTTTTCGTGATTTACACACATGGCCGTAACTTAATATTTCGTGCAAAAAGCAAACCTTGCGGGTTTGTATCCTTATTGGTGTACCTTGTTCCTCAGTGTATATACACTGAGTTTACTTTAGTCCAGGACTATGTTCAGGATTAAAGTATACTTGCTGGTTGGTCAGTAAGCTGTTGTGTGGCCTTAATAACCCTCCAGAGGTTGATAGGTCTTAATTACCCTCCAGAGGTTGATAGGCCTTAATAACCCTCCAGAGGTTGATAGGTTTTAATAACCCTCCAGAGGTTGATAGGTCATAATAACCCTCCAGAGGTTGATAGGCCTTAATAACCCTCCAGAGGTTGATAGGTTTTAATAACCCTCCAGAGGTTGATAGGCCTTAATAACCCTCCAGAGGTTGATAGACCTTAATATTCCTTAAGAAGTTGATAGGTCTCAATAACCCTCCAGAGGTTGATAGGTTTTAATAACCCTCCAGAGGTTGATATGTCTTAATAACCCTCTAGAGGTTGATAGGTCTTAATAACCCTCCAGAGGTTGATAGGTCTTAATAACCCTCCAGAGGTTGATAGGCCTTAATAACCCTCCAGAGGTTGATAGGTCTTAATAACCCTCCAGAGGTTGATAGGTTTTAATAACCCTCCAGAGGTTGATAGGTCTTAATAACCCTCCAGAGGTTGATAGACCTTAATAACTCTCCAGAGGTTGATAGGTCTTAATAACCCTCCAGAGGTTGATAGGCCTTAATAACCCTCCAGAGGTTGATAGGTCTTAATAACCCTCCAGAGGGGGATAGACCTTAATAACCCTCCAGAGGTTGATAGGCCTTAATAACCCTCCAGAGGTTGATAGGCCTTAATAACCCTCCAGAGGTTGATAGGCCTTAATAACCCTCCAGAGGTTGATAGGCCTTAATAACCCTCCAGAGGTTGATAGGCCTTAATAACCCTCCAGAGGTTGATAGGCCTTAATAACCCTCCAGAGGTTGATAGGCCTTAATAACCCTCAAAAGGATGAAATGCCTTAAACCCAACACCAAACCAATCAGGACAGGATGAAAAGTATTGCATGAAGACACACAACAAACTCCTGATCACATCTCTTATGCATGAGATTCAATCCCTTCATAGACAGGATCAACTCACGAGAGATTACTTTGTAATCAAGTATAGAAATAGATGATTGTGAATCCTGCTGCATATAAAATAGTGTTAATTGGACGATACATACTGATGAAGTATTATATTAAGTAGATTGTATTTGATTAACAAAAGTAGATGGTTAAATCATCTTTGATCCTCTTTTAAACTATTACTTTGATGTATTGTTAATCCTTATGGAGATGAAGGGACGTCCTTCCTTCACTCAGAGCCTTAGTGAAGGGCTCTACTTCTCTCACTCAAGGCTTTAGTGAAGAACCCTATTGCTTTCATTTATATTTTTAGATAAGGGCCCCCTACTTCCTTGAGTCAGGGCCTGAGTGAAGGTCTCAACATCATTCACTCGAATAAAAACTAATCAAGATTGATATAATTTTAATTGTGAGCAGAGGAAACGCCCAAGAATATTTCTGAAACCCGGATTTAATACAGCCACACTGCAGACAAGAGAGGGGAGAGGCTCGGGGCAACAATGCTACCTGAGCAAGGAGAGAAGTACGTACACAGTGCCCCTGTAACGCAGCTTACTCTAGGAGAGCACATGCACGAGGCTGTGAAGCTGCCGCCCAATGCATAGGTGTGTGGAGCTTAATTAGTAAATGAGTAACTCGTTCACCACATATATATGAATACTTCTTGAACGATTTGTGACATAAAAGACTGTTGATAAATGTCTTAAATGAACTGACTGTGGGGAGTTCAGTAGCTGAGGTCATTATGTGCCTCTGTTCCACTGCGGGATCACCATAGCCCGTGCTACTTGGAAGTTTTTGTTCCAAGTAGCGAATCTTAACAACAACAACCTTTTCCACTATCTCCAACAAATGGGTTTGGGGGTCCACTACCGCCCACGGGATGGGTTTGGGGGTCCACTACCGCCCACGGGATGGGTTTGGGGGTCCACTACCGCCCACGGGATGGGTTTGGGGGTCCACTACCGCCCACGGGATGGGTTTGGGGGTCCACTACCGCCCACGGGATGGGTTTGGGGGTCCACTACCGCCCACGGGATGGGTTTTGGGTCCACTACCGCCCACGGGATGGGATTGGGGGTCCACTACCGCCCACGGAATGGGTTTTGGGGTCCACTACCGCCCACGGGATGGGTTTGGGTGTAAAATACACGAACACACTAACCCCAGCGAATCCCGCCTCATATATATATATATATATATATATATATATATATATATATATATATATATATATATATATATATATATATATATATATATATATATATATATATATATGTAAGCCCTCAGGTATTACACAGGACCAATGAAGGGCGGGCCGGTGAATGAGTCGATGGAGTATGTCATCTGTAAACATACAGAGTATACACGGAACAATAAAGACTGTTTAGGAAAGAGGTTGACGGGAAAAGACCAGATTAACCCCTGGATTAACAATGTAAGGAAGTGAAATAAAGAAGAAAATGTTTAGGAGAGATCAAGTAACAAGGCGATCAGGAAGGTGTAACTGGGTGAAGGTGAAGACAGACGAGTACAATACAATCAAGAGAGAAGCAAAGAGGCAGATAATAAACAACATAGCAACAAAAGCTAAGGAACTACTTATGCCACTGGACAGTCGTATTATAAGTAAGATAAGTAAAAAGGAACAAGTTATCACGCACAGCTATAGATAATAAATAATAAATTCTTTTAGTGAAGATAAATTCACAGCAAGGGACAAGGATCTGAAAATGCGTAATCCAAATGGTTCCTGTAACCAGCTTGGAGGAGTGACGCGAGTGACAGCAGATGGCGTGGGTGTATTCACCTAGTTGTATTCACCTAGTTGTATTCATCTAATTGTGCTTGCGGGGTTTGAGCTCTGACTCTTTCGGCCCCACCTTTCAACTGTCAGTCAATCAACTTTTTTTTCATACATACACACACCCAGATATCAGCTGTCTAATTCCCAGGTACCTATTTACTGCTAGGTGAACAGGTGCATCAAGGTGAAAGAGATTCTGCCCATTTGTTTCCGCCATCGCTGGGGATCTATCCCCAGACCTTTGGATTACGATTCCCGAGTGCTGTCCACTCAGCTGTCAGGCCCCATAGAGACCTGTGTGTGTGTGTTTCCCAATTATTACTTAAATACTGTTTTCATCAGTCTTAATTTTGGGCTTAAAGCCTATCCACCTCTCATGAGGTGTTAAGGCCTCCAAAATAGCATGTTAGCCAGAAAGACTAATTTAGTCCTGAACTAAATTAGTCTTTCTTTGGTCCAGGACCAAAATGTATATATGTATATACACTGAGAAGTGGGATATATACATCTTAGTGTATATAATCCTGGGTTACTGCCTCTCCTGCATTACTTATCTATGTGATCGACTGAGGCTTCAATGTTTCCATTAATTCCTCAAGTTTTTGCAGTCGCTGGGATTAACATTTCAGGTTGCTGTAATTGACTCATTTTCTTCAAGGAGATCAGAGTTTAGCATATTAATGTAGGCGTCAGGTTGCTAATTAAGAAATTCAGAGTTTTTTCTTAGATAAAGTAACTACCTTTATCACATGTTGTAGAATACAGATTTATTAACCCATAATTGAGTTCACGGATATTGCAATAATTATATGGACTTTACTGATAATTCATACTCATGCAATTTAATAAATTATTCTCTGAAAATTATGTATAATTCATTTTGTCGGAGGACATATAGGTAGTTTATAGGACATATAGGTAGTTTATATAATAAAATATACATTTTATTATAACCTGAAGTTATAATATAGTATAGAGCTAGGCTATAGTATAGCCTGAGGGTTATTAGGGCTCCAACTAGGGTGAGCCGGTCGGCCGAGCGGACAGCACACTGGGCTTGTGATCCTGTGGTCCCGAGTTCGATCCCGGGCGCCGGCGAGAAACAATGGGCAGAGTTTCTTTCACCCTATGCCCCTGTTACCTAGCAGTAAAATAGGTACCTGGGTGTTAGTCAGCTGTCACGGGCTGCTTCCTGGGGGGTGGAGGCCTGGTCGAGGACCGGGCCGCGGGGACACTAAAGCCCCGAAATCATCTCAAGATAATCTCAAGGGTCGAATTACTGACCCCGCCCTGGAGGCAACCCCACAGCAAGTTGACTAACTCCTGAGTACCTACTCACTGCTAGGTGGACAGAGGCATGAGGTGAAAGGAATGTGCCGCCCGGGATGCGAACCCGGAATTTTCGATTGCGCGTCGAGAACGAAACCGATTGTGCTACCGGGACCTTCAAAGCTATAAATCCTAAAGTTAGGGATATAAAGTATAAGCTTAACTTTATAATAATAAAGTATAATAAGTAGAGGTATAAAGCTTATCCTACTTTTCTGTGGGGAATTTGTGGTGATTAATTAATTAGGCTGTTGTGTGTTAAAGTTTGTTTGCTAAAGCTGTGATGGTTTGTAAAGCGCATTTGCAACAGAAGGAATTTCTTTTGTGAAAGTTTGGTGTTGGGGTTAAGGTCTGATAACCTCTGGAGGGTTATTAGGGCCTAATAACCTCTGGAGGGTTATTAAGGCCCAATAACCTCTGGAGGGTTATTAAGGCCTGATAACCTCTGGAGGGTTATTAAGGCCTGATAACCTCTGGAGGGTTATTAAGGCCT
The DNA here is from genome assembly GCF_040958095.1 of Procambarus clarkii. Taxonomy (NCBI): domain Eukaryota; kingdom Metazoa; phylum Arthropoda; class Malacostraca; order Decapoda; family Cambaridae; genus Procambarus; species Procambarus clarkii. The sequence goes on from NC_091167.1 coordinate 17,786,640, forward strand.
GATAACCTCTGGAGGGTTATTAAGGCCCAATAACCTCTGGAGGGTTAGTAAGGCCTATGTCTCTCAGGAGGGTTATTAAGCCAAGCACAATAACATACTAACAACCAAAAGATATACTTTAGTCTTAAACAAAGTTCAAAACAAAAGTAAACTCTCTATGTATACACTCCGAGTATCTATAACCATTTTGCAGATACTGAAATAACACGGTAAGGCTGTTCCAGAAAAAATAACAAAAAATCTATGGTAATCAGGCTACTAAACTTTTATTTTCACCAACCGTAGACCTCTGACCTTTCTCTAAGCTTCACCTCCTTTAATCTTTCTCACCAAGCTTACTAAATCTGTAATTAAGATACTAAATTACTAAATCTTACTCCAAGCTCAACTACCTATAACTTCCAGCTTGTTAATCATTATTTACCTTCTGAGTGGCAAAATCACTGCCCAATCTGTTTTTTGTTGACGAATGATTCTGAAACCAATCCTTCCAGTGCCTCTATAGTCTGTTCAGACATGTTATTGATTTACATTTTGTAAAATGAGCGCACAGGAGTGGCTAATCCACTAGCGATACGGTCATTTTCGCGAAAACACGGATACAGACTCCAATCAATATCCAATCAGTCATCTTTCACATATAAGTCAAACCACTTCCAATCATCTTACTGGTATAATTAAAACAAGCACCAATCGTCTGCAGAAACGAGTCGCATCACCTTCAATCATCACATAGATACGAGTCTCATCACCTCCAATCATCACATAGATACGAGTCGCTCCACCAACTATCCAATCACCTTGGAAGACCCCACATGGCCGACCAATCAGAGAACATAGCGGGTTGCCACTCTCGCAATATCCTTGGTGTTTCCATTTTCGTCAAGGGGGCGTGTTTACGTTTCCAAATTAACAAAGAAATATTCGGATATAATCGGCCAATTATTTTAATAACTATCTTGTCTGAGCTGACCACACTTTACTTCATTCAGCTTTGCTGACCTGTGTTAACTGACTTGGTATTAATGTGTTTCTAGCTTTCTAGGAAATAAACAGTTTTATGCAATGAAAACTATTACAGAATGTACATATTCAGCAGCTATGTAGGAGTTTATGTAATACTTTATAACAAAATAATTGTATAAATTGTATATTTTGTATATTTTTACAACTATACAAATAATTGTATATTTTATAACAAAATAATTGTATAAAAGTAAAATAATAATAACGTCAGTGTTTCAGTAGCTAATCATAAATTGAGCAAACAAATTTATATATATTATTTCTGAGATATATATACATTTATTAATGTATTTCTAAAGGTGTATGCCTGTCCTTGGTGTATTCATATAACAACTCAGATTACTGTTTTAATAGTAATTTTTGTAGTTATGTGCCCTATAATACAAGTAGTAACGTACTAAGCAATTAGATAGTAGAATTTTATACTGATCACTTTATAGTCTGAAAAATGAAACTAAAAAACAAAGTTAATTATTCCTAGGCTTAGTATAGCACCCAAAGTTTACATATACACAATATATATATATATATATATATATATATATATATATATATATATATATATATATATATATATATATATATATATATATATATATATATATATATATATATACAAAGTTTACATATACACAATATATATAAACAAAGTTTATATATACACAAAGTTTACATATACACAATATATATATATATATATATATATATATATATATATATATATATATATATATATATATATATATATATATATATATATATATATATATATATATATATATATGACAATGTCAGACCACGGAGGAAAAATGAAACAGGAAATTTCCTTAAGTACTTTCGTATATTAAATACATCTTCAGAAGGTCTTGACCTTCTGAAGATGTATTTAATATACGAAAGTACTTAAGGAAATTTCCTGTTTCATTTTTCCTCCGTGGTCTGACATTGTCACATTCTTAATCACGTGTTTATTTTCGTGATATACACACATATATATATATATATATATATATATATATATATATATATATATATATATATATATATATATATATATATATATATATATATATACAAAGTTTACTTTAGTGCAGAACTAGGTTCAGAGCTAAAGTACACTCCCTGTCGGTCAAGACTTGTGGTGGCCTAAATAACTCTATAGAAGACGAGAGGCCTTAAGCTCTTCACCAAACCAATATCAACCCAGAGAAGTATACCTCGCTTCTCGGTAAATATACATTGTAAGTATACTTTTATCCGAGACTGAAGGTTGGTAGGCACTTTTAGTAGCCTTAATGTCCCTCCAGAAGCTGATAGACCTTATGACCATCCATAGGTTCTTAGCCCTTAATAATCCTAAAGACGTTGATTGGCCTTAATAATCCTAAACACATTGATTGGCCTTAATAATCCTAAACACATTGATTGGCCTTAATAATCCTAAACTCATTGATTAGCCTTAATTATCCTAAAGACGTTAAGCCTTAATAATCCTCTCAAAACACTTCAAGACTTTACACAACTAAAGATCACCTTCACTCCAAACATCTACCACCTACGGGTTACTCATGCCCGTACAGCCACCTCTTATGGTGGCTTAATCTTCACCATTCAATCAGAGGCTCAAGAGCGGCCAGGTTCCTGCCTCAGTGTCGCGATCCAGAGAGGAAAGACTTGCTGTATTTAGGGCACGCGCCCCAAATTCAAAGAGCTGGATGAGGGATTCGAACACTGAATATTATATGCGAACACTGAATACTATATGCGAACACTAAATAGTATATGCAAAAACTGAATACTATATGTGTGTTTTTTTTCTGTAAATCTTAACACATTGTAATAAAAATAAAATAAATTTTATTGAATAAAAAATAATAATAATAAGTAGGAGTGGTAGAAGAAAATATTAGTGTTCAGTGAGAGTCGACAGTGTTTTCTCTGAATATCCCTTATTCTCTTCACCGAGGCTATGGGTCCCTACAATTGCACCAAAGGTGGTACCCTTCAAAGGGTCACAACGACACTAACTTACGATTTCCCGAGGCCCTGGGGGGGATCCTGGAGGTAACTTGGATGTCCCCAGAGAGCTGTGAGGATCCTGGAGGTAACTTAGGTGTCCCCAGAGAGCTGTGAGGATCCTGGAGGTAACTTAGGTGTCCCCCAGAGAGCTGGGGGATTCTGTTAGGTAACTTAGGTGTCCCCCAGAGAGCTGGAGAAGCTTGCCGGTAGCTTGGAGGATAATGACTTCATCCGTAGTAATGTTTGTTAATTACAGGTTGTGGTAGGACTGGGAGTAGACCAGTTCGGTCGTTATCACCACGACCAGCACTTATTTAGTTCAGATATTCTTGATATATTGTGTTCTTAGCAACGTATCTTTTAAAGTTTATTTTGTATTTAATTATTAATTAAACGTTTCATTTCTTTGACTGGTAATTAATCATATTGTTTATGTAATTGAACTGTTATTATAGAACTTGTGGGAAGAATTTAGTAGTTATTTGTTGTTTAAAAATTTAAATCTTTATTAAGTTTTATGTAATAGTTTCTAATACATGAAAATACAGGTTCATACATTCTTTCTATGCAAACATAATTTACTTAAATATTTCCTCTAAACTTATGTATGTACATAAATATTCCTACTTACATAAATACATTTGTTTAAATCGCATTGTCTGTTCGAGGTTGGAGGCCAGATTCTTGGGGCTAGCTTCACGCAATTTTTTCAAGTAATTGCAGCTGGGTATGTGCCCAACATGGGCGGATCGAGATAGGCATTAAAGACAAGAGTACCAAGGGACACGGTGCCAACTCTACCCCCACGATAAATCTTGTTGTAATTGACCACACCCCCATGTAAACTGTTATAAAGTGTTCACCCCTATGTTCATCACTGTTCCTGAGTGGACACCTTGGAGAAGTAGAAGGTCCAGTGGGGAAGGAAGACTCTCCAGGGCCTGTGCGTTGTTGGGTGGTGGGAGGCAGGGGATTGAAATTGAAATAAGTTTATTGAGGTATAAATACACACAAAGGGATGAGGTAGCTCAAGCTATTCTCACTTAACTTCTCTTGAAGTTAAGTCAACCCGTCAGCCCCGGACCAAAAATTGGACTTCATCATTTGCTACAAAAAAAAAAGGAATGTTGATTTAATACTTAAGAAAACCCGCACTCAACAATACAACACTCGCCAAGAACCAAACGCGGTATACCAGTTTACACACCAATATTTATCAAATTATATTGATATGACCACCACAAAAATTCCGACAAGATTGACCTGCCACATGCAAGCTGCTGCCTCTAGAAAAAATATCCAAAGTGTACACAACACAACACTTTTTAGGAACATTCTAGAAACGAACACAAAAATCTTAGAACCTTCAACCGAACAAAGAAGATTGCAAATGCTGTTAACCATATTTATAAAAGAAGAAAGACCCACTTTAAATACAGAAACCATTGCCAACATTCAGACATAGATCTCACAGCATGTTGTTGCTGTTCAAGATTTGCTACTTGGAACAAACAGTTCCAAGTAGCACGGGCTATGGTGAGCTCGTAGGTACTTCTCACAGCAAATCACCGGATAACCAGAACGTGACTACTGAGGACCACCCGTCCACCCCCGAGTACCACAGTTTTATGTAACACCTTACCTAATGGTTGGCCCCATCCCCTTTACCCTAAATCACGAAAATGCTTCCTTCTAAAACTGTATTATTAAATACGAAAGTACTTAAGGAAATTCCTGTTTAAATTCTTCCTTCGTGGTCTGACACTGTCATATTATATATATATATATATATATATATATATATATATATATATATATATATATATATATATATATATATATCTTGTCAAGCATCTTGTCATCCAAACAACGATCATCCATTCCACTCACATATCAGTTATTCTATTAGAGTTGTTCATCCACCTATTCATCTGCTCATCTTTCATCTCATGCACTAATCAATACATCCATTTACCTATGCACTCATACAAGTATTCATCTATTAACTTATATTCTAGCTCATCTAATTGTCCTACGACCTATTTCTCAGCTCATCCAGCCTGTTATCTCTCAACTTATCTTTCAACTCATCCACCACTTTATTTTTTCAACTGATGCAACCCTAATCATTAAACCTAATCCCTTATCTTATCCCTTACCTTACGACTCCTCCGATCCTTATCTCTAAACTCGTGTATCCACTCATTCATACTTTCATCCATAAATACACTCATCCACCGATCCAGTCACTCATTACATCATTCATCGACTCATCCATCTATTTATCCAAAACCACATGTGAGAGAAAATAAATTCTATCCATTAACCTTTATTAACGTGGGCGTGAAGTTTGGTGAGGACCTTTTGTGAGAGGAAAGAGGAGGTGTGGCTTCGTTTGGGGGGAGGTGAAGTGGTTGGGAGTAGGTAGAGGGTGTGGCTAAAGCTGGCCGAGGGTGTGGTAGAAACGGCAAGGGTGATGCGACAGTTGTGGAGGAGATTGGATGGATTTTAGGATGATTGGAGAAGGATAGAGAGGATGTGGATAACAGAGCATCAATGAGAAGATTGGAGGTTTCGTGAAAAGGTTTTATGGAGTCGTGAGAGCACTCAGTTTAGGGAGATTGAGTGCATGAGATGAGTGCATGTATACCCCACATTTGGCAACGCCCTGCCCACCTACGAGTGCATGAACGTCCCACACTTGGTAACGCCGCCCACTAACGCTCGCCCGTATGTGAACCAGCGGCCTCCGAGGCTTGATCTTTGGCCTCCAAACGCAGCATGAATGCTATGATCAATTCCTTAACGAGTCTGAAGGTTCCGACGGTTTCTCTTATTGAGTTATGAGAGCTGACAGACAAATAGACGAAAGACGGATTGGCCATATATGCCTCTCTCACGAGGCGTTCTTATCCTACCGTGTAAACATTGAAATTGAAGTCATCAGTATCAATGAATATCAAAGTTGGTTCCCACGTATGGCTTCAGAAGTATAAACAGTGTACACTTTATTAACAACTGTGTATCCTATCATATATATATATATATATATATATATATATATATATATATATATATATATATATATATATATATATATATAATTATTTATTATATATAAATATATAATTATGCATTATGCGTTATATATATAACGCATAATGCGTTATGCGTGGTTTCCTCCGAGGCTATGGGTCCCCCTTCTTCCAGCTAGAGGTGGTACTCAATGATAATAAAAAAAAAATATATATATATATAAATATATATATATATATATATATATATATATATATATATATATATTACTGATTGCACACTGAACTAATTCTGAGGATTTATTAACCATTTATTAGGCGAGCCGGTTTAAAATAAATAGAAAAGTTGGTTATCTTTAACACACGTACTCATGCAAATCCTCGATGATAGTGAAAGTATTATTTTAGATAATTCGTTTTATCTCGAACAGGAAGCCTGTGTATCAATACCTTGAGAATGTCAATTTGTCTGTTCAAAGTTGGAGGCCAGATACTTGGGGCAACCCACACCCAAATTTGCAAGGGGAATGGTCTGGGGTACGGGATGGACATAGGCTGGTCGGAGTAGGTTTATGTAAAATGACTTAAGAAATAATTACAATTATAAAGGCCTCCATGTATTTTTCATTGCATCAGGTATGAAATAAGTTGTGTGCTTTCCGTGGAGTTGTAAGTGAAAAGCAAACGAAAAACAATGAATCTGAAAGACCCATACAGTTGTTTCAGTGCTTCATGATTGTTGTTGTATAAAATTCGCTACCTGGAACAAAGTTCCAAGTAGCACGGGCTATGGTGAGCCCGTAGTGCCTTTGCTTCATGAGAGGGGGAAGCAATGAGGGAGGGGGGAGAGATGAGAGGGACGAAAGGCGCGAGACAGAGATATATAATGTGGACTATTAATATGTGGACTAGCCTAATCAATAAAAGAAAAGTAATAAATTAATAGAATTTGGAGCAATATGCCCTTACCTGTTATAGGGCTGATGCCGCTGTCCGACCATTCTATGATCATAGGTTGTTGCACATGTTGTTAGCTGCCTCTTATCTACCTGTGAAATAATTCACATTAATGATATTATTCAGTTATAATTAAAAACCAGTTAAGGCACTCGTAAGTTTTAACTGATTAGTTGAAGTAGTTAATATGTCTAACCTAATCCACCTTAATTGTACATAAATTTTCCAACTAAATGAATTAACTGTCTGGACATCTATTTATTATTGTCAATGCATAACAAGATTAAACTTCTCGATAATGTAATTATTATTATTGCTTTATTTCCACAATAAACAAGTCCCCCAAGGCTGGGGATGGCACCCAACGTCCTATAACCGCCTCTCTAGCCACTCTGGTATTGGTTTTAGTTACAGTATAGTTAATAGGATCCCATATATACTGCTAAAATACTGATAAAACACTTATAAAAATGATTATGGTATTGTTAAGAGACTGCAACACAAGAGACTGTAAAGTAAAGAGAATACAGTACAAGAGACTGTAAAGTAAAGAGAATACAGTACAAGAGACTGTAAAGTAAAGAGAATACAATACAAGAGACTGTAAAGTAAAGAGAATACAGTACAAGAGACTGTAAAGTAAAGAGAATACAGTACAAGAGACTGTAAAGTAAAGAGAATACAGTACAAGAGACTGTAAAGTAAAGAGGATACAGCACAAGAGACTGTAAAGTAAAGAGGATACAGTACAAGAGACTGTAAAGTAAAGAGAATACAGTACAAGAGACTGTAAAGTAAAGAGAATACAACATTGACTACGTCTGCCATTGCTGACAGCGATGGCAGACGCTCAGCTTCCTCTATAAGCCCACTTTCCTCTAAAACTTCAAACATATAAATGGTATATATATATATATATATATATATATATATATATATATATATATATATATATATATATATATATATATATATATATATATATATATATATATATATAAATAAGTTTTTCTTACTATTGAGCATCTTTTTTTTATAATAAAAGATGGAGAATTATGGATTTAGAGAAGATTTATCTGTAAGATTCTTGTAAACGTATGTAATCTCCTCTGACGTCCTTTTTGCAGTTTTAACATTACTTTTGTTGGACCTCACGGCTTTGTTTTATATATATATATATATATATATATATATATATATATATATATATATATATATATATATATATATATATATATATTCTGGGAGCAGGTTTTCTCTAATACACATGTCATTAAACACACAACATTGTGACTAGTACTCATTTTCTTTTGCATACTTTCCATTCTACGGAAATATCTTCTACCATCTGGAGGATGAAGAAACACTACATCACTTAATCTTTCCATTTTAATTGTTTTATTATTTGACGAGCAACACCGAAATAATTGATAGATACAATGATAATAGAAGATTAGACATCAGTGAAGCGCTCCATATCAATAAATCTAGACCAGCAATCAATAACCAGCTAATACATAATTACACTCTACCCACACACAGAGATCACACTAACGTGATGCATCAAATGAACAAATCCACAAGGGACGTGACGAGGATTCGAACCTGCGTCCGGGAGCATCCCAGACACTGCCTTAATCGACTGAGCTACGACAGGGTTAAAAGGGTTAAAACCGAAGTTCTACTGAACTTACTGGATCCCGTAGCCTCTCCGAGGCACAAACCGGGCTTTTACACAACCCCCCCCCCCCCCCCTCAGTCGATTAAGGCAGTGTCTGGGATGCTCCCGGACGCAAGTTCGAATCCTCGTCACGGCCCTTGTGGATTTGTACACTCTACCCCACTTCAAGACCCCGAGCCAATGGAGAAGCTGGACTAAATGACTCTGCAACAGGAACAGAAGCAGCCAGAAGAGCATAAACTGCCAATATAAACTGTTGATACATTTAATATCTTATCAGTATCCCCTATGTAATGCCATTCATCCATATGTTACCTATTCATCCATGTTACCTAACCACCTCATTATATGAGGATATAACCAGGTGCTAAGCACGATAGAACAGCCCCGCTCCTGCTCCAGATAAGTTCACTACGGGCTCACCATAGCCCGTGCTACTTGGAACTTGTTCCGAGTAGCTGAATCTATAATAACAACAACAACACGATAGAACAGTCCCGCTCCTGTGCCAGGTAAGTTCACTACGGGCTCATCATAGCCCGTGCTACTTGCCCCGCTCCTGTGCCAGGTAAGTTACGGGCTCACCATAGCCCGTGCTACTTGGAACTTGTTCCAAGTAGCTGAATCTAAAAGCAACAAAACAACAACGACACGTAGAATTCCCAGCAGCCGAACAGCCTCATTCAAGTTCAAGTATGTTTATTGAGACAAAAAAGAAATACATCTCAAAGGGATAGAGTAGCTTAGGCTATTTCTACCCCCCTTCCCTTACTACTCCCTCATAAACACTGTAGCATTGTTGACCAGACCACACACTAGAAAGTGAAGGGACGACGACGTTTCGGTCCGTCCTGGACCATTCACAATCGACTTGAGAATGGTCCAGGACGGACCGAAACGTCGTCATCCCTTCACCTTCTAGTGTGTGATCTGGTCAACATAATTTAGCCCCGTTATTGTGACACATCGCCTGCACTGTCTAGCATTATCCTCCCCCGCGGAAGCAGCCTGACGATTTAAATACGACCTCAACACACATTTACTAACAAAAAAACTACCACTTACGGATTATTCATGACCGTGCCACCTCTTAGGTGGCTTAATCTTAACCAATCAACGGTAGAATTTGTCTACCTGACGAAACACTATGCGTCAGACCCAAATAAAAAGTAAAAATGAACTTTGGAGACTTAATTTTTCAACTTCCTGCTTCAGTGAAGGAAAACATAAGAAATATCGAGAAGATTGGAGCCAAAATCATAAATATAAAACTTTCTGTCGTTTTCAACGAAATATGTTTAAAAGAAAGACCAAAATAAACGTCTCATCGATTCCTGTCCCACCCTGGAATCGAACCCGTGGTTCCCGATTGTGAGTCGAGAACGAAGCCAGCTAAACTAAGAGGCCTTATACATATCACAGGCTTACTGAAATTCCATAGGTCACATGCCGTCGTGACCTCACACACTAAGCCCATAATTAAGCCCATAATTAAGCTTTACACGCGGTCCTGATTGATTGATAAAGATTAAGCTACCCACGAGGTGGCACGGGCATGAATAACCCGTAACACACACGCGGTCGTATGTGGAGGTGTCTTATGTACACTCAGCCAGGTGTGTGAGGCATTGTACGCACACACAGCCAGGTGTGTTAGGTATTGTACGTACACACAGCCAGGTGTGTTAGGTATTGTACGTACACACAGTCAGGTGTGTGAGATATTGTACGTACACACAGCCAGGTGTGTGAGATATTGTACGTACACACAGCCAGGTGGGTGAGGTATTGTACGTACACAGAGCCAGGTGTGAGGTATTGTACGTACACACAGCCAGGTGTGTGAGGTATTGTACGTACACGCAGCCAGGTGTGTGAGGTATTGTACGTACACGCAGCCAGATGTGTGAGGCATTATACACACACTCAGCCAGGTGTGTGAGGCATTATACACACACAACCAGGTGTGTGAGGCATTATACACACACACAACCAGGTGTGTGAGCCATAATACACACACACAACCAGGTGTGTGAGCCATAATACACACACACAACCAGGTGTGTGAGCCATAATACACACACACAACCAGGTGTGTGAGCCATAATACACACACACAACCAGGTGTGTGAGCCTCACAGCTAGCAGTTCGAGCCACCAAGCCGGGAGCTTTCAGAGAGTCCCCATAACCTCAAAGGTGATGGGGGAGCCCTTCTCCTGCATATAAATAGGTGGAAAGATTGGTGGAAGGTCGCATATATGGATAACGCCCCATCTACCCTCTTCCAGAGCAAGTGTATGCTTTATCTTGCTGTCTATTCCATTCACCTTACACCGTTGTTTATGAGAGAGGTACTGTGTGGGTCGCGACGCGAGAGAGAGAGCTACGGCCCGAGCTCTCTTATAGGAGATATTCTTTAAGGTGGTGATAATTATCATTAGCGATAAAGAGGGGAATTGTTAGGTATCACACACGGGCTCACCATAGCCCGTGCTTCTTGCCCCGCTCCTGTGCCAGGTAAGTTACGGGCTCACCATAGCCCGTGCTACTTGGAACTTGTTCCGAGTTGCTGAATCTATAACAACAGTTAGGTATCACACCGTCTAGGCCTGGACGAGGGGTCTGGCTACGTGCAGGGAGCCGGTCAGCCGAGCGGACAGCACGCTGGACTTGTGATCCTGTGGTCCCGGGTTCGATCCCGGACGCCGGAAAGAAACAATGGGCAGAGTTTCTTTCACCCTATGCCCCTGTTACCTAGCAGTAAAATAGGTACCTAGGTGTTAGCCAGCTGTCACGGGCTGCTTCCTGGGGGTGGAGGCCTGGTCGAGGACCGGGCCGCGGGGACACTAAAAAGCCTCGAAATCATCTCAAGATAACCTCAATGGTCCGCGTTTGATGATCTAAGTGGTCGAGCGTGGTTCATTCAGTCCCTCTTCATGTCTCCTGGTTCAAGTTGAAGATGGTTTAGCCTCTTCTCTACATAATAAACTAACCTCCTTTATATAAGGAAGCTGCATTCTTAACAACGAGAAGTAATTTCCTCTGTTGCCTTTCGCAGCTCAGGCTTAGACTCAGGTAATATATGCAAAGCCTTATTTAATTTTGGACCGTTCTTGACCAGATCAGGAGCCTAATTAACGAGTGAACTTGACAGGTTGATGATTATAGGTAAGTAATGAGTCCAGCCGACCACCCACTGGGAAGGCCTTTCTTAAAGAGTCCTGGTGATTCATGACCAAGTTAACTGACTGCCTCCCACACACGCACACACACACACACACACACACACACACACACACACACACACACACACACACACACACACACACACATAGACAAGCTGAAGGAATGGTCGAACAAATGGTTGTTAGAGTTTAACCCAACCAAATGCAATGTAATGAAGATAGGTGTAGGGAGCAGGAGGCCAGATACAAGGTATCATCTGGGAGAGGAAATTCTTCAGGAGTCAGAGAAGGAAAAAGACTTGGGGGTTGATATCACGCCAGACCTGTCTCCTGCAGCACATATCAAGCGGATAACATCAGCGGCATATGCCAGGCTGGCCAACATACGAACGGCATTCAGAAACTTGTGTAAAGAATCATTCAGAACTTTGTATACCACATATGTCAGGCCAATCCTGGAGTATGCAGCCCCAGCATGGAGTCCATATCTAGTCAAGCATAAGACTAAACTGGAAAAGGTTCAAAGGTTTGCCACCAGACTAGTACCCGAACTGAGAGGCATGAGCTACGAGGAGAGACTACGGGAATTAAACCTCACTTCGCTGGAAGACAGAAGAGTTAGGGGGGACATGATCACCACATTCAAGATTCTGAAGGGAATTGATAGGGTAGATAAAGACAGTCTATTTAACACAAGGGGAACACGTACAAGGGGACACAGGTGGAAACTGAGTGCCCAAATGAGCCACAGAGATATTAGAAAGAACTTTTTTAGTGTCAGAGTGGTGGACAAATGGAATGCATTAGAAAGAGATGTGGTGGAGGCTGACTCCATACACAGTTTCAAGTGTAGATATGATAGAGCCCGATAGGCCCAGGAATCTCTACACCTGTTGATTGACGGTTGAGAGGCGGGACCAAAGAGCCAGAGCTCAACCCCCGCAAACACAACTAGGTGAGTACAACTAGGTGAGTACACACGCACACACACACACATTTTATTATGAGCTTAATTTAGGCTCAGGAACCTGTACACCAGTTGATTGACAGTTGAGAGGCAGGACCAAAGAGACAAAGCTCAACCCCCGCAAGTACAAATAGGTGAATACACACACACATACGTCAAGAATACATACGTTATGTATACGTTGAATACAGATCATCAGCTTTTCATATAACACCGTAATTGAGCTTTAGAGAACGGAGCTTGAAAATAGGTTAATTGTTGGGCTTATAACCCCCATCGAGATGAAAAGGGTTACAAAGCTACTAAATTGGTTACTACCCAAACAGCATCTAACTGCTTTAGTCTAAATCAATTCAGAACTTTGGACACTCGGTGTATATACTTAGAGAATGAGACCCACACCTTTCGTTCTATACTTTTCTGTGCTCTGAACAATTGGTTTGGTGTTGTACTTAAGACCCATCAACTTCTGGATGGTTATTGAGGGTTTAACAACCTCTGGAGGGTTATTAAAGCTTATCAACCTCTGGAAGGTTTTTAAGAACTATCAATCTCCGGAGGGTTGATAAGGACTATCGAACTCAGAAGGGTTATTAAAGTTTAACATCCTCTGGATGGTTATTAAAGCCAATCAACTACATAGGGTTATTATCATTTAACATCTGGAGGGATATAAAAGCCTACATTTGCCAGAAAAAAAATATACATTTTAGTATATTTATTCCTTAAAGTGGTGAATAAATTCCAGCTTTCCAATGTACAGAACCATAATTACATTTATTTTCAGTTTGCATATTATTATGTCAGTATTAGTGAGGGGTCTCATAATTACTTAATATACTTATACACGAATACTTTCATTAAATTTTTATATTTTTTAATAAAGTGCATCAAGTTGGGTGGTATAATAATTAATGCAAAAAACGGGTTTCAATCTCCATTAACTTCGCGGACATTTACCAGGCCGGCACTTACACATGTCGGGAACTTCTGAGTAAAGTTTACCTGAATTTGTTTTGATTAACATACTGATGGCAGGCTCAGAGCAGTGATTAATCGAGAGTATTAACACTTTCATTTTAATCTCTCTCTTTCTTTCTCTTTTTATTTCTTAACTAAGGCTGTCATATGACAGTTCATAAGGGCTTATGCCCTTATGACAGTTCATAAGGGCTGTCAAATGACGTACCTGGTGAATCTGCAAGCAAGAGCTGTTATCCTACCTCAGCTCATCTGAAGCCTGCTCCTAGAAACTCATTTATTTCATTAACATCATCTCTCTCTCTCTCTCTCTCTCTCTCTCTCTCTCTCTCTCTCTCTCTCTCTCTCTCTCTTTCTCTCTCTCTCTCTCTCTTTCTCTCTCTCTCTCTCTCTCTCTCCTAAAAAAATTATCCAGAATTTGTTTGTCCATTTTAAATAATGAACAATTTTTACATTATTTTTAAGCTGCATCTCTTATGAACTCTTCCCTGCCCTTGTGTGGCAGTGCATAATAGAAAGTTGTTTTTACATATTCATATATTAAAACATTGATTGTACCCATGATATATATGTGCTTCAGCCTACAGTTTAGACCTATTGTCTTGTGTATGGTCCTACGTCCTATGTGACAGTGAATACCAGCATTATCCTCACTTTAATAAGACTTAATTGAAATCCTCAGATTAGGCAAAATTGTAATTAAATTTTGTCAATAAAGATGTTAATAATAATAATCTAGAGTTAATCTGTGTTATTATATTTTCCTTTCCTTGAATTTTATTTATTTTGAAAATAATAATAGTGTTACTATTAATTAAATGAATTTTTAAATGTATCAAAAAGTAATTTGAATCAGGTGTCAACGAATACATACAACTTTTTCTTGAGCTCTTGACTCAACACTTGCCTAATATGTATATCACTGTCCCGTCACCTTGACGTCACCCTGATCCAACTCTTTCTCTCTCTCTCTCTGTCACTCTCTGTCACTCTCTCTCTCTCTCTGTCACTCTCTCTCTCTCTCTCTCTCTCTCTCTCTCTCTCTCTCTCTCTCTCTCTCTCTCTCTTTCTCTCTCTCTCCAGACAAAAAAGTTTCTCAGGGCACAAAACAACAGCACCTCGTATGTATATTTGCCAAGTGACGTGTTTTGACACAGAAGTGATGACGTTTATCGTGTACTCGCACAGTATGATGAGCTAATGCTTACTGGGATATATATATATATATATATATATATATATATATATATATATATATATATATATATATATATATATATATATATATATATATATATATATATATATATATATATCAGGGCAGTGTGCAGGTCAACATAAAAAATTGCACTATTTAAATGTTCGGAGCCCACATAATGCAACTCTGCTACCAGAACATACATTCTGCATGTCAATATCTGAATTTTGCCGAATAGATGATAAAATTTCAAAATTCTATGAACTCTTAAATTCTATGGAAATTAAAGATGGCGTGCCATCTTTAATTTCCTCCAATTTTATGGGGCGCCGCAATAGGTACAATCCCGTCCCACCTATTACAGTTCCTTAGCAATCAGCAGTCATTCTGCAAAGTTTAATAAGGCTAGTCCCAAGGCTGGAAGCAGCAGAAATTATATATAACTTGAGAATGGTCCAGGACGGACCGAAACGTCGTCGTCCCTTCACCTTCTAGTGTGTGGTCTGGTCAACTATATATAAGGAAATATTAAAAGATAATGTATAACCTAGTGTAAAATTTTTCTTTTAACAACTATCCAAGCGGAATAAACACACACTTGAAATTCGCTCCGGACAGCCGTGGTGATACAGCCACCAACGTCGCGGCGCCGTAACGTTAAACATAAGAGCCAATGTAGTCAAGGTGCCTCGTTACAAATCACCTGAGCGAACCGGGGTACAAACTGCTAATTCGATGCAGGTATCAGTCACGCAATAAATATCTAGGGAAGGTGCTTGCTGCGAGCCCAGCAAATCTTTTTAACTTCACTCGCCACACAACCCAGTCTGTTTATGGTAGCCAATTATTGCACTGCACACTTTGCAATCTTATTTATTCCGACCAAGAAGGTCATTAAGTCAGCTGTATTTACGCCAATATTTATGTTATTTATGTAGGGGTGTTTGGATCTTAAGAGGTAGTGTTTAATAGCATCTTCTTGGGTCTGTTGTCGCTCACGGTGATGGGAGAGCCAAGGGGGGCTCGTGCCGGACTCCCACTGCGTTATCCTCCTTCGGCTTCCCCAATGAACACAGATTTCACGCATAACGAGTCCTCAACGCCAGGGAAGGTGGTCCACACGCCCCACTCAGGGAGGGGGCAGCATCAACACGCTTCTCCACCACCCCAACCCCGAGTTGGGGGTAACTCAGGGTTGGAGTGGCCCAATCAAGCCTTCCATGACCCGCTCTCAGGGTAAGGGCAGCCCCCATGACCCGCACTCAGGGTAAGGGCAGCCCCCATGACCCGCACTCAGGGTAAGGGCAGCCACTATGACCCGCACTCAGGGTAAGGGCAGCCCCCATGACCCGCACTCAGGGTAAGGGCAGCCCCCATGACCCACACTCAGTGTAAGGGCAGCCCCCATGACCCGCACTAAGGGTAAGGGCAGCCCCCATGACCCGCACTCAAGGTAAGGGCAGCCCCCATCATCCCCACCATGACCCCACAACAGTCAGTAAACCCACGAGAATTTTCTCCAGTAAACCTTTAACTGACAAGTACACCCAGCACCTCTCTCTCTCCAATCCTCCTCATCGTGTGACTTAGGATTGGGATTATGTGGGCTTCAGAACCGGTTACAAGAAGGATGCGGGATTAACACATCCACCAGGATCCTCGCGTTTAGCTCCTTTCTTCCTTCTATATTTTTACCCAATAAGTTTTATTCCGGGATTAAATAAATGCTGAGCCCGAGTAAATTTTTATAACTTTTTGGTATACTTAAATAATTCCAAAATAATTTTTTTTTTTAAGTTCGAGGGCTCGAACTTATTATCCCGGGCGTAGGTTCGAATCCACATCACGGCCCTTGTGGATTTGTTTCTTTAAATTGTTTCAAAATGGTTTTAGAATTATTCTAAATCTCAATTATCGGGATAAGCAAGGAATCGTATTCCATTCAACAAGGCGACTTTGCAATGATAAAACTGTTGGTTTCTGTGTAACAGCATGTTTAATACACAGAGAGCAATCACACTAACGTGATTGCATCAGCGAGAACATCCTTAGGAGCCATGATGAGGATTCGAACCTATGCGGTGAGGCGTCCCACCCACATACCACAGACAACCAGGCAACGACATAGTAAAAAAAATATTGCAACCTGGAGTTCAACGTGTGTGAAAATCCTGGTCTGGCTTCAGTGATAGCCTCAAAAAAACGCTGAGGCTATGTTTATCCTAATATATATATATATATATATATATATATATATATATATATATATATATATATATATATATATATATATATATATATATATATATATATATATAAAACAAGAGGAGGTACCTGTCCATTGTGGAAAATATATATATATATATATATATATATATATATATATATATATATATATATATATATATATATATATATATATATATATATATGCGGAAAATCCACAGAGAAATATGAAATGAGGTGAACGTTTCGGCTTTGTTAAAGCCTTTGTCAACACCAGACTGACTTAACTGACTTAAGTCAGTCTGGTGTTGACAAAGGCTTTAACAAAGCCGAAACGTTCACCTCATTTCATATTTCTCTGTGGATTTTCCGCATAAAATGATCAGTGTTTTGTGATCGTCAATTGCATATATATATATATATATATATATATATATATATATATATATATATATATATATATATATATATATATGCAATTGACGATCACAAAACACTGATCATATATATATATATATATATATATATATATATATATATATATATATATATATATATATATATATATATATATATATATATATATAAAACAAGAGGAGGTACCTGTCCATTGTGGAAAAAAATATATATATATATATATATATATATATATATATATATATATATATATATATATATATATATATATATATATATATATATATCACTTTATTTAAAAATTTCATTACACAAAAAAGGGTTACAACACTAGTTACATGCAGGGTACAAGGCAGCTTGTCACAGGTTGTAGAGTTCCTCCAGCGGGAGGAACCATAGATGCAGTGAGCATTTCCTCTCTGGATCGCCACACTAAGGCGCTGAAAGAGGAAACTGGCGGCTGTAGGGTCTCTAGTTTTTCAATTATCCTAGAATATAGTTCCTTCAAAACACTGCTGGCACTGTTACCCCGGGCGCCAAGTGTCTCGGCAACAATGAGGACAAAATTGTAGTTGTGATCCAATTCACTGAATCTTTTTCTTTCTTTTTTTTCCCCTCATAAAGACCATATTTTCTAACGATTAACATCCAAAAAGTTTCCAATAACTTATTGGGAAGAATTTTAGACCAATCTCATCCGTCGCTATTTAACTAGAGCGAAGTCGAATACTGGAGTCACATAATACACCTTTAAGAGCTTCGAAGCCCAATTAAGTGAGGTTCAGAACCTCCCGTACTGATATACAGAGGAGAGGGGAGCCTCTTTAGCACTGAGCTGGATCAATTAAGCCAGCATCAGCCTCCCTGGGGCCTTGGAGGGCATACTCGGTCTATTACCCAGCTCTGGCTACCATTACTAGTTTATGACTATGCTAATTATCGTTGTTTATGGTCTCTCTCTCTCTCTCTCTCTCTCTCTCTCTCTCTCTCTCTCTCTCTCTCTCTCTCTCTCTCTCTCTCTCTCTCTCTCTCTCTCTCTCTCTCTCTCTCTCTCTCTCTCTCAACTACGACTAGCGTTCATAAGGCGCAGTGCTACTATATCTCATATAACAGCAAGCTAAGAGCTGCTATGCAACATCAGTTCACCTGTAGCAATTGGGTAGTGGGGGGGGTAGAAATAGCCTAAGCTACCTTTGAGATGCATTTTTTCTTGTCTCAATAAGCATACTTGAACTTGAACTTGTAGCAATAGGAATTTCATTTATATAAAGCTTTTACTAGATTTTCATTACTCCTAATAAACTTTAATGAATTTTAGGTTACAATAATGTTAGGTACAAAATGAAGCCGTGTGACAGAGCCTTTATATAGACGGTTCACTTAATGTTCCCTGTTTCTATTGCAAGTCAAGAAAACATGTGCGAAATGCGAGTTAGCAGAGGCATGAATGATCGGTTATCAAGTGATGCTCATGTAAATGGCACAGTTGGAGCCGGTCGGCCGAGCAGACAGCATGTTGGACTTGTGATCCTGTGGTCCCGGGTTCGATCCCGGGCGCTGGTGAGAAACAATGGGCAGAGTTTCTTTCACCCTATGTCCCTGTTACCTAGCAGTAAAATAGGTACCTGGGTGTTAGTCAGCTGTCACGGGCTGCTTCCTGGGGGGTGGAGGCCTGGTCGAGGACCGGGCCGCGGGGACACTAAAGCCACGAAATCCTCTCAAGATAACCTCAAGATAACCTGACACTATAAAGCTGCTAATAGCTGAGTGTCTTGTGTTGTGACTGCCAACTTCTCGTTGTTCACGAAGTTAGGCTAGCTAATGGAAACTTGAAACCATTGGCCTTACACATAACAGTAAGGCAGCCATCATATCTCCTGTGCTGAAGGGTTTGAGGTACTGACCAGCCCAACCATAACAAGTGAAGACTACAGATTAGTCTTCTTTCACAGTTGCTACTTTGTTCGGCCTTGTGATTGATCATGGGGCAGCGGTGTATATCCAAGAATAGAGAGAATTTACGCTTCATTTAATGTTTTTTTTTTAACCACAGCTGCTGAGAAGGAATGAGATGTGCCTTACAACTCTTAAGAGTCTTGTCTAGCTAACCTGCTGGCTTTAACACTTGGCTCTTCATAGTCATTGAAAAGTCAAACTCCATCCACAAGATGCCAATTTCATGACTGATAAGCCTCTCTCTCAGACGCAAAATCGTGCAGTCCAGTTATGATCACTTGCATTTTGAGTTAGATCTGTAGTTTGTCATTGTCTATCTCAATCTTGTCATTGTCTATCTCAATCTCTCTCTCTTAAGCAAGCATGACACCCAAAATTCCCTCCTCTTCAAGTAATTCAAAGGATGAAATAATGAACAGAACTCCATATATACCTCGAGAGAAGAAGCCACGAGGAGATCGACGTCTTGATGAAATCTGGAAGCAGGAGTTAATATATGCCACTGTAATTGACGACTCTCTGGAAAGCTGTTGTGCTGATTTATTGCTGCAATATAACAGGAAGCGTTACGCCTCTTTCTTGATTTGACTGACCAAGTGATAAGTGTTGAGGCTTCTCTGACGGGATGGTCTTCCCCCACATTGTCTACGAGAGAGAGAGAGAGACAGAGAGAGAGAGAGAGAGAGAGAGAGAGAGAGAGAGAGAGAGAGAGAGAGAGAGAGAGAGAGAGAGAGAGAGAGAGAGAGAGAGAGAGAGAGAAAGAGAAAGAGAGAGAGAGAGAGAGAGAGAGAGAGAGAGAGAGAGAGAGAGAGAGAGAAAGAGAGAGAGAGAAAGAGAGAGAGAGAGAGAGAGAGAGAGAGAGAGAGAGAGAGAGAGAGAGAGAGAGAGAGAGAGAGAGACCACATCATGTGTGCTCCTCACCCAAGAACCGAAGATGGCCAGACTTCAATCATTAGTTTTACAGCACAGTAGGCGGACATATCTTTGCATCAGCGCGAGTTTATGAATGTTTTCTGCCCTCACGTATTGGAGGCCTCTGAGGTGTGAGATGGGCAGCCTGATGCATTGATTGTAGTCTAATAAAGAGAAACTAATGGGGGATGGAGTGAGGGTCATGATGGTTTGGTCACGTATAAACAAACTACTGTCAGCTACTGGAATAGGATTAAATATGTGTAGTCACCTATTTGTGCTCGGTGGATCGAGCTGTTAGCGCTTCGACCCCGCCTTTGCAACAGTTAGTTCTATAATGTACTAACTCCTGACCTATTTTCTCTATAATGTCTGAAACATATTGCACACACACACACACACACACACACACACACACACACACACACACACACACACACACACACACACTCACACACACACTCACACACACACTCACACACACACACACACACACACACACACACACACACACACACACTCACACACACACTCACACACACACACACACACACACACACACACACACACACACACACACACACACTGCTTTTAGAAACTTGTGTAAAGAATCATTCAGAACTTTATATATCTCATATGTAACATTGTCTCCGTGGTGTAGTGGTAAGACACTCGCCTGGCGTTCCGCGAGCGCTTTGTCATGGGTTCGTATCCTGGCCGGGGAGGATTTACTGGGCGCAAATCCTTAACTGTAGCCTCTGTTTAACGCAACAGTAAAATGTGCACTTGGTTGTAACAACGATTCTTATCGGGCGGAGATCGTATTCCAGGGACCTGCCCGAAATGCTACTCGTACTAGTGGCAGTATTTAAGGAAGAAGTTCGCAGGAGTGTATTTCTGACGCTACTATAAGATAAAGTTAGTACCCCATAGGCGCTCTTACGAGTCTGAAACAGCAGACTCCATCTAAGGTCTCAGGAACGTCTCTTCCACTTCAGTAACTGTCGCACTTGCTGGGTCAAGTCCAGGCTCTGTTTCTTCTACTTCAGCAACTATCACAACTTCTTTCTGCCTGTTGTTTAAAATAATATTTTGCTTTGCTTTTACTCTGCTGTGAAAAAAATATTTATTAATATTAATTTACATGAAACTATTTGCTTTACGACCTACCATTTTTAGAAATTTATTTGCTAGTAAAGAGTAAACTGCTTGCCCATTAAGTCTAATATATAAGCCACAACCACACCTCCGCAGTACCAACAGATATTATCTTAAACGGATTTATTTACACTTTATTCGTGCTTATTTTAAAAAGCTTGCCATTGTAACTCCGTATATATTGACTCCAGACTTCTCAAAAGAGAATATATCGCCCATATCCAATCATATTTCAATCGAAACTTATACTAACTGGTACAGCCAATACCTTGCTTCATGCTGGTCAGAGTTCAATCCCTTACTGACTATGATGTTGGGCATCGTTCTGGTTTGGTGTTGGGGTTAAGGCCTATCATCCTCCGGAGGGTTATTAAGGACTATCAACCTCCGGAGGATTATTAAGGACTGTCAAGCTCTGGAGGGTTATTAAGACCACCACAATAGGTTACTGATGTGAAGTGATCTGGAATAGAGCAGTACTATCCTGGCAGGTGTTACGCCAATTTCATATTAAAAAAAATTATATAAAATAAATTAAAATAAAACTGCTGAATCCTTTACGGTGTATGAATTGCCGCCACAAAACAAGAGAATAAAAACTTTAAACATTTAATATAAAAAAAAGTAAATAATTTTATTTAAAATGATAAGTATCATTTAAGGAAAACGAAATCTGTTAACCACCTACTTGGCTTAAACAAAATGAAAAGATATATGTAAACGTGAATTATATTAATAACAAAGGTGAAGGTAATACTTTACACAAAATGCTATGACCGTCTATCACCCATAGGCGAGGATAGATGCGAAAGCAATGAGCACTATCTTCTTCTATCTTGAGATGATTTCGGGGCTTTTAGTGTCCTCGCGGCCCGGTCCTCGACCAGGCCTCCACCCCCAGGAAGCAGCCCGTGATAGCTGACTTAACTCCCAGGTACCTATTTACTGCTAGGTAACAGGGGCATTCAGGGTGAAAGAAACTTTGCCCATTTGTTTCTGCCTCGTGCGGGAATCGAACCCGCGCCACAGAATTACGAGTCCTGCGCGCTATCCACCAGGCTACGAGACCCCCATAGAAGGGTAATCTGCTATACCTCTCAGTGAATATACAGATCCTATATTTCCATCTTCGCTCCTGTCCCCATATCTTCATATTCCATATAGTCTCACTGGCTTAGCGTCATCTTCTGTTTCTTCATATAAAACGCCTTAAAACGATCTCTCGACTTCAGAGACAGCTTCACGCGGAGCGAGCATAATAGAGGCTCGTGTCTGGACCATCATCGCTAAGACCTTCATCGTGGAAGTGCTCGTTTGTGGAGATAGTTGTTAAAAAATTTACAATGTAAAACGCCTATATGTGTAAATGTCTTGCGGTGAGTTACTGTGCGACATTAAACTGGGGTTTTCACACCAAGAAGAGATTAAATCATAGTAATAACATTATAGATGTAAATTTAAAAAGGTTTAGATCGTCCATACTTGAGCACCAATGCCCTCTTCACATTTTCTTTCCATATTTTTACTGGGCTGATATAATTAGTACGTGACGTGGGGGTAACTCAGGTGTTTTTTCAGTGTTCTATTCTTTCACTCACTTTAAACCATTCTGTTAAAATTTGATGTTTTAAACTTTTTGTAAGAGTTGCATATAAATTTTGTTAAACATTTCTGAGCGTTGTCGGGCATGTGAGCCCCTTGACGGTCCTGTAACTAAGGGCAAAAATACTCTTCGCCACTCTAAACTTTTGGGATGCGTTTTATTATCTCAATAAACTTAATGGAACTTGAAATTGAGCTTATCGACGTCCCCCTTCCCCCCCCCCCTCTAAGGGGCTTGTCTAACGACTGACCTTCCCCAGGGTGCACACCACATCAGTTGTCAAGTCCCCAGCCAGGTATACCTATTTACTGCTAGGTGTGAGGAAATGTGGTCAAACATCTCGTCAGTGAGCTGCGATGAACGGAGGAAGAGAGAGCAAACACTGGAGGCTCATCCTGCTCTAAACACAGCTATTGGCTCGGATGCTGCCTGCAAGAAACCTATTTACATCTCATGAGTTTGCATCTCTCCTAGATTGATTCTATCACCAAATTCAAATAAGTTTATTGAGGTATATATACACACAAAGGGATGAGATAGCTCAATATATATATATATATATATATATATATATATATATATATATATATATATATATATATATATATATATATATATATATATATATACAATAAGCATATTACCGAATATTCTGAGTGATAAACATATACATTTCTTTCAATCACCAAAGTACCTCATGCGAGGCAGCACAAGTTGTTAGAACACACACAAGCTTCATTTGAAGAGTATGACTTGGAACAGCCACGAGTAGAGAATAACTAGATTAACCAACAGTCAAAGCGAATATAAATCGATCACCCACAAATCAAGATGAGAACCGAAGCGATTAACAGTCAGGTCGGAGCCGCCAATAAACCCCAGCCAGCCGAGAGGGGCGCTGCCCTCTCGTGCTCGGGACGGCAACTACACGCACTACTGTTTTCCCTAAGTGATGAAAAAAGACCAGCGAAGGTCCTCTTTTACCTCCAGATAAGGCGAATTCACAAGCAATCAAACTCGGTAATGGAGAATCCGGAGAGGCAACAGCTCTGAGGGGCAGTGAAGCGGGTCGTGTTTAGCATATGTGACGAGAGATATGAGAGTTTTTGTTCGTAGTGAGAAAGATGATTAGTCCGAATTTTGCGCGCGAGGTCCAAGAGGAGAGCAATCATGGATCCCTTGTACATGCACGGCTCAAAGCCGGCATGATTGGCTTCGATATATTTCTAAATACAGAAATTTTGCGTGATGTTATGTAAATGAGGCAGAATAGGTAATGGTGTTGGGCGTAAGGTCTATTACTCTCTTGAGGATTATTAAGGCCTATGAACCTCTTTAGGGTTATTAAGGCCTAGGAACCTCTGGAAGGTTATTAAGGCCTATCAAAATCTGGAGGGTTATTAATGCCAATCAACCTTAAGAGCTTATAAAAGCCTCCACAATTGCTTTCTTACCAGCAAGTATGCTATTAGTCATGAACATGATCCAGGACTTAAATAAACTATAAATACTATTACATACCAGTGTACATCTATTAATAAATACACTCTTAACTTAGGCTTTATCTTATAAAAATATGATTACCGTATCGACCTGAACAATCAAGATATTCTTTTCAACGTATATATCATCCGCTTCAACATGATCCCAGCGACCTGCCACTATTTCAACGGTATGACTGCGGACTGACGGTGACTGGCGTAAACTAGCCGCAGTTTCTTGTGGTCCAGGATATTAATGCTCCCCATCTCGCTCCTCTCCTTGATGACGAGACAAATTTACGACCTCGTGGCGCCATTTCCATGAGCAAATATTCATAGAAGGTATAAATCAGCAGAGTCTTATACCCGACCCATCTTGGTGCCGGTTACTGGAGCAATAAAGTTGAATGAATCCTCATAGTTCCCTGGACGGCACGGCGCCTGCGGCCGCCTTTGTCATGCATATCAACCTACAAAATAACTCAATAAGACTACTCTTTACACATCCCAGATCATCTTCCTAAAATAATGATTTCCTATAGTAATTATTTGGTCAAACGTACAAATAAGGACTGTTGGACCCCAAAAATTGGCACATATAGTGTTATTGAATTAAACGGAAGGACATGCTAACAAATTGGAAATGTAAGCAAAGAATCTAACCAAACCTGTCCAAGCACTCCTAGGCCTACTAAATCTAAGGTTTAATATGGTGCATATGTGTTCTAGGACGGCCGAGCGGACAGCACGCTGGACTTGTGATCCTGTGGTCCTGGGTTCGATCCCAGGCGCCGGCGAGAAACAATGGGCAGCGTTTCTTTCACCCTATGCCCCTGTTACCTAGCAGTAAATAGGTACCTGGGTGTTAGTCAGCAGTCACGGGCTGCTTCCTGGGGGTGGAGGCCTGGTCGAGGACCGGGCCGCGGGGACACTAAAGCCCCGAAATCATCTCAAGATAACCTCAAGATAGGACAAGGAAAGTTGAAATTTTGATTTTGGCTTAATTTTTTTCATGCCCTTTATAAAATTAGTAACTCAGAGTGCGAACATTATAGGCTGCAACAGTCCATGTTTGTACGTTTCATCAAATAGTTGTATGAATACTATCCGGAGGACGGGTTGATTCACATATTACGGTTTGTATAATACGCAAAGAGCTACGGGCTCTCCATAGCCCGTGCTACTTAGAACTTTGTTCCAGGTAGCGAATCTTTAACAACAACAACAACGCAAAGAGACCAATCTGTGGAAGTTTAAGTGAGCTGAGACTACAATTTACTATTCATGTTTTGTTGACTTTGATTTCACAAATGCAATCCATAGTTGAAAGAGTGACTGTGCTCTCTCGTGTTCTCAACACTTCCTTTCCTAGAACTACTCGGGTGATAATCTTGAAGTTGTTGAAATTACGGTTTTGACAATTATTACACTCATGTGATGAAGATAACGAAGATCTAGTGTAATCAGAACAAGATATATTATTAATAAGCTATGTTCACTTAGGGTCAATGGCTATATAACAAGAATATAAGAACGTTTGTATATATAAGTATATACAAAATATATATATATTGTATGAGTTTATACAATATATAAAGTACTATAGTGCCTAGGTTTACATAATGTCTAAGTAGATTGTGTCGCGGTTTACAGAGTGTTTATGTTTACATAGCATCGAAAAAATATTGATACTTGAAGCCTAACTTCTTCGATATCAAGGAGAGACGAAATTAAAGTGTAAGAGTTAGCAAGCTATAGCTATCAAGCTATCTCCTGATAGCTACCTATAGCTATCAGGAGAATGTGGTGGAAAGAGATAAGCATGAGTAATGTTAGAGAGAAACCGCGAGAGAACGGGAACTAGGAACGAAATAGACGGATTAGTATGTTTTATAATGCAAGGAGAAGAACCCCGTGTCGTTCATCAGTTTAGGACACCAGCGGGGCATGAGTTCAGGACACCAGCGGGGCATGAGTTTAGGACACCAGCGGGGCATGAGTTTAGGACACCAGCGGGGCATGAGTTTAGGACACCAGCGGGGCATGAGTTTAGGACACCAGCGGGGCATGAGTTCAGGACACCAGCGGAGCATGAGTTTAGGACACCAGCGGGGCATGAGTTTAGGACACCAGCGGGGCATGAGTTCAGGACACCAGCGGGGCATGAGTTTAGGACACCAGCGGGGCATGAGTTCAGGACACCAGCGGGGCATGAGTTTAGGACACCAGCGGGGCATGAGTTTAGGACACCAGCGGGGCATGAGTTTAGGACACCAGCGGGGCATGAGTTTAGGACACCAGCGGGGCATGAGTTTAGGACACCAGCGGGGCATGAGTTTAGGACACCAGCGGGGCATGAGTTTAGGACACCAGCGGGGCATGAGTTTAGGACACCAGCGGGGCATGAGTTTAGGACACCAGCGGGGCATGAGTTTAGGACACCAGCGGGGCATGAGTTTAGGACACCAGCGGGGCATGAGTTTAGGACACCAGCGGGGCATGAGTTTAGGACACCAGCGGGGCATGAGTTTAGGACACCAGCGGGGCATGAGTTTAGGACACCAGCGGGGCATGAGTTTAGGACACCAGCGGGGCATGAGTTTAGGACACCAGCGGGGCATGAGTTTAGGACACCAGCGGGGCATGAGTTTAGGACACCAGCGGGGCATGAGTTTAGGACACCAGCGGGGCATGAGTTTAGGACACCAGCGGGGCATGAGTTTAGGACACCAGCGGGGCATGAGTTCAGGACACCAGCGGAACATCAGTTCAGGACACCAGCGGGGCATGAATTCAGGACACCAGCGGGGCATGAGTTCAGGACACCAGCGGGGCATGAATTCAGGTCACCAGCGGGGCATGAGTTTAGGACACCAGCGGGGCATGAATTCAGGACACCAGCGGGGCATGAGTTTAGGACACCAGCGGGGCATGAGTTCAGGACACCAGCGATTAGTTAACGTCAAAGGGTTTACAACTCGTTCTACCAGCGACTGAACCTCCAATTTTCCACCTTCAATCGATCTACTTCCCACAAGATATTCATCTTCTCTGGCTGCTTCTCTCCCCCTCCCCCAACGGCCCATCCTCCCCCCCTCCCTCAGCAACAATCCTACCCCCTCCCCCAACGACCCATCCTCCCTCCTCCCTCAGCAACAATCCTACCCCCTCTTCCCCATCCAACGCTCCCCCCACAATTCGTCTTCAATGTGACGTTCTCAATAAGGCAAAAAATCTGAACGTTCGAAGCGAAAAAGAGGTGCTCATCAGGGTTTGAGAGTGATGATTATCACACTGACGAGCCTGGCTGCTAATCTCTCATAATATTCTCTATATGAGGCTGACCTGGGGCTCTATGGTGAGGTGGAGGTGCTGCTGGAGGCTCGGGAGGTGGTAGGGTGTATTTTAGGTGGTAGAGAGATGGATATAGGTGGTGGTAGATGGGTGTAGGTGACGAACGAGGAACGGTATTAGATAGGTGTAGTGTAGCGGGTTTGGTATGTGGTAGATGGGTGTAGTGTATGAAGTACGGTAGGTGGAAGATGGGTATTAGTGGTGTATAAGGTTTGGTTGATGATAGATGGGTGTGGGTTGTTGTGTTGGAGATACAGTATCTGGCAGACAGATGGGTGTAGGTGGCCCTAGAGATACAGTATCTGGCAGACAGATGGGTGTAGGTGGCCCTAGAGATACAGTATCTGGCAGATAGATGGGTGTACGTGACCCTAGAGATACATTATCTGGCAGACAGATGGGTGTACGTGACCCTAGAGATACAGTATCTGGCAGGCAGATGGGTGTACGTGACCCTAGAGATACAGTATCTGGCAGATAGATGGGTGTACGTGACCCTAGAGATACATTATCTGGCAGACAGATGGGTGTAAGTGCCCCTAGAAATACAGTAGCTAGCAATCTGATGGGCCAGATAAAACCAAGAGGGTTTTCGGGTTGCATGCAGATGGGAGAGATTTGAGAGAGTGGGTCGGCTGTTCTAAATGTGTAGCCTGCCCTCATGTGAAGGCAGGCTAGAATTTCAGAGAAGGCAGTGCCTCTTAAACTGATGATTGATACAGGCAAAGGGGTAATTTCCATTTGCCTGTCATCAATTACCTTAAACGTTCGCCTTTCTATTGCAAATGTCTATTATATGTAATAGCATGGCGAGCAGAATGTAGCTACAAATCAATTTAAATTGTATAATCTTCTTTCAGGAAGAGAAATAAACTGATATGAAATTCGTGAAGAATTGGTGTTGGGCTTCAAGCCTATCAACCTCTAAAGGCTTATTAGGATCTAATAACCTTTGTAGGGTTATTAAGGCCAATCATTCTCTCGAAGGTTATTAAGGACTCTCAACCTCTGAAGGGTTGTTAAGGACAATGAACCTTTGTAGGGATATTAAGGCCATTTATTCCCTTCGAGGATTATTAAGAGCTATCAACCTCTGGAAGGTTATTAAGGCTTATCAACTTGTGTAGGGTAATTAAGGTCTATCAGCTTCTGAAGGGTAATTAAGGCCTATGAACCTCTGGAGGGCTATTAAGGCCTATGAACCTCTGGAGGGTTATTAAGGCCTATCAACCTCTGGAGGATTATTAAGGCCTATCAACCTCTGGAGGGTTATTAAGACCTATCAACCTCTAGAGGACTATTAAGGCCACCACAACAGCTTACTCAACAACCAGCAAGAATAATCTGGTGCTAAACATAGTCCAAGACTATAAAACACTCACAGTATAAATACACCGACAAATTAGGGGACACTCTCGGTGTTCCTGTAGCAACCAGAACGCCGTTATACACCTGACAGGAAAAATATTGTGTTTACAGTAGGCTGCAAAACATCGCACATTATACGAGACATGTGAGGAAGGGGTGACTATGTAATAAATTATTGTAGCGGACAAATTAAATATATCCTGCCAATTGCCTTGTAACACTTATGTATATGTAATTTATATTGTATTTTTTTTAAATAAAGATAAAAAAAAAGTAGTGAGGGCTTTGAGCAGAAAGCAGGCATCTTCCCTCGTAATTTAACGTATGGACATCAGTACGTTTGATGATGTGTATCACATATTGTGTTTTGGGTATCTCACAAATAGTTCATATGCAGACGAAGAGTCACAACAACGTGGCTGAAATATGTTGACCAGACCACACACTAGAAGGTGAAGGGACGACGACGTTTCGACTTGAGAATGGTCCAGGACGGACCGAAACGTCGTCGTCCCTCCACCTTCTAGTGTGTGGTTTGGTCAACACAAATAGTTCATGTCTACGGCGGAATCACAAGTGATTCATAAGGTGTTGTGGTGACTACAAGGTCAGGTTAGGCCTTGAGAACTAGTTCGGGTGTGGCCGTAGCGACCAGGGGTCAGATTCACGAAGGCACTTACGAACGTGTACATCTTTCCTCAATCTTTGACGGCTTTGGTTACATTTATTAAACAGTTTACAAGCATGAAAACATCCCAATCAACTGTTTTTATTGTTATAAACAGCCTCCTGGTGCTTCGGAGCTCATTAACTGTTTAATAATTGGAAACAAAGCCGCCAAAGATTGAGAAAAGATGTGCAGATTCTTAAGTGTTTGCGTAACTGCTTCCTGAATCTGGCCCCAGGTCTACACAACATCCTTGTACTATATTGTGCTTCCCGCTCATCTTAGAGCCATGCAAGCATACGTAGCATGGGTAGCAGTGATGATAAACCTGTTTCTGATTGTCCAACTGCTCCTGCTTCGAGTAATAAGCAGATTGATGCTATCTCCCTGATGTCAAGTTTCTGAACCCGGCTCTCATTACTGACTTACTGACCAGCCTGTAAGGGTTTTCTTCTTATCGGACTCCCCTTTTCCCCTCAATGCTTCTTGTAGATGCCTGATAACAGATGATTGATCGATTTCCATCCTTATCTAGCAAGCCACAACGGGTGAAAATGCTTTGATGGATCTTATTGTGATTTGATAAAAAAGACACTCGGCTTATAGGAGGCGAGGCTGTTCTACATGATAATTACCAAATGGCTATCTCTGACTTGTACTGAAGGCATAATTGATTTCCCTTCGCCCTGAATGAATATTAAGCAAAGATGAACCGCGAACAATCAGGAAAGATCACCGCGATACAGAGGAGCAAGCCAGATACCTTTATTACGGGGTTCTCCAAGAATTAAACACGTAAATAATTAAGGATTAGGTCTCATGCTCTCAGAGGAATGTTGATGTAGACTTGGTACTTGCTAATAAGTGTGCTGAAGTTTACCAATAAGTGTGCTGCAGTTTACCAATAAGTGCGTGTGTGAGAGTTTACCAAAAACCAAGTTGGACGCGAAATGAAGGTTACCCAAAAGTAGGTGTAAGGGCATTGATAATCTGTGCTTACTGGGTGCTACAAAGTACTTACTCGAGGCTAGGATCTTTCTTTTGATAACTTTTTGCCGTTATCTGCGTAAGGGCAGAGATGGGCGCCATTACGAGCACCAAATCACCAGTACTTAAATATATATATATATATATATATATATATATATATATATATATATATATATATATATATATATATATATATATATATATATATATATATATATAGTATTGAAAAAAAAGAAAAAATATTACACTCAGGAGAAAAGCTCTTAAAAATCTTACATACGATCCTAGATTAAGTGGAATGTTAGCAGGAATTTTGTATATATAAATATAAACAAACTTCATAGAATTTTTCCGATATAAATAGCATGTTTCAATATATTAAAGTTACCCATCCTCCCTACACCAAAAGTTGTTTACAAAACACCCATAAGCATATTCCGAGCGATATCTTCGTTAAAAAACAAAACACACTAAGCACCAACTAATCATAAATAAAACAGATACCCAGAATACTATCTATTGTAAGGGGGGTATAATTTAAGATAATATTGATGAACAAGAACACATTGAAGGATGATGCCGGGAGCCGGTGTGCACCCGTCACTGGCTTCGGTAACTGTATCGAACCACAGATCGATCACTTGGAAGCTCGCGTCAGGTGTTGTGTAAAACAGATTATGTGTTGGATCGCTGTTCAGATACACGCATGGTTTTTATAGCTACTTTGCTTACGTTTTTCTCAATAAAATCCCATAATATTATTATACACAATGAAGGCCTCAGTAAAGAAAGATTAATGAAGGTCTCTGCCTCAGAAGTAAGACATAGCCTGTGCTACTTGGAACTTTGTTCCAGGTAGCGAATCTTTAACAACAACAACAACAACATCAGAAGCAAGTCTGGAGAGTTCTTCATAAGTAGGTTATGCCGTCTGACGGCATAACCTACTTATGGTAGGTTATAGACGGCAAATCTACTTATGAAGAACTCTCCAGACACCAAACACAACACCTTAAAAGAGATCAACGTCGTTGATGGCTTCACATGCCCACTTGGGGACTGTCAGCACCAAAGATCTCAATATGTAGGCAAGACAACAACGTCTCTCTCTCTCTCTCTCTTTCTCTCTCTAGGCGATAAACAATGCACAAGCAACAAGGGCTCCATCAAGAAGCATATAATCTCCACACACAGCCAGACCATCACCAGAGAAATCTTAACACGCAACACAGAAATTATCGTCAGATACAACGACAACAGGAGACTCGACATCAGCGAGGCCCTACACATCAAAAAGTCAAAACCAGCAATCAACAGTCACATAATTACATTCTACTCACTTCAAGACCCCGAACCAACACAGAAACAGTAGAAGCAAGAACATAGAACACGCAATGACCTGTTAATTTGAGGCTCATGGTATTGGGGGTGCTATATTAAGCTGAATTAGTGCATGGCTGTACCAAAGGAAACACAGTATAAATGGGGTTAAGTCAGAGTGGGGAAATGTTATAAGTAGAGTGCCTCAAGGCTCTGTCCTGGGACCTCTGTTATTCATAATTTATATAAATGATTTAGATTCAGGTTTGAGCAGCAATATTTGCAAGTTTGCCGATGATACAAAAATCGGGAGGGAAATAAGCACGAAAAGGGACTCACTATCTCTTCAAAACGATCTAAATAGAGTTTTGAAATGATCAAAAGATTGGCAGATGCAGTTTAATGCTGACAAATGTAAGGTTTTGAGGCTAGGTAATGATGATAGTTACAAGATACGAGCTAGATGGTGTTGAGATTGTGAAGTCGGATTGCGAGAAGGATCTGGGAGTTATGCTTAGTATGAATTTAAAACCAAAAGACCAATGCATAAATGTTTGTAATAAGGCAAATAGGACACTGGGATTTATTAATCGCAGCGTTAGTAACAAGACACCTGGTGTTGTTCTTCAGCTATATCTTGCTCAGGTTAGGCCCCATTTAGATTATGCAGTTCAGTTTTGGTCGCCGCACTATAGAATGGATATAAATTCACTAGAACGCGTCCAGCGTAGGATGACAAAGTTAATCCTCTAAATTAGAAACCTATCATATGAAGAAAAATTTACAAAACTTTAAATCACATTCTATAGAAAGGCGAAGAATTATGGTTGGCATGATAGAGCTGTATAAGTGGATGAATGGGCATCTATTATATTCTACCCACCTCAAGACCCCGAACCAACATAGAAGCAGCAAGAGAAAGTATGGGCCAATAGGCCTTCTGTAGTTACTTCCATTCTTATGTTTATACCCACTGATTCGTGTTCTGTCACCTCACCCAAAACAAACATAAGCATGATATATCTTATGTGTAAACCAAGTCTTTGAAAATGTAAAAAGTCTTACGAAACGCTTTTAGGCGTCAAACCAAAAATATAAATGTAAAAAATGAATTTTGGAGAGTTAATTTTTCAATTACCCTCCACAGTGAAGAAAAACGTAAGAAATAGTGAAAAGATTCGCGTTAGAAATATTAATCTTACCCTTTCGGTCATATTCAACAAAACATATATATATATATATATATATATATATATATATATATATATATATATATATATATATATATATATATATATATATATATATATATATATGCAATTGACGATCACAAAACACTGATCATTTTATGCGGAAAATCCACAAAGAAATATGAAATGAGGTGAACGTTTCGGCTCTGTTAAAGCCTTTGTCAACACCAGACTTTGTCAGTCTGGTGTTGACAAAGGCTTTAACAGAGCCGAAACGTTCACCTCATTTCATATTTCTTTGTGGATTTTCCGCATATATATATATATATATATATATATATATATATATATATATATATATATATATATATATATATATATATATATATATGCGTGTGTGAGATGTCTTACCTTACAGATGGTTAAAGGTACAAAAATAAATATATTTATCTGTATATTTCCTTGAAAACTTTCAAATCCATAATATTATATTAAACTGCAAACCAAAGGGTATAGCCAAAGAGTCAAACACAAGCTGGCTAATCACAGTCCCATCCCAAACACCCACAAAAACTCCTGACCAAGATTACAAAGCAAAATAAGGAATATTGGGAGTTAATTATCCCTGTTGATTATTTCCTTATCATAGTGATGATCGCCTCAGACACATGGCCGAGGATGGGCAGGGTACTGTAAGAGAGTCTCCCTTCCTCTCTCTCTTTCTCTCTCTCTCACTCTCTCTCTCTCTCTCTCTCTCTCTCTCTCTCTCTCTCTCTCTCTCTCTCTCTCTCTCTCTCTCTCTCTCTCTCTCTCTCTCTCTCTCTCAGATCAGGTCACATGTTACTATTTAAGGTCATATCAATTGTGGATATTGAAGCCTAGATTAATGTTACTGTTAAATGTTTTATATAAAACATTTAGGTTAAAGGTTTGGATTCGGTCATAATGTTTACTAAGCTCAGGTCTGGGGGTCAAGTCTAGCTATATTATTTAAGGTCAGGTCAGCATAAACATTTCCATGTCAGGACAAATGTAAATGTTTTGCTAAATTTTGATGCTAATTTTACCTTTAGTTGACTGCAGGACTGCAATTCTTAGTATATATAACCATCAATTAAACAAATTAAACAATTAATCAATTAAACAATTGATCAATTAAACGCTACAATCCAAGACCGTATAACGTAAGCATAGTGCATGTTCACTATATTTACATCAAGATATCGTGGTTTCAGAGTACCCTCAATCATACTTAAAAGATGACTTTCCTCTTTCATGGCCAATCAAATTATTTTGTGAAATGATTCGCGTTTTCTAATGTCTAGTATTTACAGGTGTTGGGTCAGGCGGGCGAGGGCAGACTAAAGACAATTACTTTTATTTATTCATCTGAGATAGGGCGATAATGCCTCATCTTAAACACACACACG
The DNA here is from genome assembly GCF_040958095.1 of Procambarus clarkii. Lineage (NCBI taxonomy): Eukaryota > Metazoa > Arthropoda > Malacostraca > Decapoda > Cambaridae > Procambarus > Procambarus clarkii. The sequence continues at coordinate 17,821,762 of NC_091167.1, forward strand.
AACAGAAATTACACACTTGTTTCTAAAGAGTACCTGTGTTTGTATTTGCATATAAATCAGGAGAGAAAATGGCTAGTCTCCCGGCCCAGCTGTATAGGTTTGAAGTTCACAAAGGATGAACATAGGGTTCTGTATTGGGGAACTAGCAGGTCCATTGTTCATCACAATGAAATGTGTGAAGTAAAACATGTGTATGGGGCAAGTAACAAAGTAAGTAGAGTAACAGATGTTGTCACAGCTCGTATAAGACTTGGCTACGGCGGTGTGTCCACTCACAAGATGAGTGGCGCTGCCCAATAAACTCGCCCCTCGGGGCAAAATTTAAAATTTAAAAATTTAAGTATCTCTGGCAGTTCGGCTTGTATAGGGATCTAGATGAAGTAAAGTGTAAAGTGTGTGGACAAAGTCAATCAATATTGAAGAGCGGCATTTCAACAGTGTACTAACAACATCTCCTACCAAGAACGTCGCTCTTCGCTCGTATGCGTTAAATAAGGACAAAAATTGTCGCACTAAAAAATGGAAGCGGCTCACGAGAGTGACGTACTGTCCCGTTTTCTGTTTTAGGTCCTCTGGTAGGGTTAGGAGAGGACACTTTAAATTTATAGTTTTATTGGACGTTGAGAATCCTTAGGAGGACGGGCTGGTGTAGTGGCTCCGAGCTGTAGTGCCTGAGTGGCCTAAACATGTCGTGGTTCATGAGTTAAGATGCGCGTTTCGAGCGATTCAGGACACTGGTTCGATCCCCGTTCTGCTTCAAATGTTGTCCCATATTCTCGAGTCTAGATACATGTCATTGTGATATCACTGCGCACATAAAATGTTTCATGTTTCACTGCATAAAAGACCAATCCTGTACCTGGAGCGCTTCCATTTAGCACTTATCTACTCAGATAAGCTAAATACTGACTTATTAATGCCAGTTATAGTCCGTTTATGAACTATTGTCTCTGAGAACAGGATGGGCTGTAATGAATCAAACGAGGCTGTAGTAGCCAACTCCATCAACATTAAAATACCCAACGCAGGATACGACTCACGTCTAGAGTCGGTGCATTACACGACCAACAGCTGCGCGGAGCTCTGTCCTGTAGGAAGCTCAACCACTTGAAATTGAAATAAGTTTATTGAGGTATAAAGACACACAAAGGTATGAGGTAGCTAAAGCTATTCTCACCTCGTTCAATACAAAGTGTGTGTATATATATATATATATATATATATATATATATATATATATATATATATATATATATATATATATATATATATATATATATATATATGAATGATGTTAAATATGACCGAAAAGGTAAGATTAATAAGTCTAACACGAATTTTCTCAATATTTCTTATGTTTCTTTTCACTGTCGATGGTAATTGAAAAATCAATTCTCCAAAATTCATTTTTATTTCTAGTCTGACGCGACGCCTGAACGCGTTTCGTAATAACTTATTACATTTTCAAAGACTTTAGTTTACACACACAACTGTAACCTGTAAACACGCTAATCCGTCATACTTATACTCGCATTATAAGGTGAATAAAAATAGGTTAAAGTACAGAAACACTAATCGAATGTCAATAAATGGGATCCAAGAGCTGAAGCTCATCCAACGTAAGTTCAGCTATACATAAATCAGCGTACAAAATAAACTGCAGGACCAAGAATCGGATTTATTGATTTGCCACTCGGTAAAAAAGTTCCTCCTCCTAACCTAACCTAACCATAAACGTACGAACCCAAGCAACCCACTTAACCTATCGAGTCCGATGAATAGAAAACGCAGATATTTGTGAGCCGTTACTTTTCACAAATAGGAGGCATTTGTAACGCTCGTTATTACAACGTACAAAACGAAACCAATTGGACGGGAACTGGAGACAGATGAGGCTATCTTGAGGTTATCTTGAGTGCGTGAGGCTGAGTAAAGACATGAAAGATACCACCCACAACCTGGAAAGCGCCACAACAAGACTGACACGATGAGCTTGCTAACCAACTTCAAAACAAAAGGATTGTGGCGGGAACGGTTGGGGGCTAAGGAGCTTATGCTCAACCCTTCAAAACACAATGAGGTGAGAACATCTAAGTGAGTAAAACACAAAAACATTCAATTCCCGGAGCAAAAGTAATATTAATCAAAGAGTTCATTGATAACTTAAGTGATTTTAAAACACTTTTTTTCCAGCTTTATTTCACAAAGTTTTAGGGAGGAACATAATTATCCGGCTTATCTTTCAGTTACCTTCCCTTTCGATGATTCCGAGGATCAACTGCCCCGCGGCCCGGTCTCTGACCAGGCCTCCTGGTTGGTTGTCTGGTCAACCAGATTGTTAGACGCGGCTGCTCGCAGCCTAACATATGAATCACAATCTGACTTACAGGAAGGTTTTGCGATCTACCACAGTATTCCCTTTCTTATTTTCCAACGATAACAATTATTTCGAGATTTATATGTAACTCAGAGGGATTCACGAACATTTCATTAAAGAGAGAGAGAGAGAGAGAGAGAGAGAGAGAGAGAGAGAGAGAGAGAGAGAGAGAGAGAGAGAGAGAGAGAGAGAGAGAAATAGTAATTTATAGTGTTGTTGCTAGGCTTTCTTCCCCTGGTGTCATTTATCCCTTAAATTTGCGTATGAGAGAGGTCTTCAAATTCTATTATTTGCCACTCCATTTTGCTCCGTTTATTGGGTATACTGAACTGTATTCCCTGACGCTTGTCTTGTACCTGAAATTTACACGGATATACCAACGATTAACGGGGGAATTTCACACTTAGTATGGTTTGGTGTTGGACTTATTGAGGCCTATGGACCTCCTCCGGAGGGTTATGAAGGTCTTTCAGCGTCTGAAAGTTATTATGGCATATCGACTTCTGGAGGGTTATTAAGGCCTATCAGCCTCGGGAGGTTTCTAAGTCCTCTCAACCTCTGGAGGTTAATAAGGCCACAATAATACTTTAGCCCTGAATTACAGAAAAAGCTTAGTGTATATATAATGATACAAAGATACACCTCTCAGTGCATGTATTTCATGACGTAAACCACAATACACTGTGGAATATGCATTCCACGTGTACATTCCACTGTGTATACTGAAATGTATTTTCACTGAAACTAAATTAAAACTTTCAACAACTTTGTATTATTTGAAAAAAGAACAGTGAAGTACAATTCTAAAGAACTGTAGGAGGATATTTATTTTTTTTTACCAAATTACGACAAGTCACTGTTCAAATTACGGGTTGTTGTTGAGTTTGGTTGATTCAATCTAGCTTCAGCTCCTGGTCCCCCAACTGAGCCAGACTCATGCCCTCGCTACTGATAGTAGCTAATGTTGACTTTTTTTCCCTTTACTCTTAATAATTGCCGTATAATAGATTATTTTTTAGCCTACAATGGTTAATAATTATGGCCCAGAGAGTCCCGCTGTGATGTGTGTTTTTGTAAAGGGGTTCACCTTATCCTGTCATCACCTCACTGTATGATGAAGGGTGGGTGAGATGGTGAGGGGGTGGGCGGGGGGATGGTGAGGGGGTGATGGTGGTGGTCTTAGTGAAGGATGATGCTGGTGATAGTGGCTGGGATGATATAGAAGGTGGTGAGAGTTCAATATTGGTGTTAACGACAGAGGCAGTGATCGAGGAGAAGTCCAGTTTGGTGTTAGACGTTACAAAGCACTGGAGTTGATGGGAATCAAAAATATATGTGATAATAACGAAAAAATCTCCTTCACCTTCACAATTAATAATAATAATGCTCAGGTCCTGCTTCTTCAGTTCAAGTATGTTTATTGAGACAAGAAAAAATACATCTCAAAAGGGATAGAGTAGCTTAGGCTATTTCTACCCCCCCCCCCCCATCCCCCCCCTCCTGTTTCTTGATGTGGTCTCACTACTCTGTTGTTTTCACCAAGTTATTATTTTTGAGTTATTGAGCTTCGGCTCTTCAGTCCCGCCTCTGGTGTAAATGGTTCCAAAGCCTACTTGACTCTGTATAGGTTCTTCAGCACGCGCTACATGCACACCTTCATCTTTTGAAGCTGTGTATGGAGTCTGCCTCCACCATTTGAAGCTGTGTATGGAGTCTGCCACCACCATTTGAAGCTGTGTATGGAGTCTGCCTCTGCCTTTTGAAGCTTTGTATGGAGTCTGCCACCACCATTGAAGCTGTGTATAGAGTCTGGCTCCACCATTTGAAGCTGTGTATGGAGTCTGCCACCACCATTTGAAGCTGTGTATGGAGTCTGCCACCACCATTTGAAGCTGTGTATGGAGTTTGCCTCCACCCTTTGAAGCTGTGTATGGAGTCTGCCTCCACCATTTGAAGCTGTGTATGGAGTCTGCCACCACCATTTGAAGCTGTGTATGGAGTCTGCCTCCACCACTTGAAGCTGAGTATAGAGTCTGGCTCCACCATTTGAAGCTGTGTATGGAGTCTGCCACCACCATTTGAAGCTGTGTATGGAGTCTGCCACCACCATTTGAAGCTGTGTATGGAGTTTGCCTCCACCATTTGAAGCTGTGTATGGAGTCTGCCTCCACCATTTGAAGCTGCGTATGGAGTCTGCCTCCACCACTGAAGCTGCGTATGGAGTCTGCCACCACCATTTGAAGCTGTGTATGGAGTCTGCCTCCACCATTTGAAGCAGTGTATGGAGTGTGCCTCCACCATTTGAAGCTGTGTATGGAGTCTGCCACCACCATATGAAGCTGTGTATGGAATCTGCCTCCACCATTTGAAGCTGTGTATGGAGTCTGCCACCACCATATGAAGCTGTGTATGGAATCTGCCTCCACCATTTGAAACGGTGTATGGAGTCTTCCACCACTATTTGAAACGGTGTATAGAGTCTTCCATCACTATTTGAAACGGTGTATGGAGTCTTCCACCACTATTTGAAACGGTGTATGGAGTCTGCCTCCACCATTTGAAGCTGTGTATGGAGTCTGCCACCACCATATGAAGCTGTGTATGGAATCTGCCTCCACCATTTGAAACGGTGTATGGAGTCTTCCACCACTATTTGAAACGGTGTATAGAGTCTTCCACCACTATTTGAAACGGTGTATAGAGTCTTCCACCACTATTTGAAACGGTGTATAGAGTCTTCCACCACTATTTGAAACGGTGTATAGAGTCTTCCACCACTATTTGAAACGGTGTATAGAGTCTTCCACCACTATTTGAAACGGTGTATGGAGTCTGCCTCCACCATTTGAAGCTGTGAATGGAGTCTGCCTCCACCTTGTTTCTCAGTGCATACTATTCATCAACAACTCTGACAATGAATGCCTCCTAATATATGTGACTCACCCCACATGTGTCTCCCTACTCATACGTCACCCACGTCAGATATTATGTCGTTTCCACACTCATAATACACTCACACTTGGCAAATATTTCGTACCTCAGACCACAACATTCACTCACACCTGATAGATAAAAGCCAGGGGCCAGATTCACGAAAGCACTTACGCAAGCACTTACGAACCTGTACATCTTTTCTCAATCATTGGCGATTATTAAACAGTTAATGAGCTCCGAAGCACCAGGAGGCTGTTTATAACAATAACAACAGTTGATTGGCAAGTTTTCATGCTTGTAAACTGTTTAATAAATATGACCAAAGCCGTCAAAGATTGAGGAAAGATGTACACGTTCGTAAGTGCTTGCGTAAGTTCTTTCGTGAATCTGGCCCCAGACCCTGAGGCCAGGAGGCCCTGGCGTCTTCTCCAAGCAACAAGGCTCTAGGCATGACAACTTGAGCGGATCATTCCGCTCTAGCATTCCGATAATGCTCTCTTAATTTGTTATGTGTATACGTGTGTGAATGGTGAATGATACGCTGATAGGTGGACTGTGGGATATGGCAGCGGGAGTAGTAGTTGTGGTGACAGTGATGTGGATTATGATCAAGACTATTTGCGTTTGATGGTCAGTAAGCAGTAATGTTGGACTTAATCTAACAGGGAAGATGTTCGGCTTTTAAGCCCAACGCCAAACGAAAGGCCAACCGACCTCTGGAGGGTTACTAAGGCCACCACAACAGCTTATTAATCAACAAATATACTTTAATCCCGAACATAGACCAAGTCTTAAGTAAACTTAGTGTATACTCACCTAGAAGCTGTGGATTCGCTTCTCTTTATACATCACGTATAATGATAATCAATTCAATGCAATTACCGCTATTATATTTAATTATTCTGTTATAAAAACCAGCTCAAAATCTAGAATTTTATTAATATGAATTTTCTTAATCAAACAGCATATTTCCTGCCTCTACCAAGCTTGTATTCAGCCTGGGATGGAACCCCGTCGCCATCTTCCTGACGCCTCAATATTTCATTTTGTCGGCTGGCACCTAATTATCTCATATTACCTCTCCACCGAGGGTGTAATTCATTATCCAACACGACCAGATCCGTATCGGTCGTGAGACCGAACGACTCATTTGTTTGATATACGATAATAATGCAAAACGTCGCACCATGTCGCCTTAGTTGAGCAGCGTGTGATATCTTATCAGTTACCCCTGAAGTTGCATTAATATCCTTTATTTTGGACCCGTATTTGACCGTTCTGGGAGATTATGACAGACGCTGGGCATTAACTGGGCCATGAATTATGAATGTTATTCAATACTTTTATGAAGAAGACCAGTAAGATGTCAGTCGAGATTTGGCGTCTACATTATTTTGTATAAGGAGTGGAAGCCGAGAGATGAGAATGATAACTTGTCACAGAGGCGTTGGATCTCTCTACTGACGCCAGATAAATTGAACGGAGATAATGGGTGATTACTTATGAGTTATATTTAGTATACTTTATGACAACAGTTCGATATACATTGGATATATACACTTAGAAGTGAATATACAGTTTATTCAAGTCCTGGTAGACTAATGTATACTTGATGGTTGGTCTGTAAGCAATTGTGGTGGCCTTAATAACGCAGTTGATAGGCCTTAAGGCCAACACTCTATCAAAGTTTATCATGTGATATAAACACCAAGAAATGTGTCGCTGTTGTCAGTGTGTATACTCTTGAGGGTTTACTGTCCTTCAGAATCATGGCTATACTAAAGTATACATGCTGACGGGTCAGCATGCTAGAGACAGGGCTTAAATACACCCACAACCAAACGGGCACAATCTTGATAACGATAGCAACGTGAAGCTTAATTCTTAGAGTATACAAAGTTTACTTTAAACCTAAACTATTTCGGAAAGGAAGAAAAACTTGGGGACTTAACATAGCATATCTTTGGATTTGTTATTTTGAGTATAACTAATCATAGATTAATAAAGAAAATGTTTTATAACTAGTTTTGGGGTAAACTAATGAATTATGTATATGGTAGACCAAACACGTGGGGGTCATATTCCCCCGGTAAATATGGTCAATTACAAGCTAGATCACCGTAAAAGAATGATGTAGTGGAACCTGGACCTGTCTGGAGGACCTTGCCTATTAATAATGTTAATTAGCCTCCACAACAAGATAGTTCCCAAGGTCAGTTGTGTTGGAGAAGTGTGTCATATATTGGTCTGTTGACAGTTTGACAGATACAGGTGCTGACGGACGAGCTGTCAAGATCGCGATAAGCCTATATATCATATTGGTCTTCATCACAATAATCATCGCAAGTTTTGATTCTTGCGATGATTGAAAGTTTGTTCTTTAATATGACTGTGAGAAAGCTCATATTTATTTATTTCTATGGTGTCAATCTTGTGTACTTTGCCTCGTGTTAGTTCTGGGATCTAGGCCTCCTGGTTGGTGGTCTAGTTTAACCAGACTGTTCGACGCGACTGCTCGCAGCCTGACGCATGAATCACAGCCTGGTCGATCAAGTATCCTCTGGAGGTATCTATCAAGTTCTCTTCTCAACACTGTGAGGGATCAGCCAGTTATGTACAGTGGGAGGATGTTGAAGAGTCTTGGGTCTCTGATGTTGAGAGTTTTTTCTCAGTGTGCCTATTGTGTTTCACACGGGGGGGGGGGGGGTATTTTGCACATCCTGCCATGCCTCCTAGCCTCTAAGACTTGGAGCCAGTCCCTATAATAGTTTCCTTGTAAATAATTATGTATCTCTCCAACCTGCTCCCAACCACTTGGGCGGGACGGTAGAGCGACAGTCTCGCTTCATGTGGGTCGGCGTTCAATCCCCGACCGTCCAAGTGGTTAGGCACTATTCCTTCCCCCCCCCCCCCCCCGTCCTATCCTAAATCCTTATCCTGAACCCTTCCAGTGCTATATAGTCGTAATGGCTTGCGCTTTCCCTTGATAATTCCTTTCCCTCCCTCCCACCTGCCCTCTAGAGAATACAGATTTAAATATTTTAAGCGGTCACAATAATTTTGATGTTTAATTGAGTGAATTCTAGCATTAACAAGTCGCCGACTTCCTGTCTTCATCAAGGCCACTGGAGGCGGTTCTCAGGTAAATTCTGGCACCTTCATGTAGACTCTGTAACGTCCAGTCTTCTGTAATTCCTTTGTTTCATTCTTGTTGTTGACAGGTCTTGATTAATATTAACTGGCTAATATAAATAAACGTTTGGTTCATTATTTGTTTATCCAACGATGCATAAGATAGTTTATGATGTTCAGTGACTTACGTCCACTTAAATATACAACTGTCGTTGCCGGCATTTAATCTTAAGTTTTATTAAACAACTTGTTTCTTATTCTTTTTTCCAAATATTTTATAAAAGGGGAATTTTATTGTTCATTTTTTTGTGTAGTTGGGTTTGGTCTTGGGGTTAACGCTTAGGGATGGTTCTTAAGCCTACCACAATAGCTTACTGATACACCGGAGAGTATACTTTAGGCCCCCCTTGAAATTTAAATTGGCAATTAGATCATCGGTACAACTTCGTTCCAATAGGGTCTGAGACCCTAGGCCCATGGGGAGAGAGTGCAAGAAGGTTTCTTAAGGATCATGGTTCCAAGCTCATTGACACCACAAGAGACCCTAGAGCGGCAAGTTTTCTCTTTCAGCGCCTCAGTGTCGCGATCCAGAGGGGGAATGCCCGCTGCATCCTCGGTTCCTGCCCGGCGTCGGAGGAGTTCGAGGAAATCTACACCCTCTAGGAAGCGAACTTTTTTTTGTGTCCTCTTAATGTTAATTTTTTGTATAAAATCAAATATGTAACTGTATAACCTTGCATAACAAAGTGTACACCATAAAAAAGGGGGGGATGGTAGGAGAAGCGAACACTCTTACGTATTCAGAGTTAAATGGCAAGTTTTTCCTTGAATGCTCTGTGTTCCCTTCTCTGAGGCTGTGGGTCCCTATAATTGCACAAGAGCTGGTACCCCCCCCTCTATATATATATATATATATATATATATATATATATATATATATATATATATATATATACACACGACCATAATACCAGCAAAAATACTTAAGTCCTTAATAAAGTTTTGGACTACAGTATAGCAAAGTTTCTGCGTATATACAGAGATAACAGTATACATCACTTCCAATGTTACCATATGATTTTATTTATCAGTTTTTATTAAGTGTACAGTACACTCTGAATAGCAGTTACAGAATTATTTCACTAAACTCTTTATACATCTTTATTTTTTAATTGTTTACTATCGGGAATTTTATATTCAACGGTTTCTATAGAAAACATATAAGCAGTGCTTGTCCAGAATTGGTATAGTCGGGGCTTTCACCAAGAGATCTTCCCGTTTTCTGTGGGGATTTGCTTATAACATTTCTGCATTCAAGGCCCTAAGAAGATGGGTCATAAATCATATTGGTTCCGAGCTCCATCACGAGGGTGTAGATCTTATCCTGCTCCACGCTCCTGCCATGCTCCGAGCTCCATCACCAGGGTGTAGATCTTATCCTGCTCCACGCTCCTGGCCTGCCATGCTCCGAGCTCCATCACGAGGGTGTAGATCTTATCCTGCTCCACGCTCCTGGCATGCTCCGAGCTCCATCACCAGGGTGTAGATCTTATCCTGCTCCACGCGCCTGCCATGCTCCGAGCTCCATCACGAGGGTGTAGATCTTATCCTGCTCCACGCTCCTGCCATGCTCCGAGCTCCATCACGAGGGTGTAGATCTTATCCTGCTCCACGCTCCTGGCATGCTCCGAGCTCCATCACCAGGGTGTAGATCTTATCCTGCTCCACGCTCCTGGCCTGCCATGCTCCGAGCTCCATCCTGCCATGCTCCGAGCTCCATCACCAGGGTGTTGCTGATCTTAATTAACCAAGGTTTTAACCTCCCTGGCCAGTCATGCTCTGGGGCCTGCCATCCACCCCGTCTGGTGTGCCATGCTCCCTGACATGTATATACTCATCTACCTGTATATGTTATCACCCTTTAAATATATATATATATATATATATATATATATATATATATATATATATATATATATATATATACCACTTAGCAATATAGGCTTTGTGATGATCACAGTTGCCATCACTATAAGACTTGCAGTACTCACATATCAGTCGAATTTGCAACTCTAAGAATCATCTACATATTGCTGTGACTTATCAGTCTAAGAGAGGCTGCAAGTTAAGTTTTAGTATTTGTGTTTTATTTATCTTGACTGCATCAGTAAATAGCCGGTACAGCAACAGTAACATCAAGGGGGATACAGAGCTGCTCTTAACTACCGAACCTAACAGCGTTGGCGAGGAAAGACAGATCTTCTAACTAGCCAATCTCTCACTAGTAGTATTGGCTGTAGAGTAGTGCAACACTCCAGTCCTTCAGAATATATAGTGACTGTTGAACAAAAAGTTCTTAACTAGCGAGGATCTCAAGAGGGAAGCACCGCCGCCACACCTCCAGGTAATGCATCAGGCCAGATATCTTGATCCCTGAGCTTTACGCCACAATCAGGAACCACTAATCTCACCCCACTTTGTTACCGGCGCTGACTGCGGCACAAGAAGTGCGGGAGGTCCGCAGAAGAAGGGCCGAAAATTTTTAGGGAGGGCTTTTACGAGCACATTTCGCCGCCAGGAGCTTGTTGGTCCCGGCGGGAGAGGACGCCACTTCCAGTAGCCGCTGTTTGTGTCAGCGACAGTGTTTAGTCTCCCCCGTGAGGTTTCAAGCAATAAAAAACATTAGAGTGTTTCGTTTATCATATTTCCTCTGTTGGTGGCCAGGACGATGGGTGGATGGTCCGGAGGTGCCATCTGGAGGGCAAAATGGACCATCTACATCGCAAATGGACCACTTTGACCCCCGTATGTGTCATCTGCAACGCAAATGGGCTATCTTGACCGCACTTTGGTCATCTTGATCGCAAATGGGCTCTCTTGATCACGTGGGTGCCCTTCGGACCGCAACCACTGTCTTTCAGACCTCCTCGGGACCTTCGACACCGGAAATGCTTAATCTTGACCGCAGATGAGCTATCTTGACCATAGATGGGATATCTTGACCATAGATGGCCCATCTTAACCATAGATGGCCCATCTTGACCACAGATGGGATATCATGACCACAGATGGGCTATCTGGACCATAGAGGGCCCATCTTGGCCACAGATGGGATATCATGACCACAGATGGGCTATCTTGACCATAGATGGCCCATCTTGACCACAGATGGGATATCATGACCACAGATGGGATATCTTGACCATAGATGGTCCATCTTAACCACAGATGGGATATCTTGACCATAGATAGCCCATCTTGACCACAGATTGGATATCATAACCACAGACGGGCTATCTTGACCATAGATGGCCCATCTTGACCACAGATGGGATATATCACAGATGAACTATCGTGACTGCAGATCAGCCATCTTAACCACAGAGGGGCCATCTTGACCGCAGATGAGGTATCATAACAATGTGAAGGAGGTCAATCCCTTGCGAGGCCTCCCCAGTACTCAAAAACTCTCACTGAACTGCTTGCTGTCATTTCGAAACACATCAGAGTCCTCAGTACAAAGTGATGGTCACCCTCGCTTTGAAAATCATCTAAGATTTGTAACAGTCATCTGATCCATGATGACAAGATCTGGACCGTAAGGAACCCATGTGATAGGAGGATGGCCAATGTAGTACTTACCTATCAGTGTGTACAGGGAAGTGAGGTCTAACTTTTCATGCCCCGCCTACTAGTCTTGTACCTGTTGTATTTAAATTTAACTGTTCTCACTCTCAAGGCCTACGGGCTCACCATAGCCCGTGCTATTTTGAACTTTATGTTCCAGGTAGCGAATCTTTAACAACAACAACATCACTCAAACTATTTTTTCGAATCTGGCCTTGAAGCTGTGGATGGAGGTGGTTTCCACAACTTATATAAGAGTATTCCATTTATTAACTACCTTTTCAGAGTACGAGTAGTGTGTTCCAACGACTCATTTGCGTTTCCTTATTGGAGAAATTTAGAAAGTGTGAGAAATTTCTCGTAACATTAAAAAGTTCAAATGGAAATCATATTCCTAAAAATATCTTCCTTGAGTTACAAGTCGTTTGAGATATTGCTTCCAAGATCGTATTAATGCCCTTATGACTCCTAAATCGTCTAACTTCAAAGACCAACATAAATATTATCTAAAGTTTCAGATGATCTATAAACTTGGACTGGTCGGTAGACCGATGTCAGTTCGTCCTTATAAACAATGGCCAAATGCTCTTTAATCCTCCCTGTTTATAAACGAAAACGCAGTACACACGACTCACATCTCACGACGTTCGAACATTTCTTACTTCCAGTGCTCGAACAGCACCTCCCTCAGTGCCCCACCCACAAGCTACAAAGACCAGCAGGTCCGTCTTTAGGTTATCTTGAGATGATTTTTCTGGGCTTTAGTGTCCCCGCGGCCCGGTCCTCGATCAGGCCTCCACCCCCAGGAAGCAGCCCGTGACAGCTGACTAACACCCAGGTACCTATTTTACTGCTAGGTAACAGGGGCATAGGGTGAAAGAAACTCTGCCCATTGTTTCTCGCCGGCGCCCGGGATCGAACCCAGGACCACAAGTTCAGCGTGCTGTCCGCTCGGCTCCCTTAACGACTATCTAGAACACTTGAATGCCTAAATAACAAAACCAAAAAAACAGATCAAGCCTCTGCTTGATCGTGCGCCTGACAGCTGGGTGGACAGCGCTTCGGATTCGTAGTCCTGAGGTTCCGGGTTCGATCCCCGGTGGAGGCGGAGACAAATAGCCACAATATTTCTTTCACCCTGATGCCCCTGCTACCTAGCAGTAAATAGGTACCTGGGAGTTAGATAGCTGCTACGGGCAGCTTCCTGAGGGTGGAGGCCTGGTCGAGGACCGGGCCGCGGGGACACAAAGCCCCAAAATCATCTCAAGATAACCTCAGGATAACACGCTTGAGGACCGTGGTTTGAGTCTCCTAGAGCCCAGGTGAATGATATAACAAGACCAACACCTGTGAAAGGAGACTGCGGACGTGTCGGTTTGTCCCTATATTTGAGAAAATGCCGACTTTGATAGCACAGAACGATAACATTTATGGATGCCTCTTTAGGGTCGGTCGTTGCTTGGGAGAAGATAGCCTGCGGAAGGGTTGGGCTTCTTGCAGAATCAGCGTTCAATCCCCAAAGATCCAAGTGGTTGGACACTGTTCTTTCCCCTCTCTCCTTATATCCCAGCTCCTTGTCCTCATATCCCAGCTCCTTGTCCTCATATCCCAGCTCATTGTCCGCATATCCCAGCTCTTTGTCTTCATATCCCAGCTCCTTGTCCTCATATCCCAGCTCATTGTCCACATATCCCAGCTCCTTGTCCTCATATCCCAGCTCATTGTCCGCATATCCCTTCCAAGTGCTCTTAATCGTATTTGCTAGGCTCTTTTTCTTCATCATTACCTTATCTTACTGTTTCTGGGTCTGCTTTACTTATATGTATAAACAAGGAAAGCAAGCAAGCATAAGATAATTCTAAAAAAAATCAATATTACCAATGAACCTTATGTCACTAAAGATCTCCCAACCTCACCGGTAATATAACATTCCTCTCTCTGACCCGACGCGCATTCATAACCCACTACATAGAAATTCTCGAATGCCTGAAAGAATTCATAAAATCCATTCACTTTACATCTTAGCGCTATCTTGACAGAATTATCAATCATTAGGCTCCGGAACGACCGTCTGAACACCATATAGGCGAAGCTTTACAGTTTGAAGTCCCCAAAGAAGCCCGGTAGGATACCATGGGGGTTAGTATTGACCGCAGAGCCAAACCCGACCCTCTCTCTCTCTCTCTCTCTCTCTCTCCCCTAACACCATTCACTACATAAACGCCGCTATCTAATTATATTTCGTTTGAGGCTGCCAACGTGCATCTGGTCTGAAATGTTTTCAATGTCTCTTGTTTATGCTTGGTATAAATTATATATATATATTTTTTTAATTTTGCCCCGAGGGGCGAGTTTATTGGGCAGCGTCATCCATACTGTGAGTGGACATACCGCCATAGCAGCATGTACAACACTCCCCAATAGGAAGAAAACCCGCTGCTTGGTATATATATATATATATATATATATATATATATATATATATATATATATATATATATATATATATATATATATATATATATATATATATATATATATATATATGTTGATGTTCGGCTTACTTAGCGTTCACAATGTTTATACCGTCTGGTAACAAGGTTGGCTTTGTATTTACACTGTTTAGTTACGATGTTTTCCTTGCAGTTACGATGTTCATATTGTTTTTACGATGTTTACCTTCAGCTTACGATGTTTTCCTTTTACCGTTTTATTTAATATAAATTCTGACATACGATTGTGTTAATGACAACAGTATTACGGTAAAGAAATTTTCGTGCGACCCTGTGTAATAACACAGTGTTGTGTATACCTGAGATGACACAGTGTTGTGCATACCTGAGATAACAGTGTTGCGTATACTTGAGATAACACCGTTGTGTATACATGAGATAACACCGTTGTGTATACCTGAGATAACACTGTGTTTTGTATACTTGAGCTAACACCGTTGCGTATACCTGAGATAACCCAACGTTGTGACCCTGTAAGATGTCTACGTTATCATGTTATCCTGTGTATGAGTGACCGTGTGAGTATATGTGCAACTTATCATAATAATTCACCGTGAAATCCTGTTTAATTCACCAAGTTATGGCTGACAACGACAAAATGGCGATACAATCGCAACTTTATTTAAAAATAATTTTATATAATTGACTTCCATTAAGTTGCTTCCTGAAAATAATAAATTCCGTTAATAGTGAATATTATTATTAATAATAATTAATAATTATATAATAATGATTAATAATGAATTCCGTTAATAATGTGTTTTTTATATAAAATATTGATAAATGTAATAAACAAATCTTCTATTTGGTTTTATTTGATTTAGTCATATGCGTTCTATAGTATTTAGTATACTGCATGTTATTGTATTTAATATGTTGTGTGTTAATGTATTTGATCTATTGTGTTATTGTATTTGGTCTATTGAGTGATATTTGGTCTGTTTTATGCTATTGTATTTGGTCTAGTGTGTTCAATTGCATTTTATCTACTGCAATACATTAGGAAAAGCCACATCAACACGCTAGCCTTCTCTATCTCATCAGATAATCCCCTCATCATGCAGTTGCCAGATCATGCCGTCTCTTCTGATGGACTCATCAGACCACGCTCTCGACTTGAGAATGGTCCAGGACGGACCGAAACGTCGTCGTCTCTTCACTTTCTAGTGTGTGGTCTGGTCAACATACTTCAGCCACGTTATTGTGACTCCTCGCCTGCATCACGCTCTCTCTCTCCCCATAACTTCTTTGACAGGGATATACACTGAGAGATGTACACCCAGCTTCTTGGTGTATATACACTGAAAGTTTGCTTTAGTCCAGGACTATGTTCAGTAGTATACTTGCATACTTGGTTTTTCAGTAAGCTATTGTGGTGGGTGGCCTCTAGAGGTTGAAAGGCCTTAAGCAAACCATTGAACTCCTCATGTGATATGCAGACGATTCCCTCATCACAATCGACTTGAGAATGGTCCAGGACGGACCGAAACGTCGTCGTCCCTTCATTTTCTAGTGTGTGGTCTTGTCAACTCCTCATGTGATATCCCCACTACCTCATTGACTCACAAAATGAGGTCACCCTTACCCATTGACTTACAAGATGAGGTCACCCTCTACCCATTGACTCACAAGATGAGGTCACCCTCTACCCATTGACTCACAAGATGAGGTCACCCTTACCCATTGACTCACAAAATGAGGTCACCCTCTACCCATTGACTCACAAAATGAGGTCACCCTCTACCCATTGACTCACAAAATGAGGTCACCCTTACCCATTGACTCACAAAATGAGGTCACCCTTACCCATTGACTCACAAAATGAGGTCACCCTCTACCCATTGACTCACAAAATGAGGTCACCCTTACCCATTGACTCACAAAATGAGGTCACCCTTACCCATTGACTCACAAGAAGATGTCACCCTCTACCCATTGACTTAAGGTGATGTCCCCTCTACCTATAGACTCACAAGATTATGTCATCACTGCTCAAGAACTCCTCAGACTTGGCCCTCTCTGCAAACACACTCACCAGAGGACGCTGCCACTGTCCACGTACTCCTCAGACACTCGATCAATGTACTCATGACGAACTCTGCCCCCCGGACTCACCAGGCTCTCCAAACCCACGCACCACACGACCCAAACCAAAAGTTAACTGGTTATCTCCTAAGAATGGCTTCTATTGTTCCAGGATTTATGGGGGTGGTCACTCTTGGGAGGTGGACAAGAAATACTGCAACTACTGTTGATGCGTTCTTAGTCAAGCTGGAATAGTGACTTTGTGAGGACCTGCAGACTGGAAAATAGTCCAGGATGGTCTGTGAGACTGGATAATGATCCAGGATGGACTATTAGCCTGGATAATGTTCCAGGATGGATTATGAAACTGGATAATGATCCAGGATGGACTATGAGACTGGATAATGACCCAGGATGAACATTGAGACTGGATAATGGTCCAGCATGTTACGGGAATGGATAATAGACTTGCATTAACTCTAACCCTGTGTCCCACCTATTGTATTCCTCTGTTTCAGATATTGCCTCCCTATGTCCCAACTATTCCAGGGAGCTTCCAGTGTGAGGACATCCTCCTCAGACTGCGTAACACAACACCAAGACATTCATCATTGCCCAAAGAAAACACCCGGAGTGACTTCCAGGCAGCAGGTAATCTATAAGGCGAGGACTGGTCCGCCAAGATAAGAACCCTCCACAGCGTCCGTAGCCTAGCCCCTTCCTGCATACCCACATAGCCCCTTCCTGCATACCCAGGCGGCGCAAACTGCCTGGCTGGTTGACTGGCTGGCTCTCCAGCTGGCTGGCTGGCTGGCTGGCTGGCTGTCTAGCTGGCAGAGGAACGAATGAATATGCGACATCAAAGGCTATCCCTCCATCTTGTGTAAATACATTTAGGCAGCCCCGTGCCGCGTATCCTTACATGAGCCTCCCAGTAGCTGCTTCTGCTGCAGGTGCTGCTGTTGTTGCTGCTGTTGTTACTGCTGTTGTAGCAGCTGTTGTTACTGTTGCTGTTGCTACTGCTTCTGCTGCTGCAGCTGTTGATACTGCTGCTTCCACTGCTCATTACTGGATTCCATGTTCCTAAACAGAGGTTCCTCTGTAAGCAATGACTAGCCGTTTTTCAGGATACACTCCAAGACAGTTTACTAACTCCAAGATATCCATTTACTGTTAGGTGAACAGAGACATTAGGTGTAATGATACGTCCCTTCAAGCTCCTCGCCCTGCCCGGGATTCGAACTCGGCTTCAATCGGTTTTGAGCCGACTGGACTTACTGCTACGCTACGGACCCATAATCTTAAACACGGGGTGGAATAAAGTTCGAGTGGTAGTAGAGTAATTAAGTTAAGGCAGCGGTAGTAGTTTGACTCTACTTGGGCGATTAAGTTAAGAGATGGAGCAACAATTTCATTCTAGTTGAGTGAAAATATTGCACATAAGAGCTAATAATTTGTCTAAGTTCGAATGTCTGATATTGACTTACTAAAGAACTTGCAAATAGTGTTCACCGCGTCATTAAAATTTACTGATGAACTTATTGATTTGTTTTCTGTGGTATAAAGGTTTCATATATAATTAAAAACAGCTAAAAATAAGTTATGAAGTGATATTATTTAATGTCTCTAGAATTAGGATAGACTTGGTGGTTTGGCTTAATTTGCATAATTATATTTACATGAATGACGAAGATCACTTACACTTGGATGGTTGTGGCTGCATACATACACACGGAATACAGCTGCCGTATGAGGACTATTTTTGGTGGGCTGTCCGGTTGTGCCCGCCCAGGCACAGGTTGTCGATTTTAGTTGGTAGTTTTGATGGTCATAGCTTACCCAGGCAGGCTTGGGAATGGAATTTGGTGGATGTTGAAGGCAGCAGCTGTTTGTGTTGTGGTTCTGGCTTATTTGGCAACCCGTTCTCGCACTTTCGTCTAGTCAATATTGATTTATTAAATACGTGCATATGTGACATACTAGTTTCCCTTGAAAAGCTTCATAGAAAACACCGACCTTACCTAACCTTCTTAGTATGTTAAGATAAGCATCTTATTGCTTCGTAATTACAATTATTGCTTAACCTATACCTATAATAATTACAATTATTACTTAACTTATACCTATAATATAGATGCTTATCTTAACATACTAAGAAGGTTAGGTAAGGTCGGTGTTTTCTATGAAGCTTTTCAAGGTAAACTAGTATGTTTAGTATGTCACATATGCACGTATTTAATAAGTCAATATTGACTGTAAGAAAGTGCGAGAACGGGTTGTATTTGGCGAAGTCCAAAATTTTCTTAATTTCGTCCATTCTTTTGGGACATTGTTGACAGACCTCATTGTGTTTTTCTCCACAGAGGGCGCAGTTTTTGATGTTCTTAGAGCAGTCTTGTAGTCGTGATGCTCGGGCATATGCTGAATATTCCTTCCTTTTCAGGACATTTGTTTCCATAATGGTCGCGTTTCCAGCACGTGAGGCATTCCTGAAGCGTGAAGAACCTCTCCTTGGAGACCTGGGACAGTGTGCAAGTGATGACGAAGTATTTAAATCCACTTTTCTTTGGCTTGGTCAGCTGGGGTTATAGAACTTCGTGAACAACTCATATATAACACGTATAACAGAGTGACAATACTCGACGGGATGGTTATCTTGAGGTTATCTTGAGATGATTTCGGGGCTTTAGTGACCCCGCGGCCCGGTCCTCGACCAGGCCTCCACCCCCAGGAAGCAGCCCGTGACAGCTGACTAACACCTAGGTACCTATTTTACTGCTAGGTAACAAGGGCATAGGGTGAAAGAAACTCTGCCCATTGTTTCTCGCCGGCGCCTGGGATCGAACCCGGGACCACAGGATCACAACTCCAGTGTGCTGTCCGCTCGGCTCCCTTAATAAACCGGGATAAACCCGCATGCTCCTTAACAGATATATGAGTATATCAGAGTGGTCTACGAACTCGTCTCACAACAGAGGGGCCCCGGGTTCAATCCCTGTGCGGGAACCGTTTCTGTTTCTCGAACCAGGAATCGCATCACAGGTATGTCTACACTGCCGAAGTCAGCAGACCGGCGGTAATGAGACGCAGACTTTCTCTACGCATTTCCTCGAATATCAACTTACGTCCTGTCTTCTGGGTATGGAATTCTTGGCATTTCCAAGCCATTTGTCCCCAAAGAAAACACTTTATGCATAAAGTAGGCTCCTCTATATATTTTACGACTTTCCTGTATCCAAGTCCTTGCACTAAAAAGTCTTTCTGGAGCCTCACCCTTTAATAAGGCAACAATCTGACTTTGTTTTTCACCATGTATAATGTTCGTCTTAGCCATCACAAGTCTTGCATTGTTGAGTTGAAAAAATTCAGGATCCAAGTATGTTGGATACTTAAAAATAATAACTTTAGTGTAAATTATTCCCACTTCAGGAGTAACCAAAACAATATCTATAATCGGATGTGTTAAAAATACAGTAATTGTAATAGACAATCAGAAATCATTTGCGCCTATTTATGCCGAAAATTTCGTCCTATGGCTGTGTTAGTCACATCATTTAAAAAACTTACACTGCTCTGTTTTAATAAGTAACATTAAATATACTCACAAGAAGATAAATATGTGACGTGATTTTTTCATATATAAAAAATTAATTAGATAACATTTGCAAATAAAACTATCTTGCCCTAAGAGAAAATTGTCTTCAGACCTCAGTCATTTATTATGGGAGCAAAATATACAATTAGCTTTATTATTTAATTTATATATATAAATTGTGAAAGAAATGTATACATAATAGACTAAGTAGAAGGTATCATCCATTCTCCTGGACTATTGTATAGGTCTCGAACCGTAGACCCCACGTGTGAGGTCTTAGCTCTATCAACTCGGCTATGAGCAAACTTAAAAAAAATTAATTTAAAGTCATAAAAAATACCTTTTTTAGAAGGTATCATATATATTATTACATTGATCAGTTAGTTGTATATGTTTATAAATCACAAGACCATAACACAAAACACCCAAGAAACTATGAAAGTGGGTCCCACTATAGACCCTTATGTGGCGACTTTTGGCCCGTCCTGGATCTGTATTGAGCAGAAACTGATTGATGAAGATTAAGCCACCCAAAAGGTGGCACGGGCATGAATAGCCCGTAGGTGGTGGCCTTTTTAAGCCATTACCAGTATCAAGAGCTGATACTGGAGATCTGTGGAGGTGCGACTGCACCCTGCGTGATGGGAGCAACCCGTCCTCTTAAAAATAACGTCACTTTTCGTTCGTATGCGCACTATGGCCAAATTTGGACGTAATTTTAAATGAAATCGACTCACAAAAGTGACGTTCTGTTCCGTTTTCTATTTGAGTCGTCCGGCGTACGCGCAGAGGTTATAAGAGGACACTTTAAATTAACGTTTTTCATAACGTTTTGAAACTTTATGAGAATTTCCTGCCCACCTAACCTATCAGAGGACCCTTAACTTACTGTTGTTGAAAAAAAAAATCCCAAATTTATTTTCATTTTTTTTTATTTTCAAATTACGTCCAAATTCGGCCATACGAGTAAACGGCCAAAAGCGACGTTATTTTTAAGAGGACAGGTTGCTGGGAGATGTCTCCCGTGGAACAGAAACTATGCAAAAAGTTGAAAGGAAGTCAGACATTGTCCCCAAAAACAGGTGAGATGGAGGGAAGTGGAACGGTAAAGCATGAAACTCCGAACTAATGGTAACGTCCTACGAGTAGGGAAAACTAAAAGCAAAAAAAAAAAAACAGGACGGAAAGTAAAAATTAAATAAAGAAGATATAAGAGCACCAAAATAAAGATACAGACATATAGGGATGGAAGACCAGAGGGGGATATAGGTAAGTCAGAACACATGTTGTGCCTGAACTAAGGTTCATGTGGAACATGTTATGTCAGGGCTAAGATTCATGTTGGGCATGTTGCACCAGGAGTAAGGTTAATGTTGTCTCAGGAGCAGCCTCATGTTGTGCTCGGTCTAAGGTTATGTTTGCCATGTTGTGGGGGGGGGGAATAAGTTTCTTGCTATGCCAGGATTAAGGTTCATGTTGAATATGAGAGCCGATTAACGGTGTCTATAATCATCAAAGACAGGAAATGTTATTGTGGAAGAGGATCAAGTTATAGACTGTCTAGAGCCCCTTACCACCAACATTGTGATTCTCGTTATATGTACTAGAACTGAAATACAGAACTATCCTAGAACTAAAGTATATAACTGCTTCTCCCTGCCTATACTATTATTGGTGTTCATTTTATTAAAGTAATATTATATAAAATAAACTATTTCTAGTGGGTCTTGAGACAAAGTAGTCTATTGATTGGATAAATTATTCTGAAACAGAATCATACGTATTTCCAGTGGCCTCTTTAACTGGTATTTATTGAAGCTTCGGAATTCTTGATTGTCTCATTTGGCCGCATGATTGTGATCAAACTGGACTTTTACGACAAGCCGGTGGGAACATGGTTAAACTCGGGTTGGTAGAGTGCTTATCGTGGTGGCCAGGATATCCAAGAGTCTAGAGTTAGAGTCCTACTGAGTTATTTTAAAACCGATTTTAGCTAATTCTAGAGAATGTTTTTACAAATGGATGAAAGGGTTTAACAAATGGCATACAAATAAGGTGTTAAAAGTATCAACACAAAATAGAACAGGAAAATGGATATAAAATTGGATAAGCTTAGATTCAGGAATTATCCGGGTAAATCCTGGTTTGGATGGTTCTTGATTAACTGAACGATTTACTTAGTAATATAATACATGTCTGATGAGCTGGAGGAACCCTACAACCTGTGAAAAGTAGCCTTGTACCTTGCATGTAACCAATGTTGTAACCATTTTTGTGAAATGAAATTGTAAATAAAATAAAATGACAAAATATACAAATATATATACGAAAAGAACAGAGGTGGGAGAATATAATATTAAGGTGTTCAGTAAGAATCCACAAGGTCTTCTCTGCGGACTCTTTATTTTCTTTTCGGAGACTATGGGTCCCTACAATTGCACCCGTGGTGGTACCCTTACAACTTTATGTATATATATATATATATAATCAGATATGTAACTGTATAACCTTGCATAATAAAGTGTACACCATAAAAAAGGGGGGGATGGTAGAAGAAGCGAACACTCTTACGTATTCAGAGTTAAATGGCAAGTTTTTCCCTGAATGCTCTGTGTTCCCTTCTCTGAGGCTGTGGGTCCCTATAATTGCACCAGAGGTGGTACCCCCCTATATATATATATATATATATATATATATATATATATATATATATATATATATTTACATGGGAACCATCGAAGATAGTCTTCAGTAGTAGACAAAAACCAACTGTATACTGCCATTATGTAATGACATATTCGTCATAGTAAAAGACTCAGATGAACAAATGTATCTAAAAAGCCATCTAGAGAGAGAGAGAGTCAGTACTCCGATTTACACATGAAAATAGTGAAAATAACAGTCTGTCATTCTTGGATGAACTAATCAAACACAGGAACTTCTTTAAATTAAATTAAAATTGAATTAAATTCTTCACTGAATTTAATCTTCAGTAGAAAAGGTTATTCTACAAGAATTGGTCAGAAAAGAACTGAATTTAATGAAGATTAAATTCTTCACTAGTACAAACAGTTGCTTGAATATATTTCATCTTGACGCCTGAATTTTCGTATTGTTACCAGTTTGACTGATAATATTAGTGAAGCATAACGGACCATATTTGTGGCTACGATGAGGGGGCCTCGTAGCCTGGTGGATAGCGCGCAGGACTCGTAATTCTGTGGCGCGGGTTCGATTCCCGCACGAGGCAGAAACAAATGGGCAAAGTTTCTTTCACCCTGAATGCCCCTGTTACCTAGCAGTAAATAGGTACCTGGGAGTTAGTCAGCTGTCACGGGCTGCTTCCTGGGGGTGGAGGCCTGGTCGAGGACCGGGCCGCGGGGACACTAAAGCCCCGAAATCATCTCAAGATAACCTCAAGATAACGATAGAAGACAAAATAGTGATGTGAATGAAGATATTACTAACATATAAATGAAAATATAAGTAACATTGTTGGTGTTGGACTTAAGGCCTATCAACCTCTGAAGGGTTTTTAAGTCCACCACAATAGCTTACTCTACAACCAAAATATATACTTAAGTTCTGAAAGTAGCACTGCTCTTGTTTACTTAGCACAAAGCTTAAGTAAACTTTCAGTGGATATACACCAAGAAACAGAGTAAACGCAGGCGATGAGTCACAATAACGTGGCTGAAGTATGTTGACCAGACCACACACTAGAAGTTGACTTGAGAATGGTCCAGGACGGACCGAAACGTCGTCGCCCCTTCAACTTCTAGTGTGTGGTCTGGTCAACAAACAGAGTAAACCTTTCGGTGCATATATCCTTATGCTACATACGATACTAGTACCGTAATAATAAAGATATTTGTAACGAAAGAATGAAGCCATCAGACTGAAGCTATTAATACCATAAGACTGCAGATATCAGCACCGCAACACTGATATTATTAATACAACACTAAGATATTAGTGAGTTATCCCTCATTAACAGGATGATGCGGAGAGTGCTACCGTACAACAGGTCTCGCTACGCTCCGGTGGCTACTGAATAGTCCGCGGTGCGCTTTTCTTAATCAGAGTAGGAAGACCTTGCTGGAGGGCGAGCTGTATGGAGCTCCAGTGGATAGGGTTACGACAGCTTTAATGAGATATACACGTTGGTGTGGATAGTTTATTCAGATTCCTCTTTTGGTGAGCGGTGTTTCTCAGGGAAGGTCTTCGGGGTCCCAAACGTTAAACCCGAGCAACAAGGGCATATATACACTGTGAGGTGTAATAAGCTTCACTATATATATATATATATATATATATATATATATATATATATATATATATATATATATATATATATATATATATATATATATATATATATATATATATAACTGAAAACTCACACCCCAGAAGTGACTCGAACCCATACTCCCACAACTGGTATGTACAGGGACGCCTTAATCCGCTTGACCATCACGACCGGACATAAGGAAGTGATAGCCGAGGCTATTTGAACCACTTCCCCGCCGGCACTCGGATGGTAATCTT
Organism: Procambarus clarkii; assembly: GCF_040958095.1. NCBI lineage: Eukaryota > Metazoa > Arthropoda > Malacostraca > Decapoda > Cambaridae > Procambarus > Procambarus clarkii. Next base: position 17,846,513 of record NC_091167.1, read on the forward strand.
GGGCATAGCATTTTATCAAATCACCTCATTCTTTGGGGCACACGTGAGGAACACAAATGCAAACAAGCCTGAATGGTCCCCAGGACTATATACAACTGAAAACTCACACCCCAGAAGTGACTCGAACCCATACTCCCACAACTGGTATGTACAGGGACGCCTTAATCCGCTTGACCATCACGACCGGACATAAGGAAGTGATAGCCGAGGCTATTTGAACCACTTCCCCGCCGGCACTCGGATGGTAATCTTGGGCATAGCATTTTATCAAATCACCTCATTCTTTGGGGCACACGTGAGGAACACAAATGCAAACAAGCCTGAATGGTCCCCAGGACTATATACAACTGAAAACTCACACCCCAGAAGTGACTCGAACCCATACTCCCACAACTGGTATGTACAGGGACGCCTTAATCCGCTTGACCATCACGACCGGACATAAGGAAGTGATAGCCGAGGCTATTTGAACCACTTCCCCGCCGGCACTCGGATGGTAATCTTGGGCATAGCATTTTATCAAATCACCTCATTCTTTGGGGCACACGTGAGGAACACAAATGCAAACAAGCCTGAATGGTCCCCAGGACTATATACAACTGAAAACTCACACCCCAGAAGTGACTCGAACCCATGCTCCCACAACTGGTATGTACAGGGACGCCTTAATCCGCTTGACCATCACGACCGGACATAAGGAAGTGATAGCCGAGGCTATTTGAACCACTTCCCCGCCGGCACTCGGATGGTAATCTTGGGCATAGCATTTTATCAAATCACCTCATTCTTTGGGGCACACGTGAGGAACACAAATGCAAACAAGCCTGAATGGTCCCCAGGACTATATACAACTGAAAACTCACACCCCAGAAGTGACTCGAACCCATACTCCCACAACTGGTATGTACAGGGACGCCTTAATCCGCTTGACCATCACGACCGGACATAAGGAAGTGATAGCCGAGGCTATTTGAACCACTTCCCCGCCGGCACTCGGATGGTAATCTTGGGCATAGCATTTTATCAAATCACCTCATTCTTTGGGGCACACGTGAGGAACACAAATGCAAACAAGCCTGAATGGTCCCCAGGACTATATACAACTGAAAACTCACACCCCAGAAGTGACTCGAACCCATACTCCCACAACTGGTATGTACAGGGACGCCTTAATCCGCTTGACCATCACGACCGGACATAAGGAAGTGATAGCCGAGGCTATTTGAACCACTTCCCCGCCGGCACTCGGATGGTAATCTTGGGCATAGCATTTTATCAAATCACCTCATTCTTTGGGGCACACGTGAGGAACACAAATGCAAACAAGCCTGAATGGTCCCCAGGACTATATACAACTGAAAACTCACACCCCAGAAGTGACTCGAACCCATACTCCCACAACTGGTATGTACAGGGACGCCTTAATCCGCTTGACCATCACGACCGGACATAAGGAAGTGATAGCCGAGGCTATTTGAACCACTTCCCCGCCGGCACTCGGATGGTAATCTTGGGCATAGCATTTTATCAAATCACCTCATTCTTTGGGGCACACGTGAGGAACACAAATGCAAACAAGCCTGAATGGTCCCCAGGACTATATACAACTGAAAACTCACACCCCAGAAGTGACTCGAACCCATACTCCCACAACTGGTATGTACAGGGACGCCTTAATCCGCTTGACCATCACGACCGGACATAAGGAAGTGATAGCCGAGGCTATTTGAACCACTTCCCCGCCGGCACTCGGATGGTAATCTTGGGCATAGCATTTTATCAAATCACCTCATTCTTTGGGGCACACGTGAGGAACACAAATGCAAACAAGCCTGAATGGTCCCCAGGACTATATACAACTGAAAACTCACACCCCAGAAGTGACTCGAACCCATACTCCCACAACTGGTATGTACAGGGACGCCTTAATCCGCTTGACCATCACGACCGGACATAAGGAAGTGATAGCCGAGGCTATTTGAACCACTTCCCCGCCGGCACTCGGATGGTAATCTTGGGCATAGCATTTTATCAAATCACCTCATTCTTTGGGGCACACGTGAGGAACACAAATGCAAACAAGCCTGAATGGTCCCCAGGACTATATACAACTGAAAACTCACACCCCAGAAGTGACTCGAACCCATACTCCCACAACTGGTATGTACAGGGACGCCTTAATCCGCTTGACCATCACGACCGGACATAAGGAAGTGATAGCCGAGGCTATTTGAACCACTTCCCCGCCGGCACTCGGATGGTAATCTTGGGCATAGCATTTTATCAAATCACCTCATTCTTTGGGGCACACGTGAGGAACACAAATGCAAACAAGCCTGAATGGTCCCCAGGACTATATACAACTGAAAACTCACACCCCAGAAGTGACTCGAACCCATACTCCCACAACTGGTATGTACAGGGACGCCTTAATCCGCTTGACCATCACGACCGGACATAAGGAAGTGATAGCCGAGGCTATTTGAACCACTTCCCCGCCGGCACTCGGATGGTAATCTTGGGCATAGCATTTTATCAAATCACCTCATTCTTTGGGGCACACGTGAGGAACACAAATGCAAACAAGCCTGAATGGTCCCCAGGACTATATACAACTGAAAACTCACACCCCAGAAGTGACTCGAACCCATGCTCCCACAACTGGTATGTACAGGGACGCCTTAATCCGCTTGACCATCACGACCGGACATAAGGAAGTGATAGCCGAGGCTATTTGAACCACTTCCCCGCCGGCACTCGGATGGTAATCTTGGGCATAGCATTTTATCAAATCACCTCATTCTTTGGGGCACACGTGAGGAACACAAATGCAAACAAGCCTGAATGGTCCCCAGGACTATATACAACTGAAAACTCACACCCCAGAAGTGACTCGAACCCATACTCCCACAACTGGTATGTACAGGGACGCCTTAATCCGCTTGACCATCACGACCGGACATAAGGAAGTGATAGCCGAGGCTATTTGAACCACTTCCCCGCCGGCACTCGGATGGTAATCTTGGGCATAGCATTTTATCAAATCACCTCATTCTTTGGGGCACACGTGAGGAACACAAATGCAAACAAGCCTGAATGGTCCCCAGGACTATATACAACTGAAAACTCACACCCCAGAAGTGACTCGAACCCATACTCCCACAACTGGTATGTACAGGGACGCCTTAATCCGCTTGACCATCACGACCGGACATAAGGAAGTGATAGCCGAGGCTATTTGAACCACTTCCCCGCCGGCACTCGGATGGTAATCTTGGGCATAGCATTTTATCAAATCACCTCATTCTTTGGGGCACACGTGAGGAACACAAATGCAAACAAGCCTGAATGGTCCCCAGGACTATATACAACTGAAAACTCACACCCCAGAAGTGACTCGAACCCATACTCCCACAACTGGTATGTACAGGGACGCCTTAATCCGCTTGACCATCACGACCGGACATAAGGAAGTGATAGCCGAGGCTATTTGAACCACTTCCCCGCCGGCACTCGGATGGTAATCTTGGGCATAGCATTTTATCAAATCACCTCATTCTTTGGAGCACACGTGAGGAACACAAATGCAAACAAGCCTGAATGGTCCCCAGGACTATATACAACTGAAAACTCACACCCCAGAAGTGACTCGAACCCATACTCCCACAACTGGTATGTACAGGGACGCCTTAATCCGCTTGACCATCACGACCGGACATAAGGAAGTGATAGCCGAGGCTATTTGAACCACTTCCCCGCCGGCACTCGGATGGTAATCTTGGGCATAGCATTTTATCAAATCACCTCATTCTTTGGGGCACACGTGAGGAACACAAATGCAAACAAGCCTGAATGGTCCCCAGGACTATATACAACTGAAAACTCACACCCCAGAAGTGACTCGAACCCATACTCCCACAACTGGTATGTACAGGGACGCCTTAATCCGCTTGACCATCACGACCGGACATAAGGAAGTGATAGCCGAGGCTATTTGAACCACTTCCCCGCCGGCACTCGGATGGTAATCTTGGGCATAGCATTTTATCAAATCACCTCATTCTTTGGGGCACACGTGAGGAACACAAATGCAAACAAGCCTGAATGATCCCCAGGACTATATACAACTGAAAACTCACACCCCAGAAGTGACTCGAACCCATACTCCCACAACTGGTATGTACAGGGACGCCTTAATCCACTTGACCATCACGACCGGACATAAGGAAGTGATAGCCGAGGCTATTTGAACCACTTCCCCGCCGGCACTCGGATGGTAATCTTGGGCATAGCATTTTATCAAATCACCTCATTCTTTGGGGCACACGTGAGGAACACAAATGCAAACAAGCCTGAATGGTCCCCAGGACTATATACAACTGAAAACTCACACCCCAGAAGTGACTCGAACCCATACTCCCACAACTGGTATGTACAGGGACGCCTTAATCCGCTTGACCATCACGACCGGACATAAGGAAGTGATAGCCGAGGCTATTTGAACCACTTCCCCGCCGGCACTCGGATGGTAATCTTGGGCATAGCATTTTATCAAATCACCTCATTCTTTGGGGCACACGTGAGGAACACAAATGCAAACAAGCCTGAATGGTCCCCAGGACTATATACAACTGAAAACTCACACCCCAGAAGTGACTCGAACCCATACTCCCACAACTGGTATGTACAGGGACGCCTTAATCCGCTTGACCATCACGACCGGACATAAGGAAGTGATAGCCGAGGCTATTTGAACCACTTCCCCGCCGGCACTCGGATGGTAATCTTGGGCATAGCATTTTATCAAATCACCTCATTCTTTGGGGCACACGTGAGGAACACAAATGCAAACAAGCCTGAATGGTCCCCAGGACTATATACAACTGAAAACTCATGCTTTTTTGCATGCTTTTCATGCTTTTTCATTTTCAACTCATGCATGCTTTTTTGGGCATAGAAAATGCTATGCCCAAGATTACCATCCGAGTGCCGGCGGGGAAGTGGTTCAAATAGCCTCGGCTATCACTTCCTTATGTCCGGTCGTGATGGTCAAGCGGATTAAGGCGTCCCTGTACATACCAGTTGTGGGAGTATGGGTTCGAGTCACTTCTGGGGTGTGAGTTTTCAGTTGTATATAGTCCTGGGGACCATTCAGGCTTGTTTGCATTTGTGTTCCTCACGTGTGCCCCAAAGAATGAGGTGATTTGATAAAATGCTATGCCCAAGATTACCATCCGAGTGCCGGCGGGGAAGTGGTTCAAATAGCCTCGGCTATCACTTCCTTATGTCCGGTCGTGATGGTCAAGCGGATTAAGGCGCCCCTGTACATACCAGTTGTGGGAGTATGGGTTCGAGTCACTTCTGGGGTGTGAGTTTTCAATTGTATATAGTCCTGGGGACCATTCAGGCTTGTTTGCATTTGTGTTCCTCACGTGTGCCCCAAAGAATGAGGTGATTTGATAAAATGCTATGCCCAAGATTACCATCCGAGTGCCGGCGGGGAAGTGGTTCAAATAGCCTCGGCTATCACTTCCTTATGTCCGGTCGTGATGGTCAAGCGGATTAAGGCGTCCCTGTACATACCAGTTGTGGGAGTATGGGTTCGAGTCACTTCTGGGGTGTGAGTTTTCAGTTGTATATAGTCCTGGGGACCATTCAGGCTTGTTTGCATTTGTGTTCCTCACGTGTGCCCCAAAGAATGAGGTGATTTGATAAAATGCTATGCCCAAGATTACCATCCGAGTGCCGGCGGGGAAGTGGTTCAAATAGCCTCGGCTATCACTTCCTTATGTCCGGTCGTGATGGTCAAGCGGATTAAGGCGTCCCTGTACATACCAGTTGTGGGAGTATGGGTTCGAGTCACTTCTGGGGTGTGAGTTTTCAGTTGTATATAGTCCTGGGGACCATTCAGGCTTGTTTGCATTTGTGTTCCTCACGTGTGCCCCAAAGAATGAGGTGATTTGATAAAATGCTATGCCCAAGATTACCATCCGAGTGCCGGCGGGGAAGTGGTTCAAATAGCCTCGGCTATCACTTCCTTATGTCCGGTCGTGATGGTCAAGCGGATTAAGGCGTCCCTGTACATACCAGTTGTGGGAGTATGGGTTCGAGTCACTTCTGGGGTGTGAGTTTTCAGTTGTATATAGTCCTGGGGACCATTCAGGCTTGTTTGCATTTGTGTTCCTCACGTGTGCCCCAAAGAATGAGGTGATTTGATAAAATGCTATGCCCAAGATTACCATCCGAGTGCCGGCGGGGAAGTGGTTCAAATAGCCTCGGCTATCACTTCCTTATGTCCGGTCGTGATGGTCAAGCGGATTAAGGCGTCCCTGTACATACCAGTTGTGGGAGTATGGGTTCGAGTCACTTCTGGGGTGTGAGTTTTCAGTTGTATATAGTCCTGGGGACCATTCAGGCTTGTTTGCATTTGTGTTCCTCACGTGTGCCCCAAAGAATGAGGTGATTTGATAAAATGCTATGCCCAAGATTACCATCCGAGTGCCGGCGGGGAAGTGGTTCAAATAGCCTCGGCTATCACTTCCTTATGTCCGGTCGTGATGGTCAAGCGGATTAAGGCGTCCCTGTACATACCAGTTGTGGGAGTATGGGTTCGAGTCACTTCTGGGGTGTGAGTTTTCAGTTGTATATAGTCCTGGGGACCATTCAGGCTTGTTTGCATTTGTGTTCCTCACGTGTGCCCCAAAGAATGAGGTGATTTGATAAAATGCTATGCCCAAGATTACCATCCGAGTGCCGGCGGGGAAGTGGTTCAAATAGCCTCGGCTATCACTTCCTTATGTCCGGTCGTGATGGTCAAGCGGATTAAGGCGTCCCTGTACATACCAGTTGTGGGAGTATGGGTTCGAGTCACTTCTGGGGTGTGAGTTTTCAGTTGTATATAGTCCTGGGGACCATTCAGGCTTGTTTGCATTTGTGTTCCTCACGTGTGCCCCAAAGAATGAGGTGATTTGATAAAATGCTATGCCCAAGATTACCATCCGAGTGCCGGCGGGGAAGTGGTTCAAATAGCCTCGGCTATCACTTCCTTATGTCCGGTCGTGATGGTCAAGCGGATTAAGGCGTCCCTGTACATACCAGTTGTGGGAGTATGGGTTCGAGTCACTTCTGGGGTGTGAGTTTTCAGTTGTATATAGTCCTGGGGACCATTCAGGCTTGTTTGCATATATATATATATATATATATATACGTTAGGTAAGTATATATATACTTACCTTAAAGATATATATATATATATATATATATATATATATATATATATATATATATATATATATATATATATATATATATATATATATACCTAAAAGGGGTACCACCTCTGGTGCAAGTGTAGGGACCCATAGCCTCGGAGAAGAAATTAATGAGTACTCAGAGAAGACCTTGTGGATCCTCACTGAATACTTTGATATTTTCTTCCCCTACCACGCTAATTATATACTTATATATATAAAGGGTGAGGTGATATGATACAAAAAGTTTTGGGTGAGGTGGGTATGAAAACATATGAATGGAATAATATATATATATACATGGAAAATAACCACATTGTCCAAAATTACTTTTCTTCGACCACCTACGTGTGCAATAAAGTCAGGGCAATATAACCAATTACTCACAGTAGTCATTAACAAGAGTAGAGTGCTTGGAGCAACAGCAACGAATTCAAAACTAATTCTGGTAGATTATTGGTCATGTCTAACTCAACCTGTTAACCAGGAAATTACAGTATTGGTTCGATTAAATATCTTATTTTATGTGGTTAGTAATGACGTGGTTCCCTTTAATGGGAACGACTGACGTATAGTTGAGGAAGGCTCACTGATACAATCACGTACAAATTAAAGTAACTAGTTTATTACCCTTAATCCTATGTACATGGTTTGAGAATTGTCTTTACGAAGCATCATATGCAAAGCTGTTCACAGTACTCATCCCGCAGACGATACTCAAGCCTTGTAATGTGTCGTGGCCTTAACACCGCAATATACGACGCGCTTCACTACACAGCTACCTATCGTGTTCAGGGATGTTCACAGGAGCGCAGGGGGATGCTTGGGATATTAATTTGCATATACAACATTATAATCTGACATGTGTTGTAGAAATAATCACATACATGCTCGATCTTACGACCAGCACGCGTAAGCAACCTGTCCTCCTACAATGAACGTCGCTTTTCGTTCATATGCGTTACTAAGGCCTAAACTTGTCATACTAGAAAATAGAAGCGGCTGGCGACAGTGACGTACTGACCCGTTTTCTGTTTTGGGTCCTCTGGCTTGGTCTGGTAGGTTAGGCAACCCGTTCTCGCACTTGCTTATAGTCAATATCTTGCTTATGAATAAGTGCATATGTGACATACTAATTTATTGTGAATATTTGAGTTTACATTGAAATGCTGAATAGAAAACCACAACCTAACCTAACCTTCTTAGTATGTTAAGATATTACAATTAATTCTGAACCTATACCTATATTGATATTACAGTTTTATAAAAATAATAAAATAAAACTAAAATATTTTAATAAATTTTAAAGTAACTCAGGATATTGTCAAACTTTGTATAAAATCTTTATTTTTTAATAAAACTGAGAGGAAAAGTTAGTGCACTGAAAAAAATATGTCCTAGAATATGTCACATATGTACTTATTTATAAGCGAAATAGTGACTACAAGCAATAAGCCATATGTGCTGTCTTGTGCGAGAGCGGGTTGAGGTTAGGAGAGGACACTTTAAATTAATCGTTTTCTTGACTTAGTAAAACTTTAGAAGAACGGGATATTGTGAGAATCTCAACTCAAATGAGTTACACCATTTTGAACCAATAGCCCCTCTAGTCTCTCAATATAGATACTTTGCACCACCAGTTCCAGGTACTGGCAACTTGATCTAAGCTACCATAGGGTTGAACAAATCCACAAAGGCCGTGACGAGGATTCGAACCAACGTCCGAGATCATCCCAGACGGTGCCTTTATCGACTGAGCTACGACATGGTCATAAGAGTTGACACCGAAGTTCTACTTAATCCTCGTCACGGCCCTTGTGCATTTGTTCATTTGATGCATCACGCTACTGTGATTTCTGTGTGTAATGAAGTAAGGGCGAAGAGAAAGAACGGCCTATTGATATAGCTCGAGTTCATGGGGGAGTTGTGTAAAACCCTGGTTTGTGTCTCGGAGAGGCTGCAGGATCCAGTAAGTTCAGTAGAACTTCGGTTTCAACTCTTTTTGACCATGTCGTAGCTCAGTCGATTAAGGCAGCGTCTGGGATGCTCCCGGACGTAGGTTCGAATCCTCGTCACGGCCCTTGTGGATTTGTTCATTTGATGCATCACGCAATTGTGATTTCTGTGTGTACCATAGAGTTACTTTGCGGTGATTCCGGGGATTAAGGTCCCCTCCGCGGCCCGGTCTGTGACCAGGCCTCCTGGCTGATGAACTGGTTAACCAGGTTGTTGGGCGAGGCTGCTCGCAGCCCGAGGTATGAATCACAGTGCAGGCGATGAGTCACAATAACGTGGCTAAAGTATGATGACCAGAACACACACTATAGAAGGTGAAGGGACGACAACGTTTCGGTCCGTCCTGGACCATTCTCAAGTCGATTCTTGGTCGACTGGACCATTCTTGAGAATGGTCCAGGACGGACCGAAACGTCGTCGTCCCATAAACAGAAGCTCCCCTATGACTCTGTAATATCCCCATTGGTCAAACTATTATGTATTAGCGATAAGACCTACCATTAATGTATGATGACTTACTGTAAATATATAGCTCTTGAAATAGCACTTTCTCTGTAACTAACTGACATTGTAACTATAAGGTGTGAAGGATAGATGAAATTGTTTATGTAATAATCTAAGATGAGGTCTGATAAAGACCTTTTGTGCCCTCTGTAATGCTTTTGCGCTACCGCTCACAGGATGAGTATGGGGTGCACAATAAACTAGCCCCCCCCCCCCCCGGCGGGAACACTCAAAATCGTCGTCCCTTCACCTTCTAGTGTGTGGTCTGGTCAACATGAACCACAGCGTGTGAGTCATGTAAGACAAATGTTTTTAATTAATTTATTGTAAATACTTACACTGACATTAGCACATTCCACACTCATATGTGTGATCCCTTGTGGCTGCTGTTGTTGTTGTTAAAGATTCGCTACCTGGAACAAAAAGTTCCAAGTAGCACGGGCTATGGTGAGCCCGTTGTCGGCAGCTGCGTTTACTAGTTGTGTTTACTAGTTGTGTTTTTACGGGGGTTGAGCTTTGCTCTTTCGGCCCGCCTCTTAACTGTCAATCAACTGTTTTACTAACTTTTTTTTTTTCCCCACACCACACACACACACACACACACCAGGAAGCAGCCCGTGACAGCTGACTAACTCCCAGGTACCTATTTACTGCTAGGTAACAGGGGCATTCAGGGTGAAAGAAACTTTGCCCATTTGTTTCTGCCTCGTGCGGGAATCGAACCCGCACCACAGAATTACGAATCCTGCGCGCTATCCACCAGGCTACGAGGCCCCCAGAGGCCCCAGAGCTGTGGAGGGGCTTCGATACTGTAATAATCAAACTACATTATTACAGTACCAATCGTATTGGCGTTTGCCTTTCCATTGGAGACTTTCAGCGCCGTGGAGAGGGGGTAACCTGCTGCCTGGGTAACAGCTTCTTCCCCGAATCAACCTACTCTGGCTTTGCGCCCTGGTGAGGCCACTCCAGACCAGGCCGACACCAGAGCGCAACTCCATAGTCTCCTGAGACTGATGGATGCCTGTTGTTGCGTTACATTGCCTGCTCTTGATACCAGGAGTCACTTGAAGCCGACGCTGATGTCTCCAGGAATTTCAAGTACTTAGGACTGCTAGCCACGCAGCCCGAACCTCCTAAAGTTTCCCCAGCGTCAAGAAAACGGTCAATGTAAAGTCCCTTATTCCTAACCTACCAGAGGACCCAAAACAGAAAACGGGAAAGTACGTCACTTTCGCCAGCCGCTTCCGTTTTTTAGTACGACCATTTTTGGCCTTAAGTAACGCATACGACCGTTGTTGTTGTTGTTTTAGATTCAGCTACTTAGAACAAGAAGTTCCAGTAGCACGGGCTATGGTGAGCCCGTAAGACAAGTTTATATATATATATATATATATATATATATATATATATATATATATATATATATATATATATATATATATATATATAAATGTGTGTGCGCATACATGCATTACTTTTACTCATCAAATAATCATTAACAATCACTTAACAATTCCACTTCTTCATTTATACAAATTCGACCACTTGATGAACCCTCAATCACCCCGTTAGTGTGGACATCTACACTCCGATGAGTTAATTACCCGTGAACAGGTCGTGAACGGAGCGGCGTGTTGCGCAGCGCCAGTTCTGGTGGTCGCCGCCAGGGGGCCAGACTGCAGGAGGCCCGCTATGCGTCTTTATAAGCCTGTTAAGATGCGGGCAATAATGCTTCTTGATTATACAACATACTTATTTATTATACAACATACTGCTCGATCATACAACATACTTCTCGATCATACCAAGCACATACAGGAACTGGAGCTTGAGCAAGCAATAACCACGTATTCAGGGTGAGAAATATTAGGTTCCTGTTGCACAGTAGCCTACGTCCTGGGCTCACAATCGAGGGACGCAAGTTTAATCCTCAGCCAAGACTAAAACGATTAGAGACGTTTCCATTCACCTTATGTCCCTGTTTACCTAGTAATAAATAGCTACACAGGAGTTTGGTAATTGATGTGGGTTTTATCCTAGAGAAGGTTAGTAATTAATCTAAATAACCCCAAACACAGGCTAACATTCTCCATCCATAGTGGGTACCATGTTTCTTGTAGATACCAAATGCATTAAACGTACCATCTCCATCGTAGGTATAATTTCATGGTAGGTATAACTTCATTGTAGGTACCATATGGCACCCTATGCCCTACACCGTATATGTCGGTACCAGGGGCACCCTATGCCCCTGTTACCTAGCAGTAAAATAGGTACCTGAGTGTTAGTCAGCTATCACGGGCTGCTTCCTGGGGGTGGAGGCCTGGTCGAGGACCGGGCCGCGGGGACACTAAAGCCCCCGAAATCATCTCAAGATAAAAATCATCTCAAGAAGATAACCATGTCCATGACAGGTACCTTCAAGGCAGGTACTGAGAAGTAACCGAGATGATGATGTTTCTGTCAGCTCCCTTAAGTCCCAGGTCATCAGTCTTTTTCATGTTAATGAAACAGTTGGTAATAATGGCCCAGCGGTGGCTACATGGTTAAACAACCCCGACCTAGTCATCAAGACTACTCCCCAACATAAGAAGTTATCTTGAGATGATTTCGGGGCTTAGTGTCTTCGCGGCCCGGTCCTCGACCATGCCTCATTTATGTAACTAACCCCCCTCCCCCCAGGGAAGCAGCTGTCTAACGCCTCAGGTACCTATTTACTGCTAGGTAATCAGGGTGAAAGAAATTACCCATTTGTTTCCGCCGGGGATCGAACCCTAGGACTACGAACCCCGAGCGCTGTCCCACTCAGCCGTCAGACCCCCTGTAGTTGTAGCCCATCACCAGCTTGAGTTAAACACCGACAATCAACCCCTACTCCCCCTCCCCCCCCTCCCCCACAACAATCAACCCCCTCTCCCACACAACAATCAACCCCCTCCCTCCCTCCTCCCACACACAATCAACCCCCCCTCCCCTCCCACACAACAATCAACCTCCCCTCCCCCCCACAATCAACCCGCCCAGCTGCCAAAGCACTATGACAAGTTACACAACCTTATCAACATGGTGTTGAGTCCTGAGCAAACACGACGTCCCTTCAGTGGCAGCCGTTGTGGACTTTATCCCGCCAGCTCGGACGTGATAAGCAAGGACAAAGACATGATAAGCAAGGACAAACAAGAACACAACACAAACAAGCAAGGTGAGAGACGTGTGATGTACACAATGTAACCAGGGATAAGGATACACACACATGATACTTGAGGGTAGCAAACAAGTGTGACACGCACGACAGGGGTTGCAAACACTGTCTTCGAGGCGTATGGGATCACCTTTGACTGGCGTAGTTAACAAAGTTTTTTATACGGGGCCCAGATGACGTTGTACACGGGCCGTTGTACCCAAGCAACAGGGGTACATCCTATACAGGGGGCCGTGGCTGAATGGACAGCGCTTGGGGCTCGTAATCCCAGGGTCCGGGTTCGATCCCGGGGGAAACAGATGGGCAGAGTTTCTTTCACCTTGATACCCCTGTTAATTAGCAATAAATAGGTACCTGGGAGTTAGACGCCTGTTATGGGCTGCTTCCTGGGATGTGTGTGTGTGTATGTGAGTAAAAAAAAAAGTTAGTAGTTAATAACAGTTGATTGACTGACAGTTGCAGGGCGGAAAGAGCAGAGCTCAACCCCCGCAAGCACAACTAGATGAATACAGGACACACGGACAGTGGTACACAAAAGGCTAACGTGGTCCCAATATACAAAAAGGGTGACAGGCAAGAGGCACTGAACTACAGGCCAGTTTCCCTAACTTGTATACCATGCAAGGTGATGGAGAAGATTGAGAGGAAAAGGCTCGTAGAGCATCTGGAGGGAAACAGCTTTGTAACGCACCACCAACATGGGTTCAGGGATGGTAAATCGTGTCTTACAGGGTTAATAGAATTCTATGACCGGGCAACAAAAATCAGGCAAGAAAGAAAAGGGTGGGCAGACTGCATTTTCTTGGATTGTCAGAAAGCCATTGACACAGTACCCCATAAAAGGCTGTTACAAAAGTTGGAGAGACAGGCAGGAGTAAAAGGAAAGGTGCTCCAGTGGATAAGGGAGTATCTAAGCAATAGGAAACAGCGAGTAACGGTGAGGGGGGAGACATCAGAGTGGCGAGATGTCACCAGCGGAGTCCCACAGGGCTCTGTACTTGGACCCATCCTGTTTCTAATATATGTAAACGATCTTCCAGAGGGTATAGACTCATTCCTCTCAATGTTTGCTGATGATGCAAAAATTATGAGAAGAATCAAGACGGATGAAGATAGACAGAGACTACAGGACGACCTGGACAAACTGGAGGAATGGTCTAGAAAATGGCTGCTAAAGTTCAACTCAGGAAAGTATAAAATAATGAAATTAGGCGAAGGGAGCAGGAGGCTGAACACAAGGTACCATCTGGGAGGTGAAATCCTGCAAGAGTCAAATAGAGAGAAAGATCTGGGGGTTGATATCACACCGAACCTGTCCCCAGAGGCCCACATCAAAGAATATCATCAGCGGCATATGCTAGACTGGCAACATAAGAACTGCCTTTAGAAACTTGTGTAAGGAATCGTTCAGGACCCTGTATACCACTTATGTAAGACCGATCCTGGAATATACAGTTCCAGCCTGGAGTCCATACCTAGTTAAACACAAGACAAAGTTAGAGAAGATTCAGCGGTATGCCACCAGGCTCGTCCCGGAACTGAGAGGAATGAGCTATGAGAAAAGGCTAAAGGAGCTGAACCTCACGTCCCTGGAAAACAGAAGAGTAAGGGGAGACATGATAACCACCTACAAAATTCTCAGGGTAATTGACAGGGTGGACAAAGACAAACTCTTCAGCACGGGTGGAACACGAACAAGGGGACACAGGTGGAAACTTAGTACCCAAAGGAGCCACAGAGCCATTAGAAAGATTTTTTTCAGTGCCAGACTAGTTAATAAATGGAATGTACTAGGAAGTGATGTGGTGGAGGCTGACTCCATACACAGTTTCAAGTGTAGATATGATAGAGCCCAATAGGCTCAGGAACCTGTACACCAGTTGATTGACAGTTGAGAGGCGGGACCAAAGAGCCAGAGCTCAACCCCCGCAAGCACAACTAGGTGAATACAACCACATTAATAACCCTCCAGAAGATGATAGGCTTAATAATACTTCGGAAGATGATAGGCTTAATAACCCTCCAGAGGTTGAGCGACCTTAATAACCCTCCAGAGGTTGATAGACCATAATAATCCTCTATAGGTTGATATTCCTTTATAACCCTTCAGAGGCTGATAATCCTTAATAACCCTAAAGAGGCTGATGCACCTTAATAATCCTCCAGAGGTTGATAGACCTTAAATCTAACACTCAACCCCCATCAGAATTCCAAAACGAGAACAGATGATTCAATACGACCCATATCAGAGATAAGGAGAGATTACAACACTTATACTCCACTCACACTTTTAACAAAAGGCTTTAGAGAAGAAATGCCGTAACTGCACAAGACAACCAACAGTGGGAAAGACGAGGGGCTTAGGAGCTGAAGCCCTGCCGTGCCAGCTCAAATAAGAGCGCACATAAACACACAATCAACGACACAACACGCTCATGTACACAAGCTCCGTGTCCAATCATTTTATGTTAGCTGAAAGATACCCCGCCTGATTAGTCTGTCATGTTATATAGCTTTGTGTCTTATGCCCTTGTGACTTTAAGATTTGAATATCGTGTGTCCTCAGTTTTCTGTTGTTAATAAAGTCGCGTTTCTTGTATATTGTTATATCTATATGTTATGTAAAAATTAGTATATTTTAGGCATTTTAACCTGTTAGTATAGTCATAATAGCTTACTGATCACTCTACAAGTATACTATAGTCTAGAACGTAATCCAGGACGAATTCAAGCCACAGTATACCTTCTTTACCACGGCAAATATATTTGAATATCTGACACAGATTTCTAGAGCAGTAAACTCACATGGTATACACACCGTGACGCAGGCTACAGTCGCCGGTATATGTATCATCACGGTGATAAGATTGTACCGTGACAACTAGGTAAGTTACAGGCTGCTGCCATATTGTTTTGTCGGGTCAAAATTATCATTCCCAGTTGCAACATTGTGTTTGTGTCGGGGGGGGGGGGGGTACTTACCTAGTTGTGCTTGCGGGGGTTGAGCTCTGGCTCTTTGGTCCCGCCTCTCAACCGTCAATCAACTGGTGTACAGATTCCTGAGCCTATTGGGCTCTATCATATCTACACTTGAAACTGTGTATGGAGTCACACCTAGTAGTGCTTGCCGGGGGTTGAGCTCTGGCTCTTTGGTCCCGCCTCTCAACCGTCAATCAACTGGTGTACAGGTTCCTGAGCCTATTGGGCTCTATCATATCTACACTTGAAACTGTGTATGGAGTCAGCCTCCACCACATCACTTCCTAATGCATTCCATTTGTCAACCACTCTGACACTGAAAAAATTCTTTCTAATATCCCTGTGGCTCATTTGGGCGCTCAGTTTCCACCTGTGTCCCCTATTGCGTGTGCCCCTTGTGTTAAATAACCTGTCTGTATCTACCCTATCAATTCCCTTGAGAATCTTGAATGTGGTGATCATGTCCCTCCTAACTCTTCTGTCTTCCAGCGAAGTGAAGTTTAATTCCCTTAGCCTCTCCTCGTAGCTCATACCTCTCAGCTCGGGTACTAGTCTGGTGGCAAACCTTTGAACCTTTTCCAGTTTAGTCTTATCCTTGACTAGATATGGACTCCATGCTGGAGCCGCATACTCCAGGATTGGCCTGACATATGTGGTATACAAAGTTCTGAATGATTCCTTACACAAGTTTCTGAATGCCGTTCTTATGTTGGCCAGCCTGGCATATGCCGCTGATGTTATCCTCTTGATATGTGCTGCAGGAGACAGGTCTGGCGTGATATCAACCCCCAAGTCTTTTTCTCTCTCTAATTCATGAAGAATTTCATCTCCCAGATGATACCTAGTATCTGGCCTCCTGCTCCCTACGCCTATCTTCATTACATTACATTTGCTTGGGTTAAACTCTAACAACCATTTGTTCGACTATTCCTGCAGCTTGTCTAGGTCTTCTTGAAGCCTCAAGCAGTCCTCTTCTGTCTTAATCCTTCTCGTAATTTTGGCATCGTCAGTAAACATTGAGAGAAATGAATCGATACCCTCCGGGAGATCATTTACATATATCAGAAACAAGATAGGACCGAGTACAGAGCCCTGTGCAACTCCACTGGTGACTTCACGCCAATCTGAAGTCTCACCCCTCACCGTAACTCTCTGCTTCCAATTGCTTAGATACTCCCTTATCCACTGGAGCACCTTACCAGTTACACCTGCCTGTCACTCCAGCTTATGTACCAGCCTCTTATGCGGTACTGTGTCAAAGGCTTTCCGACAGTCCAAGAAAATGCAGTCCGCCCATCCTTCTCTTTCTTGCTTAATCTTTGTCACCTGATCGTAGAATTCTGTTAAGCCTGTAAGGCAAGATTTACCCTCCCTGAACCCATGTTGGCGATTTGTCACGAAGTCCCTTCTCTCCAGATGTGTTACCAGGTTTTTTCTAAGATCTTCTCCATCACCTTGCATGGTATACAAGTCAAGGACACTGGCCTGTAGTTCAGTGCCTCTTGCCTGTCGCGCTGTGTGTGTGCCTGTGTGTGTGTGTGTGTGTGTGTGTGTGTGTGTGTGTGTGTGTGTGTGTGTGTGTGTGTGTGTGTGTGTGTGTGTGTGTGTGTGTGTGTGAGTGTGTGTGTTTACTACCATACCTACACCATGATGCAAGGGGTTGGTCTGGTACAAGCCTCCAGACTTCCTGTGTATTCAGTGGAATTCGAGGGTGTATAACTTATACCAAGTCGTGGTATAAGGCTAAAGTGTGTGGCAGGGAATGCCTTGATCGCTGGTTCGAATCCCCTCATTGTTCAAATTGATTTTCTCATTGATGTATATGACTTTGGTTTGATTTTTATGTAAATAGCCTTATTGACAACCCAGTGCATCTTGTTCACGAAACAATTGTAAAGACATTACAAATATAAAGAAAATATAATATATTCAGAACGTTCAGTTTGAATATGTGGAGATAGGTTGAACTCTGATCATTCTTCAAATGGTTATTACACCCTATTACACCCAATTGCACCTCACCCTATTACACCTCTCCCCTGGCCCGGGGAGCCGGTCGGCCGAGCGGACAGCACGCTGGACTTGTGATCCTGTGGTCCTGGGTTCGATCCCAGGCGCCGGCGAGAAACAATGGGCACAGTTTCTTTCACCCTATGCCCCTGTTACCTAGCAGTAAAATAGGTACCTGGGTGTTAGCTGTCACGGGCTGCTTCCTGGGGGTGGAGGCCTGGTCGAGGACCGGGCCGCGGGGACACTAAAAAGCCCCGAAATCATCTCAAGATAACCCTCCATAACTGCTTAATGGTTCGTAATTGTCCATGAAAATGTAGTTATATATGACGAATGTATACAATAAAATAACAGAAAATACAAAATGTTTCCTTGTTCAATGATTATAATATTGTGTGCATATTAGTGACATGAAAATATCCCGAATAAAATGTGTATTCTACACATTTTGTTACATAATTTGTTCTCAAACGACACACTATTAAATAATATTACTGGAAAAACTGGAAAAAAATCAGACATTGAAATAAATAGGTAAAAATATATTTGAGGCAACTCCCTTCCAGACCACCCCACACCTGGCCCGGGGCCACCCACACCTGGCCCGGGGCCACCCACACCTGGCCCGGGGCCACCCACACCTGGCCCGGGGCCACCCACACCTGGCCCGGGGTCACCCACACCTGGCCCGGGGTGTGGGTGGCCCCGGGCCTGGGGCCAGATTCACGAAGCAGTTACGCAAGCACTTACGAACGTGTACATCTTTCCTCAATATTTGACGGCTTTGGTTACATTTATTAAACAGTTTACAAGCATGAAAACTTGCCAATCAACTGTTGTTATTGTTATAAACAGCCTCCTGGTGCTTCGCAGCTCATTAACTGTTTAATAATTGTAAACAAAGCCGCCAAAGATTGAGGAAAGATGTACAGATTCGTAAGTGCTTGCGTAAGTGCTTTCGTGAATCTGGCCCCAGGGCTCACTAGGATACCTTGAGGCTACCTTGAGGTGCTTCCGGGGCTTAGTGTCCCCGCGGCCCGGTCGTCGACCAGGCCTCCTGGTTGCTGGACTGATCAACCAGGCTGTTAGACGCGGCTGCTCGCAGCCTGACGTATGAGTCACAGCCTGGTTGATCAGGTATCCTTTGGAGGTGCTTATCCAGTTCTCTCTTGAACACTGTGAGGGGTTTGCCAGTTATGTCCCTTATGTGTAGTGGAAGCGTGTTGAACAGTCTCGGGCCTCTGATGTTGATAGAGTTCTCTCTCAGAGTACCTATTGCACCTCTGCTTTTCAACGGGGGTATTCTGCACATCCTGCCATGTCTTCTGGTCTCATGTGGTGTTATTCTGGTCTCATGTAGGCTGGTCCCACCTCCTCCCACTGTTGGTCAACACTCTACGGAACAAATTTAAATGTACTCCTTCGGGGTTTACACACATATATATTGGGAGTACCACCTCTGGTTGCGTTTGTAGGGACCCTCGGCCTCGAAGAAGAGGATATGTAGCATCCCGAACAACCTTGTGGGGCACCCGCGTACACTCATATATCGTCTTCTATACCCTAGCACCACCCCCTATATATATATATATATATATATATATATATATATATATATATATATATATATATATATATATATATATATATATATATATATATATAGGAGGTGGTGCTAGGGTTTGGTGAGTAACAATGGTCCTCACAGTAACACACAGAAATCACAATAGCGTGATGCATCAAATGAATAAATCCACAAGGGCCGTGACGAAGATTCGAACCTACGTCCGAGAGCATCCCAGACGCTGCCTTAATCGACTGAGCTACGACATGGTAAAAGAGACCTTTGTGGATTTATCCTGGCAGTAATACGAGAGCTCACACTACCTGGCCCGGGTTGTAGAGGAGTAACTCTGATACTCACATGTTCAGACCAACCTCCACATATTATACTCACATGTTCAGACCAACCTCCACATATTATACTCACATGTTCAGACCAACCTCCACATATTATACTCACATGTTCAGACCAACCTCCACATATTATACTCACATGTTCAGACCAACCTCCACATATTATACTCACATGTTCAGACCAACCTCCACATATTATACTCACATGTTCAGACCAACCTCCACATATTATACTCACATGTTCAGACCAACCTCCACATATTATACTCACATGTTCAGACCAACCTCCACATATTATACTCACATGTTCAGACCAACCTCCACATATTATACTCACATGTTCAGACCAACCTCCACATATTATACTCACATGTTCAGACCAACCTCCACATATTATACTCACATGTTCAGACCAACCTCCACATATTATACTCACATGTTCAGACCAACCTCCACATATTATACTCACATGTTCAGACCAACCTCCACATATTATACTCACATGTTCAGACCAACCTCCACATATTATACTCACATGTTCAGACCAACCTCCACATATTATACTCACATGTTCAGACCAACCTCCACATATTATACTCACATGTTCAGACCAACCTCCACATATTATACTCACATGTTCAGACCAACCTCCACATATTATACTCACATGTTCAGACCAACCTCCACATATTATACTCACATGTTCAGACCAACCTCCACATATTATACTCACATGTTCAGACCAACCTCCACATATTATACTCACATGTTCAGACCAACCTCCACATATTATACTCACATGTTCAGACCAACCTCCACATATTATACTCACATGTTCAGACCAACCTCCACATATTATACTCACATGTTCAGACCAACCTCCACATATTATACTCACATGTTCAGACCAACCTCCACATATTATACTCACATGTTCAGACCAACCTCCACATATTATACTCACATGTTCAGACCAACCTCCACATATTATACTCACATGTTCAGACCAACCTCCACATATTATACTCACATGTTCAGACCAACCTCCACATATTATACTCACATGTTCAGACCAACCTCCACATATTATCAGTTGTTGTTAAAGATTCGCTACCTGGAACAAAACGTTCCAAGTAGCACGGGTTATGGTGAGCCCGCAGTTATATATACGATCAGTATACACAGCTGAAGCCCTGATACTCGCTTGTGATAGGCTAGTGGTCAAGGCTCCAGGGAAGAATAGCAAGCCTGTATTTGGCGCTGTAGGTGATTAGGAATACAGAACTTTTTTTGTGTTTTTTTGAGATATATACAAGAGTTGTTACATTCTTGTACAGCCACTAGTACGCGTAGTGTTTCGGGCAGGTCCCTGGAATACGATCTCCGCCGCGAAGAATCGTTGTTACAACCAAGTACACATTTTACTGTTGCGTTAAACAGAGGCTACAGTTAAGGATTTGCGCCCAGTAAATCCTCCCCGGCCAGGATACGAACCCATGACAAAGCGCTCGCGGAACGCCAGGCGAGTGTCTTACCATCTTACAGAACATGATTGTGAAAGTTACAAAAACTATCATTAGCAAAGAGAAAAACCGTTTGAATGAACAACAGTTAAATCCGGAATTAAATGTGAATTTATCGGTAAGATAATTTAATAACCTACCAGGTCTTAGAGAGAGCGCGTATGTGTTCACCTAGTTGTGCTTGCGGGGGTTGAGCTCTGGCTCTTTGGTCCCGCCTCTCAACTGTCCATCAACTGGTGTACAGGTTCCTGAGGCTACTGGGTTTTATCATATCTACATTTGAAACTGTGTATGGAGTCAGCCTCCACCACATCACTGCCTAATGCATTCCATCTGTTAACTACTCTGACACTGAAAAAGTTCTTTCTAACGTCTGTGTGTGTGTGTGTGTGTGTGTGTGTGTGTGTGTGTGTGTGTGTGTGCGTGTGTGTGTGTGTGTGTGTGTGTGTGTGTGTGTGTGTGTGTGTGTGTGTGTCAATATACAGCCCAGCCTAGAACTCAAGTTCTATCACACGGAAATAAATAAGATTTTACCCGCACGACTTCAGTAAAAGTTAATATCTCATGGAGCCGCCTCGTCGAGCCCTGAATCATATAGATCGTTACGTAGGCCAAACTAAAGTAATCAATTTACTAGCGCGCACAATTAAAACCCTCAAGGCTGGGCTTCTGCACCATCGTTAGAGTACTTGAGTACTGCAAGATTTCTCATTCTGTTCTTAGCCGTCGTAGCTAATTTGTTGACGGCGATGGGCGGATGATAGCGCGGGAACACTGCCGCGACACTCCACCCGTCTCCTGCACCCGTAACAGATTGCCCGCGCTGCCTCGCTGGCCTGTCTTACCTCTGCTGTCCCTGCTGCTGCTGCTGCTGCTGTTGTCCCTGCTGCTGCTGTTGCTGCTGTTGTCGGTGCTGCTGCTGCTGTTGTCGGTGCTGCTGCTGCTGTTGTAGGTGCTGCTGCTGCTGCTGTTGTCCCTGCTGCTGCTGCTGCTGTTGTCCCTGCTGCTGCTGCTGCTGTTGTCCCTGCTGCTGCTGCTGCTGTTGTCCCTGCTGCTGCTGCTGCTGTTGTCCCTGCTGCTGCTGCTGCTGCTGTTGTAGGTGCTGGTGCTGTTGTTGTAGGGGCTGCTGCTGTTGTTCCTGCTGCTGTTGTAGGTGCTGCTGCTGTTGTCGGTGCTGCTGCTGTTGTTGTCCCCTGCTGCTGCTGCTGCTGCTGCTGCTTTTGTTGTTGCTGCTGCTCTTGCTGCTGCTGCTGATATTATTACTGCTTCTGTGTCTCTACTGCTTGCTGCTGCTCCTTCTCCCGTGTCTGCTACTGCTACTGTTGCTGCTGCTAATACTGCCGCTACTGACGCGAGCAAAAAGCCATGGCTAGCACAGGCAGGAATACATCACCGGTACTTCAAGAGTAACAAGAACCACAGCTGAGTGAAGACACTCGCGGTTGTATTCCTTCAGTGATCTTGAGGTTATCTTGAGGTTATCTTGAGGTTATCTTGAGGTTATCTTGAGGTTATCTTGAGGTTATCTTGAGGTTATCTTGAGGTTATCTTGAGGTTATCTTGAGGTTATCTTGAGGTTGTCTTGAGGTTATCTTGAGGTTATCTTGAGGTTATCTTGAGATGATTTCGGGGCTTTAGTGTCCCCGCGGCCCGGTCCTCGACCAGGCCTCCACCCCCAGGAAGCAGCCCGTGACAGCTGACTAACACCCAGGTACCTATTTTACTGCTAGGTAACAGGGGCATAGGGTGAAAGAAACTCTGCCCATTATTTCTCGCCGGCGCCTGGGATCGAACCCAGGACCACTGGATCACAAGTCCAGCGTGCTGTCCGCTCGGCCGACCGGCTCCCTAAGTACTCCTTAAGCGAGTGTTCAACATCGCAGGACTACACCCCCAACACACACACACAGTGCCAGGCCCGGGAGCTGCAGCTTTATTATTATTATTATTATTATTATTCTACCACAGACGTGGCCGGACATTTACAATGCTAACCAGCATATGTACATTTTCTTCTGTCCTCCATGGACAGGGTGAGAGATGTGTTAAACATCTCAGGGATTTTTTGAATTTTTTTATTGTATAGTGTATTGCAACTCAGTATTGCAATGTTGAGCTGCAGCTTGTGTCTTGGAAACACAACTAGGTAAGAAAACACACACACACACACACACACACACACACACACACACACACACACACACACACACACACACACACACACACACACACACACATACACACACTGTGTAGAGTGGTAGACGGTTCGAACAAGTTAAGTGAGAAGGTGGTGGAGGCCAAGACCGTCAGTAGTTTCAAAGCGTTATATGACAAAGAGTGCTGGGAAGACGGGACACCACGAGCGTAGCTCTCATCCTGTAACTACACTTAGGTAATTACACACACACACACACACACACACACACACACACACACACACACACACACACACACACACACACACACACACACACACACACACATGCGTTTGTGATATTTGATAATTTATTACACGGGGTTTAGCAAGAGTTTTCTCAGATACAAGAGCGAGCATTTGACATGATTTACGGTATGAATTATACATTAGCCAGTATGACTGTCCCTCTCAGCCCCGTGGCTCCATACTCAACACTACTCCACGGAACACACAACACTTCATATTTATCTGTTCCTGTCTCTTTAGTGCCTGTCTATGACAGCTCTCCCACCCATTGCATGTCTGATATCTCCCACCCCGTCCCTCCCGTCCCTCCCACGGTCTCAGACCCTTCTGCGTCCCACCTATTCACTCGTCATCTCTCCCTCTCCCATGCCTGGTATCTCCTCTTTTCTACTACTTCCTTTCTCTTCTTCCAAATGTCGATGACCTCAGCGCTAAAAGGGGCAGGGAAGAGAGAAGGAGCTTTTGAGAGGGACAGACAATACAGAAAAGGCTGCTGGAAGGGACAGGCAACACGGAAAAGGCTGCTGGAAGGGACAGGCAACACAGAAAAGGGTGCTGGAAGGGACAGAAGACACAGAAAAGGCTGCTGGAAGAGACAGAAGACACGGAAAAGGCTGCTGGAAGGGACAGAAGACAGAAAAGGCTGCTGGAAGGGACAGAAGACACAGAAAAGGCTGCTGGAAGGGACAGAAGACACAGAAAAGGCTGCTGGAAGGGACAGGCAACACAGAAAAGGCTGCTGGAAGGGACAGGCAACACGGAAAAGGCTGCTGGAAGGGACAGAAGACACAGAAAAGGGTGCTGGAAGGGACAGAAGACACAGAAAAGGGTGCTGGAAGGGACAGAAGACACGGAAAAGGCTGCTGGAAGGGACAGGCAACACAGAAAAGGGTGCTGGAAGGGACAAAAGACACGGAAAAGGCTGCTGGAAGGGACAGGCAACACAGAAAAGGGTGCTGGAAGGGACAGAAGACACGGAAAAGGGTGCTGGAAGGGACAGGCAACACAGAAAAGGGTGCTGGAAGGGACAGAAGACACGGAAAAGGCTGCTGGAAGGGACAGGCAACACAGAAAAGGGTGCTGGAAGGGACAGAAGACACGGAAAAGGCTGCTGGAAGGGACAGGCAACACAGAAAAGGGTGCTGGAAGGGACAGAAGACACAGAAAAGGCTGCTGGAAGGGACAGAAGACACAGAAAAGGGTGCTGGAAGGGACAGAAGACACAGAAAAGGGTGCTGGAAGGGACAGAAGACACAGAAAAGTGTGCTGGAAGGGACAGAAGACACAGAAAAGGGTGCTGGAAGGGACAGGCAACACAGAAAAGGGTGCTGGAAGGGACAGGCAACACAGAAAAGGGTGCTGGAAGGGACAGGCAACACAGAAAAGGGTGCTGGAAGGGACAGGCAACACAGAAAAGGGTGCTGGAAGGGACAGGCAACACAGAAAAGGGTGCTGGAAGGGACAGAAGACACAGAAAAGGGTGCTGGAAGGGACAGAAGACACAGAAAAGGGAATCTTCTTGAGGTTATCTTGAGATGATTTCGGGGCTTTTTAGTGTCCCCGCGGTCCGGTCCTCGACCAGGCCTCCACCCCTCTAGGAAGCAGCCCGTGACAGCTGGCTAACACCTAGGTACCTATTTTACTGCTAGGTAACAGGGGCATAGGGTGAAAGAAACTCTGCCCATTGTTTCTTTCCGGCGTCCGGGATCGAACCCGGGACCACAGGATCACAAGTCCAGCGTGCTGTCCGCTCGGCCGACCGGGAAGGTGAGCTTAACTGTTGAAATGGACAGAAAACACACTGAGGGTGGACAGGAAACACAGAAAGGGCTGCTGAAAGAGACAGAAGACACCAAAGGCGGTATTGAAGGACGCAGCAAACAGCGATCTGGGGCCAGATTCACGAAAGCACTTACGAACGTGTACATCTTTTCTCAATCTTTGGCGACTTTGTTTACAATTATTAAACAGTTAATGAGCTCCGAAGCACCAGGAGGCTGTTTATAACAATAACAACAGTTGATTGGCAAGTTTTCATGCTTGTAAACTGTTTAATAAATGTAAACAAAGCCGTCAAAGATTGAGGAAAGATGGACACGTTCGTAAGTGCTTGCGTAACTGCTTCGTGAATCTGACCCCCAGGTTCGTAAGTACTTGCGTAACTGCTTCGGGAATCTGGCCCCTGGCCCCTCTAACTGGTCAGTCCGTAACATTACAGTCAGATAAACATTACACTTAATTGCTGGTCTGTCATTTTCTACATGCTGTATTGAACAGGACTTGTACATATGTGATGTGAATTAGGTAAGTCTAGATTCAGGAAAGCTCTGGGTAAATACTGGTTTGGAAATAAGGTGGTTGGATTGATTCAAGCGTAGGTTAGGCATGTATAACAATGTTATTCGTGCCTCAGTACCCTGATACTCGCACAGCTCAGTCAACACATCACACACTGATAGGGACCTGATAGCTGAGTGGACAGCGCTCTGGACTCGTAATCCTAGGGTCCGGGTTCGATTCCCGATGATGGCACACACAAAATGGGCAGTTTCTTTCACCCTGACACCCCTGTTACCTAGACAGCTGTTACGGGCTGCTTCCTGTATTCACCTAGTTGTGTTTACGGGGATTGAGCTTTGCTCTTTCGGCCCGCCTCTCAACTGTCAATCAACTGTTTACTAACTACTAACTACTTTTTTTTTTTTTTTTTTCCACACCACACACACACACACCCCAGGAAGCAGCCCGTGACAGCTGACTAACTCCCAGGTACCTATTTACTGCAAGGTAACAGGGGCACTTAGGGTGAAAGAAACTTTGCCCATTTGTTTCTGCCTCGTGCGGGAATCGAACCCGCGCCACAGAATTACGAGTCCTGCGCGCTATCGGTGTGTGTGTGTGTGTGTGTGTGTGTGTGTGTGTGTGTGTGTGTGTGTGTGTGTGTGTGTGTGTATGTGTGTGTGTGTGTGTGTGTGTGTGTGTGTGTGTGTGTGTGTGTGTACTCACCTATTTGTACTCACCTATTTGTGCTTGCGGGGGTTGAGCTCTGGCTCTTTGGTCCCGCCTCTCAACTGTCAATCAACTGGTGTACAGATTCCTGAGCCTACTGGGCTCTATCATATCTACATTTAAAACTGTGTATGGAGTCAGCCTCCACCACATCACTGCCTAATGCATTCCACCTGTTAACTACTCTGACACTGAAAAAGTTCCTTCTAACGTCTCTGTGGCTCATGTGAGTACTTAGTTTCCACCTGTGTCCCCTTGTTCGCGTCCCACCAGTGTTAAATAGTTTATCCTTGTTTACCCGGTCGATTCCCCTGAGGATTTTGTAGGTTGTGATCATGTCTCCCCTTACTTTTTTGTCCTCCAGGGTAGTCAGGTGCATTTCCCGCAGCCTTTCCTCGTAACTCATGCCTGTTAGTTCTGGGACTAGTCTAGTAGCATACCTTTGGACTTTTTCCAGCTTCGTCTTGTGCTTGACAAGGTACGGGCTCCATGCTGGGGCCGCATACTCCAGGATTGGTCTTACATATGTGGTGTACAAGATTCTGAATGATTCCTTACACACAGGTTCCTGAACGCTGTTCTGATGTTAGCCAGCCTCGCATATGCCGCAGACGTTATTCTTTTTATGTGGGCTTCAGGAGACAGGTTTGGTGTGATATCAACTCCTAGATCTTTCTCTCTGTCCGTTTCATTAAGTACTTCATCTCCTATTCTGTATTCTGTGTCTGGCCTCCTGTTTTTACTGCCTAGTTTCATTACTTTGCATTTACTCTTGTTGAACTTCAACAGCCATTTGTTGGACCATTCACTCAGTCTGTCTAGGTCATCTTGTAGCCTCCTACTATCATCCTCTGTTTCAATCCTCCTCATAATTTTTGCATCATCGGCAAACATTGAGAGAAACGATTCTATACCCTCTGGGAGATCATTTACATATATCAGAAACAGTATAGGTCCATGGACTGACCCCTGCGGGACTCCGCTTGTAACGTCTCGCCAATCTGAAACCTCACCCCTCACACTGACTCGTTGTCTCCTGCGTGTGGGTGGAAAAAATAAGTTAGTAGTTAGTAACAGTTGATTGATTGACAGTTGAGAGGCGGGCCAAAAGAGCCAGAGCTCAACCCCCTTAAGCACAACTAGGTGAATATACTAACTGGCTAACTGGCTCTTGATGTTCACTACTAAAATCCCAACACTCCACAATGGCTTGCCAACTGACTGGTTAGCTTGTTGGCTGACTAATCGACTGTCTTGTTGACCGTCTTATTGCTTGACTGATTGACTGGTTTAACAAGTCCCACCATCAGGTTCCTAAATGAAACACAATTCTCACAATTAAGAAACCATTTCACACACAGACCAACCGACTGATTGTTCAACCTCCCACCCCGAGTAATGAGCTCACTGCCCGACCAACTACTCAAAATAACCGAGAAACCGATTCCTCGCCCTGCCTCCGACTGACCAACCGACCAACTGATCAACTAACCCGACTGGCCGACTGAGTAAGAGAACCGACCAACCATCGAACCAGACTCCAGGTCGGGACCACAGAGCCCCGCCACTCAACGCCAGAATCAATTTGTCGCGGCAGAAAATGCTGAAATCGTCGACATGAGGGAAGCTTGTCCTTGGTGAGAGAGAGAGAGAGAGAGAGAGAGAGAGAGAGAGAGAGAGAGAGAGAGAGAGAGAGAGAGAGAGAGAGAGAGAGAGAGAGAGAGAGAGAGAGAGAGAGAGACAGACAGACAGACAGACAGACAGACAGACAGACAGACAGACAGACAGAGACCATAGTCACGCTCTCTATCCTAGGCTGTTCCCAGCACATTTTCCTAGTAACCATCACTGCGGATTCATTTCTTAACAACTGTTGGAGTTGAACTCTAGCAGCCACTTGCTCTACTAAGCGTGTGCTGACGTAACTGTATCTGCAGGACTGGCCTTCAGCTCCTGGGACCCACCATTCAAACAACTGGTTGACTGCCTCAGGAACACTCTGGTGTCTGCAGCGATGGTCTGCGGGAAGCCTATTTAGTCGCGATGTGTTCTGGAGAGTTTCTGTTTTATTTCGTGGAAGCTGTTTGGAGGAGAGTTTCCATGCTGTTTGGAGGAGAGTTTCCATGCTGTTTGGAGGAGAGTTTCCATGCTGTTTGGAGGAGAGTTTCCATGCTGTTTGGAGGAGAGTTTCCATGCTGTTTGGAGGAGAGTTTCCATGCTGTTTGGAGGAGAGTTTCCATGCTATTTGGAGGAGAGTTTCCATGCTGTTTGGAGGAGAGATTCCATGCTGTTAGAAGGAGAGATTCCATGCTGTTTGGAGGAGAGTTTCCATGCTGTTTGAAGGAGAGTTTCCATGCTGTTTGAAGGAGAGTTTCCATGCTGTTTGAAGGAGTTTCTATGCTGTTTGAAGGAGAGTTTCCATGCTGTTTGAAGGAGAGTTTCCATGCTGTTTGAAGGAGTTTCTATGCTGTTAGAAGGAGAGTTTCCATGCTGTTTGAAGGAGTTTCTATGCTGTTAGAAGGAGAGTTTCCATGCTGTTTGAAGGAGAGTTTCCATTCTGTTAGAAGGAGAGTTTCCATGCTGCTTGGAGAACTTTCCATGTTTTTTGCAGGAGAGTTTCCATGCTGTTTGGAGGAGAGTTTTCATGCTGTTTACAAGAGAGTTTCCATGTTTCTTCAATAACTGTTCACATGAACCTTGCAAGGGCCAACTCGTCTACTTGAGTAAAGTACTGCGTCATCCCCAAGATGAACCTCGACTTTCCTAAGATGAGGTCTTGTCCGACACGGCGCGCCAGCACGATCCATCTCAGTTTGCCAGTCGTTCAATCGTCAAATGCCGTACAAATGAGGGTGGTTTTCTCTCTCCTTCTGTCGCTCTTTCTTCTGCCGCCAGTGATGGATGGTCGCCCTCCTGCTGGCGGTGCTGACAACTCAAGTCGCTCTAGCAACAGTCCGCTTGGCGCCCTGTGGTCCGGCAAGTGTGTCGAGTGATTATTGAGTCTACACTTGATGTATTGGTTCAGATGGTCGCTGCGAGGGGGTGGTCGCAGTAGTTAAGATGGGGGACATGAGGGGGAAGGTAGTTCTTGGTTGGATTAGGAACATGTGATGAACTTTATAGTGATCGGTGGTCGTTGAAGAAAGGTCTTCGTTGTTTAGAAGTGCAGGATGTTGTTTTAGTTAGAGGAAGTGGAGAGGTGGTCGTTATATCAAAGAGTTGAACTGTGGGTGTTGTACCTGGGGGTGGAGGTGTGGGTGTTGTACCTGGGGGTGGAGGTGTGGGTGTTGTACCTGGGGGTGGAGGTGTTGTACCTGGGGGTGGAGGTGTGGGCGTTGTACCTGGGGGTGGAGGTGTTGTACCTGGGGGTGGAGGTGTGGGTGTTGTACCTGGGGGTGGAGGTGTGGGTGTTGTACCTGGGGGTGGAGGTGTGGGCGTTGTACCTGGGGGTGGAGGTGTGGGCGTTGTACCTGGGGGTGGAGGTGTGGGCGTTGTACCTGGGGGTGGAGGTGTGGGCGTTGTACCTGGGGGTGGAGGTGTGGGCGTTGTACCTGGGGGTGGAGGTGTGGACGTTGTACCTGGGGGTGGAGGTGTGGGTGTTGTACCTGGGGGTGGAGGTGTTGTACCTGGGGGTGGAGGTGTTGTACCTGGGGGTGTGGGTGTTGTACCTGGGGGTGGAGGTGTGGGCGTTGTACCTGGGGGTGGGGGTGTGGGTGTTGTACCTGGGGGTGGAGGTGTGGGTGTTGTACCTGGGGGTGTGGGTGTTGTACCTGGGGGTGGAGGTGTGGGTGTTGTACCTGGGGGTGGAGGTGTGGGTGTTGTACCTGGGGGTGGAGGTGTGGGTGTTGTACCTGGGGGTGGAGGTGTTGTACCTGGGGGTGGAGGTGTGGGTGTTGTACCTGGGGGTGGAGGTGTGGGTGTTGTACCTGGGGGTGGAGGTGTGGGTGTTGTACCTGGGGGTGGAGGTGTGGGTGTTGTACCTGGGGGTGGAGGTGTGGGTGTTGTACCTGGGGGTGGAGGTGTGGGTGTTGTACCTGGGGGTGGAGGTGTGGGTGTTGTACCTGGGGGTGGAGGTGTGGGTGTTGTACCTGGGGGTGGAGGTGTGGGTGTTGTACCTGGGGGTGGAGGTGTGGGTGTTGTACCTGGGGGTGGAGGTGTGGGTGTTGTACCTGGGGGTGGAGGTGTTGTACCTGGGGGTGGAGGTGTTGTACCTGGGGGTGGAGGTGTGGGTGTCGTAAGAGTTTTCCATTGTTGCTCGCGTCGCCTGGGAGATACAGGGAGTTGAATTGGTATTTTTCTAAACAAGGTGAAAGTGAAGGAATTATTATTACTCTTTGAGTGTTGAAAGTGTCACAGATCTCCTCCACCAGAGAAGTGAGAGAGTGGCCGCTATAGCTATGGTGCTGATGGCCGTTGTAGGCAGTGGGGGTGGTGTAGGCGCTGTAGCCACTGGAAATAAAAGGGTGGTCGGTATACGTTATAAACTTTAGTGATTTTTTGTAAATCATATGAATGGTCTTTGTAGCTAGGTCAAGACGTGAGTGGTCTTTGTAGCTAAGTCTAGACGTGAGTGGTCTTTGTAGCTAGGTCTAGACGTGAGTGGTCTTTGCGGTTAGGTCTAGATGAGAGTGGTCTTAGTAACCAGGTCAAGACGTGAGTGGTCTTAGTAACTAGGTCTAGACAAGAGTGGTCTTTGTAACTAGGTCTAGACGTGAGTGGTCTTTACAGTTAGGTCAAGACATGAGTGGTCTTTACAGTTAGGTCAAGACGTGAGTGGTCTTAGCAACTAGGTCTAGACGTGAGTGGTCTTTGCGGTTAGGTCTAGATGAGAGTGGTCTTAGTAACCAGGTCAAGACGTGAGTGGTCTTAGTAACTAGGTCTAGACCTGAGTGGTCTTTACAGTTAGGTCAAGACGTGAGTGGTCTTTACAGTTAGGTCAAGACGTGAGTGGTCTTTACAGTTAGGTCAAGACGTGAGTGGTCTTAGCAACTAGGTCTAGACGTGAGTGGTCTTAGCAACTAGGTCTAGACGTGAGTGGTCTTAGCAACTAGGTCTAGACGTGAGTGGTCTTAGTAACTAGAGTATATAAAGGGTTTGACATCTAGAAGGGTTTGAGAGGTGGTCATTATATCTAAGACAACAGAAGAGTGATGTTTGAAGCTAAAGATAGTCAATGGATGGTCGCTGTAGCAAGGTAACTGGAGTACAGGTGGGAGTGTAGTATCTGAGGGTAGCACAGGGCTGACACACTGAAGTGAATAGGTGGTCGCTGTAACTAGAAATACAGTGACGGCCGTTGTATCAGGCTGAGTAGAGTAGTGTTTGTTATACTTGGTCAGTAGGATATGTACTGGCCGTTGTAGCGAGAGGTGACGAAGTGGTCATATTTGACTTGATTGAAAGACTGGTCGTTATATCAAGTAGGCTTTTCGTATGAGTGGTCGCTATAACTAACAGACGAGTAGACAATGTAATTTAACCCTATGATACTACATGGGTGGTCGTTGAGGTTACCTGGTCGCTGTAGCAGGGTATGGGATGGTCGTAGTATAGAGGGAGGAAGCTACAGAGACAATGAAAGTGGTTAGAGGGTTGACCACTTAAGTGTTTTGGTTGGGAACGACAATCTAAAGGTTGGTGTGTGTACTGTTTGTGTGTGCTGAGTCCAGCTTGGACCCCGCCTTGCTCACCTATCTATTGTTCCTCTAGTATGTCTATTACATATATTTCTAACACACACACACGCACACAAAGCATTTCAAAGCATTATATGACAAAGAGTGCTGGGGAGACGGGACACCACGAGCGTAGCTCTCATCCTGTAACTACACTTAGGTAATTACACACACACACACACACACACACACACACACACACACACACACACACACACACCTAATATCCCAGAGATATTAGAAAGAATTTTTTCAGTGTCAGAGTAGTTAACAAGTGGAATGCATTAGGCAGTGATGTGGTGGAGGCTGACTCCATACACAGTTTATAATGTAGATATGATAGAGCCCAATAGGCTCAGGAACCTGTACACCAGTTGATTGACAGTTGAGAGGCGGGACCAAAGAGCCAAAGCTCAACCCCCGCAAGCACAAATAGGTGAGTACACACATCCCCAGGAAGCAGTCCGTAGCAGCTGTCTAACTCCCAGGTACCTATTTACTGCTAGGTGAACAAAGCATCAGGATGAAATAAACTCTGCCCAATTGTTTCTGTCTGGCCAGGATTCGAACCCGGGTCCTTAGGACTACGACCCCCGAGCGCTGTCCACTCAGTCGCGAGTTCAATAAACCCCTGAACTATATGCTTAACACATTTCTAACCCTGTCCATGGAGGACAGAAGAAAATGTATATATTCTGGTTAGCATTGTAAATGTCCGGTCACGTCTGTGGTAGGAAATAAAAATAAAAATAAGTGGATCTATGCTACACATAGATCTATGCTACACATAGATCTATGCTACACATAGATCTATGCTACACATAGATCTATGCTACACATAGATCTATGCTACACATAGATCTATGCTACACATAGATCTATGCTACACATAGATCTATGCTACAGCTCTTGTTTCTTCACTAAGACTCGTGTGGGCCAATGGGCCTTCTGTAGCTTCTTGTATTCCTTTATGTATTGTATGCATTATTATGTATTATTATGTATTATTATGTATTATGTATTGTATTATCTTCTTGTTGATAAGAAATTTCTTATCAACATTAAAGAACTTGAAACACTTCATGTCAAATGGATAAGTTTAGACCTGGGTAAATACTGGACTGAAAACAAGGTTTTTGATCTATAGATTAAAATTACAGAATAGCACAATAGACGTGCGGTCACTTGATTGTTTCAAGCGTAGGTTAGACATATGTATCAGTTTGTTTTAGTGGTTGCAAGTAGAGCTGCCTTGTAGGGGCCAACATACCTTCTGCAGCCTATTCGTGTAGCCCTCGTAGCCAGGGGAGCCGGTGGCTGAGCGGACAGAGCACTGAACGCGTGATCCTGTGGTCCCCGGTTCGATCCCAGGCGTCGGCGAGAGACAATGGGCAGAGTTTTTTTCACCCTGATGCTCCTGTTACCAAGCAGTAAATAGTTAGTTAGTCAGGAGTTACGGGCTGCTTCTTGGAGGTGGAGGCCTGGTCGAGGACAGGGCCGCGGGGACACTAAGCCCCGAAATCATCTCAAGATAACCTGGTGAGGGCAGCAGCTTGGACCCGGCGCCCCATCACGCGTCATTGTTACTGTCGTACGGGATCTGCCTTTAGCCTGGTTGATACCTGGTTGATACCTGGTTGATACCTGGTTGATACCTGGTTGATACCTGGTTGATGCCTGGTTGATACCTGGTTGATACCTGGTTGATACCTGGTTGATGGGGTTCTGGGAGTTCTTCTACTCCCCAAGCCCGGCCCGAGGCCAGGCTTGACTTGTGAGAGTTTGGTCCACCAGGCTGTTGCTTGGAGCGGCCCGCAGGCCCACATATACCTGGTTGATGGGGTTCTGGGAGTTCTTCTACTCCCCAAGCCCGGCCCGAGGCCAGGCTTGACTTGTGAGAGTTTGGTCCACCAGGCTGTTGCTTGGAGCGGCCCGCAGGCCCACATATACCTGGTTGATGGGGTTCTGGGAGTTCTTCTACTCCCCAAGCCCGGCCCGAAGCCAGGCTTGACTTGTGAGAGTTTGGTCCACCAGGCTGTTGCTTGAAGCGGCCCGCAGGCCCACATATACCTGGTTGATGGGGTTCTGGGAGTTCTTCTACTCCCCAAGCCCGGCCCGAGGCCAGGCTGGACTTGTGAGAGTTTGGTCCACCAGGCTGTTGCTTGGAGCGGCCCGCAGGCCCACATACCCACCACAGCCCGGTTGGTCCGGCACTCCTTGGAGGAATAAATCTAGTTTCCTCTTGAAAATGTCCACGGTTGTTCCGGCAATATTTCTTATCCTCGCTGGGAGGACGTTGAACAACCGCGGACCTCTGATGTTTATACAGTGTTCTCTGATTGTGCCTATGGCACCTCTGCTCTTCACTGGTTCTATTCTATTCTGCTCAACAAATTTCCATTAAAACTGCATCTTTGGGGGAAACAAACGCTGTAAGCAATACAGCGTTTGGGCTATAGTAAGGAGGCCTGGTCAAGAACCGGGCCGCGGGAACGCTAAGCCCCGAAATCATCGCAAGGGTAATGCACACAGAATTCACAATAGCGTGATGCATCAAATGAACAAATCCACAAGGGCCGTGATCTATCTTGAGGTTATCTTGAGATGATTTCGGGGCTTTTAGTGTCCCCGCGGCCCGGTCCTCGACCAGGCCTCCACCCCCCAGGAAGCAGCCCGTGACAGCTGACTAACTCCCAGGTACCTGGTCATTCTTTTAACCATGTCGTGGCCTAGTCGACTAAGGCGGCGTCTGGGATCATCCATGGCGTAAGTTCGAACCCTCATTACGGCCCTTGTGGATCTCTTCATCTTGAGGTTATCTTGAGATGATTTCGGGGCTTTTTGTGTCCCCGCGGCCCGGTCCTCGACCAGGCCTCCACCCCCAGGAAGTAGCCCATGACAGCTGACTAACACCCAGGTACCTATTTTACTGCTAGGTAACAGGGGCATAGGGTGAAAGAAACTCTGCCCATTGTTTCTCGCCGGCGCCTGGGATCGAACCCGGGACCACAGGATCACAAGTGTAGCGTGCTGTCCGCTCGGCCGACCGGCTCCCTATAAGGTAAGGTAACCTTTCGATTTACTAGGCTAGTACTGTAACAACTCCGCCATCTTACCTATTCTTTACTATTCGCAACATTTTAGATCATCTATCAATTACTATAATAGTCTCCTTCTGCAACAACGTTCAAAACACCTCTTCCTCTCCCCAATGCCTCTTTACCTCTTCATAAAAGTCCACTACGGGCTCACCATAGCCCGTGCTACTTGAAACATTTTGTTCCAAGTAGCGAATCTTAAACAACAACTCTTCATAACCTCTCTCAACTCTCCTCCTCACAACCCTTCTCTACCGTTCGTGTTTCACAACACAACACACAACTCACTCTTTCACCTGATTCTTGCCTCCCAGTCAGGTTATCTAGACAAGGTACATGGGACGGCTCCTCTCCCCAGTTATATATGGTCACTTTCTTTATTACACCGACTACAGTTGGCTGGGTGTTGGGCTTAATGCCTATCAACCTCTGGAGGGTTATTAAGACCAACACAATTGCTTACTGACTAACTGGTATGTATACCTTAGCTCTCAAATTTGTTCAGAGCTATAGTAAACTATAGTAAACTCGCGGGATATATATATTGAGAAGCGGAGTGCCACTTGTGGTCGGTGTATACCTATTTGTTCCTATAATTGGTGTTGGGCTAAATGCCTATCAACCTCTGGTGGGCTATTAATTCCACCACAATTGGTTACTGCCTAACTAGTAAGTCTACTTTAGTTATGGGCATTTCAGGAGTACTCAAGTGTATATACACTGTGGTATAATTTTTGGTGTATATGCTATTCTACGATGAGCTTATTCCTGTAATGTATAATAAAAATATGATTTTCTCACTAATAACGTATATTATACAATTAACCAAAATTTGGTATTTTAAATATTATTTCTTATTAAACTTTTATTTAACACATGTTGATGTAATGTAAAAATTATTATTATTGTTGAGGAAGATTGTGAATGTGAAAATATTAACATTGAGTTTTGCATTGCTATTTTCATTTCATGATGAAATGAGGACAATTTGAAGCACCGAGGCAGTGTGCTCGGTGCTTCAACCTGAGCAGCCTCAGGTTAACCTAATTCAGAAGCTTCTGCCCGAAACGCTGCGCGTACTAGTGGCTTTACAAGATTGTAATTACCATATTATGTATCCTCACAATCCCAATGTACCTTCTTGTATATGCATAAATAAATAAATAAATAATAAGCTCACTTCACTGAAACACCAGCTGTGGAAACCGCTTATAGAATTGCCAAGAGGGTCACATGTATTTTAATCCTCAAGAAGCTGAAACTAAACTTCTACGAACGGAAACAAAGTGAAACCCACAGCCTTAATAAACAACCACTAACGTTTGAAACACGGCAACGCGCATGAGAATTCGTCTGACTGCCACATTAGTTAAAATTATTAAACTAAATCTTCTAGTGTCCACGTTGGCTACACTTATGCATAACCCGTTAGTTCTTATGTTAAGTTTCTATAATCTGAAGCAGACGAAAGAAAACGAAGAAACTAGATTATTTTCGTACACTCTGAGCTCCTTCCTGCATGCATTAGTTACGAACGGAGACATAATTAGAGCGACGACCGTGGTTGGAGAATCCTGAGAGCATTGTAGCTGAGGTTGTTGCCCGAGCCTTACTTCCCGGCAGGTCCGCAGTGATGGATTACTTCACTGTTGTGTCACGGGCTCGCACGCGCAGACAAATTGGTCCCAGTATAAGCACAAGATGTAGTCTATGCTGTTGTTAATGTTCATATCTGAACCACCAGAAGTCTCTCGGCAATTGAGTCAAGCAAAGCGTGGCCAACACTAAGCTTGCTGGGACCGATTTGTCACTGATAACGTCCGCGAGAATATTGCTGACGAAATCCCCAGAAAGTGAGTGTGGGAGCGGCTAGTGAGAAGCCAACGGGAGCCTGGCCATAAGTTCCATGATCAAAGACAGCGACGGGAAGATAGTGCCTGCCAGGAGCCCAGGATGAGGCTGCTCAACATACTCGAATCTTCAGGAGCCGAGTCTCAGGGGAGATATGTAGCAATCAATCAATGTTGAACAAGGCTCGGCTACCATCACCTTAACAGCTAACTGCCGAGGGAGGTAATACAATAGGCGGCCAGCAGGGAGCAGCGGCGCTATCTCCCACAGTCAGGAAGAAGGGTGTGGGGCGCGTTACACCAGAAACCTTCCATGGAATTGGAAAATAAAATTCTTCGGAGACAAATTAACATCAAATCGGTTTATTCAAATGTCATTCAGATATATTAATGTCTTACTATGGGGTGCCCGGCGTCACCCGGGTCTCTCTCCCTCTACTGTGTGTTTTCTACTCTCTTCCTCTCTCCCAATCTCACGCTATTCACCCTCTTCTACCCCACCCCTCTTCCTCATCTCCACCATTCTCTCCCTTCGTCATCATTCTTCCCCTACATTCCCCACTCACTCCTCTCACTCTTCTCCACTCTTCTCCGCCCTCTCTCCCACTTTACTCTCCAGCCTCTCTCTTAATCTCCTCCTCTCCCGCTTCATCAGTCTTCCCCCTCTCGTTGTTGTTGTTATAGATTCAGCTACTCGGAACAAGTTCCAAGTAGCACGGACTATGGTGAGCCCGTAGTGGACTTATCTGGCACAGGAGCGGGGCTGTGTTCCCTCCTCTCTTCACTCTCCACCTTTCTTCCGTCTCTCCCAACCTCCCCATTCTCCGCCCCTCTGTCATTCCCTGTACCACCTGTCCTCCCCTCGCCTGCCCTCTCTACCCTGCCTCTCACTCCCTCCCCCTCTCATTCCTCCTCGCCACCTTTCTTCCCCAACGTCTCCCACTCCCTCCACTCTCTCGTGTCTCCACCTTCCTCTCCTCCCTCTCTCACAAATTTCTCCCTCTTATCTTTTCAACAACACTCCCCTCCTCTCCTTCTCTTCCTTCCCCCCTTTCTTCTTCCCTCTCCTACCTTCTCAATCTCTCATTCTTTGTTTCTCTCACAAATTCTAACATAACAACGCACAGTGACGGTTAAATAACTCAACGGAGAACACGACTACTATTTCAAACTTGACTTCAGGAAAATCATAACGGGATGGGGGGACAATAGATGCCGATAGTTCTTAAAGTATGGCACTGGGGCAACCCCGACTGGCATATTATGCTCTCATACCCACTATGTGACATTTTGGAAAGTTATTTGAGGGGAATCAACAGCGTCTAGCCTCCAACGTCAGCCATTCTATTTTATATATAGATATATAACAGTCTCCGTGGTGTAGTGGTAAGACACTCGCCTGGCGTTCCGCGAGCGCTATGTCATGGGTTCGTATCCTGGCCGGGGAGGATTTACTGGGCGCAATTCCTTAACTGTAGCCTCTGTTTAACGCAAAAGTAAAATGTGTACTTGGATGAAAAAACGATTCTTCGCGGCAGGGGATCGTATTCCAGGGACCATAGGATTAAGGACTTGCCCGAAACGCTACGCGTACTAGTGGCTGTACAAGAATGTAACAACTCTTGTATATATCTCAAAAAAAAAAATATAATTTGATCTATTGTGGTTAATGTTTGATTTCAGTTCTATGTTTCTGCAGCTGTACTGATTCATCTCTGACTACCTCTCTGTGCTACTTAACCTCTGACTACCTCTCTGTGCTACTTAACCTCTGACTACCCAACCCGTTCTCGCACTTTCTTATAGTCAATATTGACTTATTAAATACATGCATATGTGACATACTAAACATACTAGTTTACCTTGAAAAGCTTCATAGAAAACACCAACCTTACCTAACCTTCTTAGTATGTTAAGATAAGCATCTTATTGCTTCGTAATTACAATTATTACTTAACCAATACCTATAATAGGTTAAGTAATAATTGTAATTACGAAGCAATAAGATGCTTATCTTAACATACTAAGAAGGTTAGGTAAGGTCGGTGTTTTCTATGAAGCTTTTCAAGGTAAACTAGTATGTCACATATGCACGTATTTAATAAGTCAATATTGACTATAAGAAAGTGCAAGAACGGGTTGGACTACCTGTGTCCATCTGTACTAATTTACCTCAGTCTAAACTACCCGTGACTCCAGTCGCCCAACTACACATCATTTCACTCACAATTATCCCGTGTAAATACACTGACCTACAAGGGTAGTCTCATCGTCGTCTCAGTGTCCCATCACGTAATGGGAAAATACTGATAAACACGCTTATTAAACACGTCTATTCTTCTGTATTCCAGAATGTGTATATTAGCCTACGGGCCTCCATGCTTCCAGCTAATATATTTACGCAAACTATTTGAACACTTTGACTGATCTACACGCTGTGACCTTTGACCCCAGCTGACCTGTACGCGGAACAGGGGGTCACTTCATCACTTACGTCTAGCATTTAGCGATAAAAGCTTGGTTTAGAAGATGATTTACTGCGCAAAACGCCCATAATTAATCGACAGAAATTGGAAATAATTTGATATAGAAGTATTAGTGGTGCCGCCAAGTACTCAGTCGTTACTGATATATATTATGAGGTAATTGGTGCCTTTCACGCCTCTGCTCGCTAAAGAATGAGTAAATATATATTCTGTTTTGTACAGTCTTACTTAGTGTCTTATTGACTAATTTAGAGGTTATTATTGTTATGATTATGCAACAACATTGCTGGATTTGCCGAAGGCTCTCTGGTGGGGTTATGACAAGTTTGAATGAGTTATGGAATAATTCGATTACAGTGTGTGTGTTTGTACTCGTCTAGTTGTTCTCACCTAGTTGTGCTTGCAGGATAGAGCACTACTCTTAAGCCTTTCGACCACCAGTAGTTCAATGGTGTGTGTGTATTTACTATTTGTATCTGCTGAATGGAGCTATTAGCTCTTGGACCCCGCCTTTCTAACCAATCTATGTTTCCTCTATTTTATCTACTACATATATTTCTCTCTAACACACACACACACACACATAGCCAGGAAGCAGCACGTAGCAGCTGCCTAACTCCCAGGTGCCTATTTACTGCTAGGTGAACAGGGACATCAGGGCCGAAAACGCCCTGATGCCCGAAATTTCTAAAGAAACTCAGCTCATTTGTTTCCGCCTCCGCCGGGTATCGAACTCGGGCCATTAGGACTACGACCCCCAAGTACTATCCACTCAGCCGCGAGGGGGGGGGGCCTCGCGTGTGCTTGCGGGGGTTGAGCTCTGGCTCTTTGGTCCCGCCTCTCAACCGTCAATCAACTGGTGTACAGGTTCCTGAGCCTACTGGGCTCTATCATATCTACATTTGAAACTATGTATGGAGTCAGCCTCCACCACATTACTTTCTAGTGCATGCCATTTACTAACTACTCTGAGACTGAAAAGCCTCTTTCTAATGTCTCTGTGGCTCATTTGGGTACTCAGTTTCCACCTGTGTCCTCTTGTGCGTGTATAACCCATGTTAATTAAATAATCCATCCTTGTTTACCCTGTCAATTCCC
Source organism: Procambarus clarkii (assembly GCF_040958095.1). Lineage (NCBI taxonomy): Eukaryota > Metazoa > Arthropoda > Malacostraca > Decapoda > Cambaridae > Procambarus > Procambarus clarkii. Next base: position 17,887,576 of record NC_091167.1, read on the forward strand.
CTGAGATTTTTTTATGTGGTGATCATGTCTCCCCTGAGCTCTTCTGTCTTCCAGCGACGTGAGGTGCACACACACACACACACACACACACACACACACACACACACACACACACACACACACACACACACACACACACACACACACACACACAAAAAAAAAAAAAAAAAAAAAAAAAAAAAAAAAAAAAGGTTAACTGGAAAAGGTTCAAAGGTTTGCCACCAGACTAGTACCCGAGCTGAGAGGTATGAGCTACGAGGAGAGTCTACGGGAATTAAACCTCACTTCGCTGGAAGACAGAAGAGTTAGGGGGGGACATGATCACCACATTCAAGATTCTCAAGGGAATTAATAGGGTAGATAAAGACAGTCTATTTAACACAAGGGGAACACGCACAAGGGGACACAGGTGGAAACTGAGTGCCCAAATGAGCCACAGAGATATTAGAAAGAACTTTTTTAGTGTCAGAGTGGTTGACAAATGGAATGCATTAGGCAGTGATGTGGTGGAGGCTGACTCCATACACAGTTTCAAGTGTAGATATGACAGAGCCCAATAGGCTCAGGAACCTGTACACCTGTTGATTGACGGTTGAGAGGCGGGACCAAAGAGCCAGAGCTCAACCCCCGCAAACACAACTAGGTGAGTACAAACACACACACACACACACACAAACACACACAAACACACACACACACACAAACACACACACACACACACACACACACACACACAAACACACACACACACACACACACACACACACACACACACACACACACACACACACACACACACACAGCGACCTCTGTGTGTGTGTGCGCGCGCGCGCGTGCAATCCGGTTCCAACGCTGTTTGGAATTAACCGTTAGCCATTACATTGTTCTTTTGTTCATGCTTCAAAAGGTCTCTTGTAGTTTTTATAATTTGTGTCAATTTTACGTAAAGTGAACTGAATACCACTTAGTTGTGAAAAAAAATATTTCGTGTATCACGAATAACTTTCATGTGCATACAAGATCATTTTGACAAACATTTCTATACACAGTCATATCGAAAACGATTTATGAATAACAATTATTTAAATTTCCATATGTTATCTTTCACATTCTCGGGCTATAACACATTTCACATAAGGGGCATAACTGGCAAACCCCTCACAGTGTTCAAGAGAGAACTGGATAAGCACCTCCAAAGGATCCCTGATCAACCAGGCTGTGACTCATACGTCAGGCTGCGAGCAGCCGCGTCTAACAGCCTGGTTGATCAGTCCAGCAACCAGGAGGCCTGGTCGACGACCGGGCCGCGGGGACACTAAGCCCCGGATGCACCTCAAGGTAGCCTCAAGGTAGCTTCTCTGTACTTGATCATTTCTCAAGTTTAATAACACATTGTGTAAACATCTTAACTGCAGCTCCAAGTTGAAAGGATTTTAAGTTAGTTACCCAAAGTACAAGACAAAAAAATCGTTTTTTTTTTTTTTACACATGCGCTGTTAATTAACTGGGACATATCCCATTCGTTCTCAACAAACACGACCTGCTTCCTTCCCAGTTAGCCTAATTAGAAACTTTTAGGAGCTTATCTGCCATTTTCTCTCTAAAACCGCCGGTTTTAGCCTCTCGTTCTATAGCTGGTCAATGGGGTTAATAGCCTAATGAGTACAGTAGGCTATTAATCCTAGACACTCGCTGAAATTGTTGAAACATACAAGACTGTTCGTCGAGAAGCTTACTGAAAACTTTATCTCAAAGTGCTTGAAGGCTTTTGTTTAAGCGCGATTGGCAGGTAATAAAGTGCGCTTTACAGTGAGATAACGCAGATAACGAGTCCAAACAACAGCGTTTATCAGCAGAGGCAGAATATATTTACGGTGCAGACTTACCTCTGCGAGAGTTGTGTGTTTCTAAGACTGTTTTACATGATAATAAAACGGACATTGTCAATTGTGACATTCAGTGAAATTACACAACGTCACTTCTCCACTAGTAGCTGTGTCATAAATGTTATAAAAAAAATACACGTATGATAGCGCCCGATTCTGTGATTGGCTAATAACAAGTGTTACATGTCCTAAAAATAGTCTCTGTTTGGTTAAACATGGGCGAGGTGTCGTCAAAGTATTCTCTGATTGGTCAATGAGATCAAGGCAGCTTTACAGCCATTCAGTGATTGGCCGAACACAACGTGGATAGGTTTCTAACCCACAACGGTTCCAAATTTGTCTACACAACGGAAATATAAATTACAAGACAATTTAACCGAGTTGAAATTGAAAAATTACCCGCCATTTTTCTTGAGGATTTTTAAGATGTTGCGCAATCAATTGATTTTTATCTTATGTTTCACTTTTGTGTTATTGTATAACAGTACATTCTCAGTTATTAAGGCCAATCGATCTGTCAGGGGTTATTAAAGCTTATTCATCTCTGGAGGGTTATTAAAGCCTATCAACCTCTGGAGAGCTATTAGGGCCTATCAACACCTACAGGATTATTAAGTCTCTCAACCTCTAGAGGATTATTAAAGCATATCAACCTCTGGAGTATTATTAAACCCTATCAACTTTTGAAGGTTTATTAAGGCCTATCAACCTCTGGTAGATTATGATGGCTTATCAATCTCTGGAGACTTATAAAGGCCTATCAACCTCAGAAGGGTTATTAGGACTATGAACTTTTAGAGGGTTATTAAGGCTTTTCAACCTCTTTGGAAGTTTTTTACTTATCATCCTCTGGAAGGTTATTAATGCTTATTGATCTCTGGATGGTTATTAAGGCCTATTTGCCTTGTGAGTTATTAGGCCTACCATCCTCTGGGAGGTTATACAGAATTTGTATTCTCTCGAAGGTTAAAATAAATATGTTCAGAATTATTAAGGCCTGTTGTTATTGTACAAAAATTGTTTATATTGTACAAAGATTGTACAATAGCTTACTGACCAACCTGCAAGTATACTTTAATCCTGATCATAGTCCAGGACTAAAGTTTAAGTAAGTTTATTGAGACAAGAAAAAAAATGCATCTCAAAGGGATAGAGTAGCTTAGGCTATTTCTACCCCCCCCCCCCCCCTATGGACTAAAGTCTACTGCCAGTGAGTAGTGAATAAGGAGACAGATTGAGGTAAAAAAATTTCAGAAACGGTTGGGCACTTCCATGCCGACTTGACCCTGTTGGGCCAGATCGTCCATTCCTCTTATTTGGGTGGTTAGGTTAGGGCACAGTCAGCGCGCTCCTGGCTGGCTGGCGGTGGTCGGGTGGTGGTCCCCCCTGGGGTCCCGGGGGGACCACCACCCATGGTGTACCTGAGGAACTGGTGCCCTATCCTAACCTGTTTTTTTTTACTTTTTGTCGCCTTGCTTTAAGATGAGTCTAGGGCCTCAAGGAGGGGGTCTCTACTTATGAGAGGTACCGAGGATGAATGTTCAATAGTTGGAAACCAAAAAATACACTGGTGAAAGGCATATAAACGTTTTTGGAGTATTTTAATGGCATGAGCAAAAATGGACGATTTGTCCCGGGGGTGTTACGAGAGTACTACGGTATCAATTTGGGGGCCCTTACTTTTGAATGGATCAGAGGGTGAATGTTCAATAGATTCAAACCAAGAAACGCAGTTGAAAGCGAATATAGAAGTTTTTGGAGTACTTTAATGAGGCTATGACTGAATAGTATAGGGAGTCCTTGGGCACAGCTCCATTTTCTGTAATGGTCAGAGGTGGATAACCCCAGTGGGGGTCAAGCATACAAGGGGGGGTCAAGATTCCTTACAAAGACCAAGTTTGGATATATAGGTGTAGTAAGCCTTATCTTGAATTTGCATGATACTGTGGGGTACATTGACATGAAGGGTGAGTCATAGAACAGGATCTGCATGTGAGATGGGTCATATTGGGGTTTTAAAGAAGTTAAGATAGCTTTAAAGAGTCCTGTGTGCTTGATAGTGGGGAAATGTTCAGTCAATAATTCTCGTGTTTTGAATCTGAATGAGGGGTCCTAGTTTGCGTTCTAGTCGTAAAATGAGTTCCTTAGTATATTTGCTATGGAAAATGAGCTTTCAGTACTCTATATAATTTGAAATGAGGTCAAGAAAGACATGTTTATGTGCGGGAAGAGTCAGGTTGGAAACTGTTTATTTCAGTCATCCCCCTTGGCTTTGCTCCGTTTTCTGTAGCTAAAGTAAAGATTCCATTTTCTGTGGTATTCAGTTGAATACTGGTGAAAAAAGGCATACTTGCATTTGTATGGTTCTATTCTGTTTATAGATTTTATAGATATATTTTTCGGGCCTCAAATTAGATTTTAATATGAAAAATAGCATAAAATGTATGTCTATCTTTTGTAATAAACGTTACAAGCATTAACAATACCTGTGACATTTCATAGCATACGAAAAGAAGTTTAAATAGTGGGGCCTCAGCCATATTATGTTGGGTTTGACACTCCATACATTAATTCGACACTCGTAAATATACTATAAAGGAAAGTAGTTGAGTGTTTTAAGCAATTTAATACGTACTGGGAATCTGTTCTTATTCTGTATTAAATTTCATTTTATAACATCATAATAGTTTTCAGGTATTGTGGTGGGGGCCCAATAACTTCATATAGCGCAACGACTGGCGCTATTTGTGCTTAGTCCCCCCCTAAACTTAAAACTGTTGCACAATCTTACTTAAACACATTGCTAAACTCTTATACACAAACAAAAACTCATTTTTTAACTTACACAAATAAACCCAGGGCTTTCACATTCGCGCAAAATACTTAGTCCCCCCTAAACTTAAAACAGTTGCACAATCTTACTTAAACACATTGCTAAACTCTTATACACAAACAAAAACTCAATTTTTAACTTACACAAATAAACACAGGCTTTGCACATTCACACAAAAAAAATGCTTAGTCCCCCCCTAGACTTGAACACTCACAATCTTACGGTGCTTTAATTTCCAAAGCCTTCCAAACCTGCACTGGGTCCTGCCAGTCAAGAAGCCAAACCAGCCAAAAACGGAGCCAACGGAGCCAAAAACAGTTGGTCAGGGCGAGATACGGCCTCATTTTTAGAGACATTTACTATAGCAAAAGTTTGAACGTCGAGAACTGAATGCGGGCCTGCACGAGAGATGTTCTTGGCACTCAAATGTTTAGAGATTAAAATACATAGAATCTGCAAGAGCCCACCAAAGTCGCTCACGCGGGCAATAGACATGTTTTTCGCCCAAGTGTATTTATTTAAAATAAAAATACGTCAGATAGAAAGATTTTCGCGTTGCTATTATATTTACCTTATAAAGCCTCTTTATAAAAATGATATGCCATTGCGTATTATGATTGTTTTATAATAAATATTGCATAAATACTTACACGATTTCATAAACAAAAAAATATTTTAATGAGCCATGTTAGGAAGGTATCATCATTACAATTAATGCAAACTTTTAAACTAACTAAAAAGATATATCTCATAGAGGAAGATTTATTCTTCAAGATATATGTACCAGTTTAAGAGTTTCATTCTGTATCAAAAGGTTGCTAATGTTTTCAAAACTCTGGCCTACAAATTTTTTTTAAAGTTTTCCGAGGAAGTAAATCTTGCTTCCTCTCTTTCTCCCACGTGTGTCCTCATTTGGACCGGATGCAGAGTAACCTTCGTGCAAGTCCTGACTCAGTTCCCCAACGTCCAAACTATTGGACATTGCAAAATTTCACTAAATAATGGGGTATTTTAGTTGCCCCCTCTAATTATAGAGATTTTAATCTCTAAACATTTGAGTGTCAAGAACAACTCTCGTGTAGGCCCGCGTTCAGTCCCCGACGTTCAAGCTTTTTTCTATAGTAAATGTCTCTAAAATGAGGCCGTATCTCGCCCTGACCAACTGTTTTTGGCTCAATTGTAACCCATCCAGCAGCTGTCTGCTGGATAGAAGGGCAGTGGGCCTGATAAAAAAAAAAAAAAAATAAACATAAATTGTTAGACTAGCTCTTTACATATGCTAGTTGTTTAATTTATTAGATGATGATGCAAGAGGAGCCAGTACACATCTATGGATCAACCAATAAAAGCAGCAGACTTCTAGATGTTACTACTGCTCGGCTTAGCCCCCCCCCCCCATAGCAAGATGGGAATAGGGGGGGGCGGGGCTGCATTAATAAAATGAATTAAAACTAACATTCAATTATATATTCTCAAACTTATGCAAAAAAAAAAACTTACAATCACATTTGCAAAACTTGCACAAATTAATTTTGGCAATTTCGTTTACCCATTATTTGTTTGTTTTTCTTGCTTGAGCCAAAAATGAATTGTTGGGTTCATTACCAGAGTCCATTTCCCACCGTGGTAACCCTTCCCACTACCCGCCCCACATGATGGGATTCATAATAAATGAACTAAACTAAGATTCAATTATATTCTCAACAAACTTATGCAACCCCCATACAATTACATTAGCAAGCTAACACAAATTCATTGAGCAAGTTTAACTATTCGCATACTTTGCGTCATTATATAATGGAATACGAAAAGGAAATTCGCAGAATTCAGAGATAACACCATCAATGGAGTCCAAGAAATACGCTTGTACTTCATTCATAATGATGCGCTGCCAGGAATCTTAGCAAAGTAACCAAAATATTTGCTTACTGTATGTATGTGCAGGATGCACATGACTCTCCGGTTAGGCGGTTGTGGAGTGAGACCAGCAACTGCAGACTTCCCATAGTCGTAAAAATGCCTTGCATAGAGACCGTTGCAAGCCTCTTGTTGAATCACTTAGGGTGCATATGTGTGTGTGTGTGTGTGTGTGTGTGTGTGTGTGTGTGTGTGTGTGTGTGTGTGTGTGTGTGTGTAACGAGCTTTCAAGAGATTGTCACTTACATAGCTAAACAATATGTAGGGTTCAGTTTCCAAATCAATTATGCGGCTCTCGAACCCTTCTTCCCCGTTACATGCGGGAGATCCCTTTTATTTTCAGCTAAAATATGCATTATATTCAGGGGGGTTCGCCGTGTCATAGCACAACCAAAAGCCCAATATACTCCCCTAAACTTTCCCTATACGTCAACTTTTCCGTTGTACGTCAGGCTGCGAGCAGCCGCGTCCAACAGCCTGGTTGATCAGTCCGGCAACCAGGAGGCCTGGTCGACGACCGGGCCGCGGGGACGCTAAGCCCCGGAAGCACCTCAAGGTAACCTCAAGGTATCCCATCTAAATTTAAAAAAAATGCATTTCCAATACCCAATATATATATATATATATATATATATATATATATATATATATATATATATATATATATATATATATATATATATATACTGTCCCTCCCCCTCCCCCACCCACTCAACCCCACCCCCCCCCCCCAGGAATAGGCCTGATTTGTTCAAGCCAAAGCCCAATTCACCCGAGTTTTCTCTATCTCATCTAAAAATAACGTTCATTTCCAATGCCCATTATCCAGCCACCACATATTCCCCATTCCCAAGACCATTTCATAGTGTTAGTGCTGTGGCCATCTACCTAATTTCATCCCAATTAATGACAATTCCCCATTAAATATTGGCAAAAATATGCCAAATCATATCACAGCCAAAGCCCATTTCACCCAAGTTTTACCTATCCCATATAAATTTAATGTGCATTTTCAATATCTAATATCCAGGTGCCCTATGTCACGCCCTATTCCCAAGACCATTTCATAGCGCAGTGTCCATCCAGCTGTTTCCAAATATCCAGATGTGTTTATATATCTTCAATCCTACGAAACCAGACCTAACCTAACACACAGCTAAGGCCAAATTTATCCCAATTTAATCCAATTTCCACCTAATTTGATCCAATTTATTCAAATTTAATCCAATTCCCGCCAAATTTACCCGAGTTTGCCATTTCATAGCACAACCAAAGCCCCAATTTGACCAAGTTTCACCTATTCCAATTAAATTTAATGTGAATCTTCAATATCAGGTCGCCCCCTCCAATGTCACAGCCTATTCCCAAAGACCATTTCATAGTAATAGTGCAGTGTTCATCCAGCCATTTCCATGTTCCAGATGTGTTTATATATCATCAAACCTACCAAAAGCAGACCTAACCCAATACGGCTAAGGCCAAATTTAACCAAATTTTCCCCAATTTAAGATAATTTCCACCTAATTTGCCACAATTTTATCCAATTTCCACCAAATTTTACCATAGTTCACCTTATCATATCACAGCCAAAGCCCATTTCACCCAAGTTTTACCTATCCCATATAAATTTAATGTGCATTTTCAATATCTAATATCCAGGTGCCCTATGTCACGCCCTATTCCCAAGACCATTTCATAGCGCAGTGTCCATCCAGCTGTTTCCAAATATCCAGATGTGTTTATATATCTTCAATCCTACGAAACCAGACCTAACCTAACACACAGCTAAGGCCAAATTTATCCCAATTTAATCCAATTTCCACCTAATTTGATCCAATTTATTCAAATTTAATCCAATTCCCGCCAAATTTACCCGAGTTTGCCATTTCATAGCACAACCAAAGCCCCAATTTGACCAAGTTTCACCTATTCCAATTAAATTTAATGTGAATCTTCAATATCAGGTCGCCCCCTCCAATGTCACAGCCTATTCCCAAAGACCATTTCATAGTAATAGTGCAGTGTTCATCCAGCCATTTCCATGTTCCAGATGTGTTTATATATCATCAAACCTACCAAAAGCAGACCTAACCCAATACGGCTAAGGCCAAATTTAACCAAATTTTCCCCAATTTAAGATAATTTCCACCTAATTTGCCACAATTTTATCCAATTTCCACCAAATTTTACCATAGTTCACCTTATCATATCACAGCCAAAGCCCATTTCACCCAAGTTTTACCTATCCCATATAAATTTAATGTGCATTTTCAATATCTAATATCCAGGTGCCCTATGTCACGCCCTATTCCCAAGACCATTTCATAGCGCAGTGTCCATCCAGCTGTTTCCAAATATCCAGATGTGTTTATATATCTTCAATCCTACGAAACCAGACCTAACCTAACACACAGCTAAGGCCAAATTTATCCCAATTTAATCCAATTTCCACCTAATTTGATCCAATTTATTCAAATTTAATCCAATTCCCGCCAAATTTACCCGAGTTTGCCATTTCATAGCACAACCAAAGCCCCAATTTGACCAAGTTTCACCTATCCCAATTAAATTTAATGTGAATCTTCAATATCAGGTCGCCCCCTCCAATGTCACAGCCTATTCCCAAAGACCATTTCATAGTAATAGTGCAGTGTTCATCCAGCCATTTCCATGTTCCAGATGTGTTTATATATCATCAAACCTACCAAAAGCAGACCTAACCCAATACGGCTAAGGCCAAATTTAACCAAATTTTCCCCAATTTAAGATAATTTCCACCTAATTTGCCACAATTTTATCCAATTTCCACCAAATTTTACCATAGTTCACCTTATCATAGCACAGCCAAAGCCCCAGTTTGTCCAAGTTTCACCCATTCCATATAACTTTTATATGTATTTCCAGTATCCAATATCCAGTGGTCGATGTCATACTTCATTCCCAGAGACCATTTCATAGTGATAGTGTAGGGTCCGACGAGCCATTTCCAATATACAGATGCGTTTATATACATCAATCCTACCTAAAAACCAGACCCAACCCTAACATGGCTAAGACCAAATTTAACCAAATGTATCACAATTTAAGACAATTTCTACCTAATTTGCCCCAATTTATCCAAATTTAAGACATTTTCTACCAAATTTACCCGATTTTACGTATTATAGCAAGGTCAATGCCCAATTTTCCCCCCAAGTTTCGCTTATTCCATACACTGCAAATTTAAGGCGCATTTTCAATATGCAGTCCAATAATCTCGACTGTTTTCTTTTTTTATTTGTTAGTTATGGATCTTTGTTAAATATTGTATTTTATATTCTTAGAAAAGTATTTGTTTGGATATTAACCCAACCACCCGGTACCCTAACCTGCGTGGATCTTTGCCGAATATTCCTGTCAATGTTGTTTATGGACTCAACAACCCTGAAGCTAACCTGCCTTGACCTTGACGTTAATTGTTGCACCTTCTTTTTTTGGGGGGAAAGTGATGTTTTTGCATCAACCCAACCGCCCCTGCCCATACCTCTGATACCAAAAATCTTGGTTCCATATATGGTATCATATTCTTGAGACACAGCCAATCCATCCCAACCTAACCTCTATTAACTATGGGTTTAATGACCATTTTTCTCTACATCAGTTCAAACACAACCCAACCTCATATAAATGGAACTGAACTCCATTTGTACACATGTTCTTAGGAAACATGATAAGATTCGCCATATCTCTATCATTAAATAATAAAAATTTTCCTTAACCGGGCCTATAATCCCCCCCCCCCCCAATTGGGACAAATTTGTGTTAGATTTGGGTTATATTAAGCTAATGTGAAAATATATTCCTACTTTAATTCTTTAATATCCATAATTTGCCAGAATTTCGAGGGGGGGGGGGGGATTATAGGCCCGGTTAAGGAAAATTTTTATTATTTAATGATAGAGATATGGCGAATCTTATCATGTTTCCTAAGAACATGTGTACAAATGGAGTTCAGTTCCATTTATATGAGGTTGGGTTGTGTTTGAACTGATGTAGAGAAAAATGGTCATTAAACCCATAGTTAATAGAGGTTAGGTTGGGATGGATTGGCTGTGTCTCAAGAATATGATACCATATATGGAACCAAGATTTTTGGTATCAGAGGTATGGGCAGGGGCGGTTGGGTTGATGCAAAAACATCACTTTCCCCCCAAAAAAAGAAGGTGCAACAATTAACGTCAAGGTCAAGGCAGGTTAGCTTCAGGGTTGTTGAGTCCATAAACAACATTGACAGGAATATTCGGCAAAGATCCACGCAGGTTAGGGTACCGGGTGGTTGGGTTAATATCCAAACAAATACTTTTCTAAGAATATAAAATACAATATTTAACAAAGATCCATAACTAACAAATAAAAAAAGAAAACAGTCGAGATTATTGGACTGCATATTGAAAATGCGCCTTAAATTTGCAGTGTATGGAATAAGCGAAACTTGGGGGGAAAATTGGGCATTGACCTTGCTATAATACGTAAAATCGGGTAAATTTGGTAGAAAATGTCTTAAATTTGGATAAATTGGGGCAAATTAGGTAGAAATTGTCTTAAATTGTGATACATTTGGTTAAATTTGGTCTTAGCCATGTTAGGGTTGGGTCTGGTTTTTAGGTAGGATTGATGTATATAAACGCATCTGTATATTGGAAATGGCTCGTCGGACCCTACACTATCACTATGAAATGGTCTCTGGGAATGAAGTATGACATCGACCACTGGATATTGGATACTGGAAATACATATAAAAGTTATATGGAATGGGTGAAACTTGGACAAACTGGGGCTTTGGCTGTGCTATGATAAGGTGAACTATGGTAAAATTTGGTGGAAATTGGATAAAATTGTGGCAAATTAGGTGGAAATTATCTTAAATTGGGGAAAATTTGGTTAAATTTGGCCTTAGCCGTATTGGGTTAGGTCTGCTTTTGGTAGGTTTGATGATATATAAACACATCTGGAACATGGAAATGGCTGGATGAACACTGCACTATTACTATGAAATGGTCTTTGGGAATAGGCTGTGACATTGGAGGGGGCGACCTGATATTGAAGATTCACATTAAATTTAATTGGGATAGGTGAAACTTGGTCAAATTGGGGCTTTGGTTGTGCTATGAAATGGCAAACTCGGGTAAATTTGGCGGGAATTGGATTAAATTTGAATAAATTGGATCAAATTAGGTGGAAATTGGATTAAATTGGGATAAATTTGGCCTTAGCTGTGTGTTAGGTTAGGTCTGGTTTCGTAGGATTGAAGATATATAAACACATCTGGATATTTGGAAACAGCTGGATGGACACTGCGCTATGAAATGGTCTTGGGAATAGGGCGTGACATAGGGCACCTGGATATTAGATATTGAAAATGCACATTAAATTTATATGGGATAGGTAAAACTTGGGTGAAATGGGCTTTGGCTGTGATATGATAAGGTGAACTATGGTAAAATTTGGTGGAAATTGGATAAAATTGTGGCAAATTAGGTGGAAATTATCTTAAATTGGGGAAAATTTGGTTAAATTTGGCCTTAGCCGTATTGGGTTAGGTCTGCTTTTGGTAGGTTTGATGATATATAAACACATCTGGAACATGGAAATGGCTGGATGAACACTGCACTATTACTATGAAATGGTCTTTGGGAATAGGCTGTGACATTGGAGGGGGCGACCTGATATTGAAGATTCACATTAAATTTAATTGGAATAGGTGAAACTTGGTCAAATTGGGGCTTTGGTTGTGCTATGAAATGGCAAACTCGGGTAAATTTGGCGGGAATTGGATTAAATTTGAATAAATTGGATCAAATTAGGTGGAAATTGGATTAAATTGGGATAAATTTGGCCTTAGCTGTGTGTTAGGTTAGGTCTGGTTTCGTAGGATTGAAGATATATAAACACATCTGGATATTTGGAAACAGCTGGATGGACACTGCGCTATGAAATGGTCTTGGGAATAGGGCGTGACATAGGGCACCTGGATATTAGATATTGAAAATGCACATTAAATTTATATGGGATAGGTAAAACTTGGGTGAAATGGGCTTTGGCTGTGATATGATAAGGTGAACTATGGTAAAATTTGGTGGAAATTGGATAAAATTGTGGCAAATTAGGTGGAAATTATCTTAAATTGGGGAAAATTTGGTTAAATTTGGCCTTAGCCGTATTGGGTTAGGTCTGCTTTTGGTAGGTTTGATGATATATAAACACATCTGGAACATGGAAATGGCTGGATGAACACTGCACTATTACTATGAAATGGTCTTTGGGAATAGGCTGTGACATTGGAGGGGGCGACCTGATATTGAAGATTCACATTAAATTTAATTGGAATAGGTGAAACTTGGTCAAATTGGGGCTTTGGTTGTGCTATGAAATGGCAAACTCGGGTAAATTTGGCGGGAATTGGATTAAATTTGAATAAATTGGATCAAATTAGGTGGAAATTGGATTAAATTGGGATAAATTTGGCCTTAGCTGTGTGTTAGGTTAGGTCTGGTTTCGTAGGATTGAAGATATATAAACACATCTGGATATTTGGAAACAGCTGGATGGACACTGCGCTATGAAATGGTCTTGGGAATAGGGCGTGACATAGGGCACCTGGATATTAGATATTGAAAATGCACATTAAATTTATATGGGATAGGTAAAACTTGGGTGAAATGGGCTTTGGCTGTGATATGATTTGGCATATTTTTGCCAATATTTAATGGGGAATTGTCATTAATTGGGATGAAATTAGGTAGATGGCCACAGCACTAACACTATGAAATGGTCTTGGGAATGGGGAATATGTGGTGGCTGGATAATGGGCATTGGAAATGAACGTTATTTTTAGATGAGATAGAGAAAACTCGGGTGAATTGGGCTTTGGCTTGAACAAATCAGGCCTATTCCTGGGGGGGGGGGGGTGGGGTTGAGTGGGTGGGGGAGGGGGAGGGACAGTATATATATATATATATATATATATATATATATATATATATATATATATATATATATATATATATATATATATATATATATTGGGTATTGGAAATGCATTTTTTTTAAATTTAGATGGGATACCTTGAGGTTACCTTGAGGTGCTTCCGGGGCTTAGCGTCCCCGCGGCCCGGTCGTCGACCAGGCCTCCTGGTTGCCGGACTGATCAACCAGGCTGTTGGACGCGGCTGCTCGCAGCCTGACGTACAACGGAAAAGTTGACGTATAGGGAAAGTTTAGGGGAGTATATTGGGCTTTTGGTTGTGCTATGACACGGCGAACCCCCCTGAATATAATGCATATTTTAGCTGAAAATAAAAGGGATCTCCCGCATGTAACGGGGAAGAAGGGTTCGAGAGCCGCATAATTGATTTGGAAACTGAACCCTACATATTGTTTAGCTATGTAAGTGACAATCTCTTGAAAGCTCGTTACACACACACACACACACACACACACACACACACACACACACACACACACACACACACACACACACACACACACACACACACACACACACACATATGCACCCTAAGTGATTCAACAAGAGGCTTGCAACGGTCTCTATGCAAGGCATTTTTACGACTATGGGAAGTCTGCAGTTGCTGGTCTCACTCCACAACCGCCTAACCGGAGAGTCATGTGCATCCTGCACATACATACAGTAAGCAAATATTTTGGTTACTTTGCTAAGATTCCTGGCAGCGCATCATTATGAATGAAGTACAAGCGTATTTCTTGGACTCCATTGATGGTGTTATCTCTGAATTCTGCGAATTTCCTTTTCGTATTCCATTATATAATGACGCAAAGTATGCGAATAGTTAAACTTGCTCAATGAATTTGTGTTAGCTTGCTAATGTAATTGTATGGGGGTTGCATAAGTTTGTTGAGAATATAATTGAATCTTAGTTTAGTTCATTTATTATGAATCCCATCATGTGGGGCGGGTAGTGGGAAGGGTTACCACGGTGGGAAATGGACTCTGGTAATGAACCCAACAATTCATTTTTGGCTCAAGCAAGAAAAACAAACAAATAATGGGTAAACGAAATTGCCAAAATTAATTTGTGCAAGTTTTGCAAATGTGATTGTAAGTTTTTTTTTTTGCATAAGTTTGAGAATATATAATTGAATGTTAGTTTTAATTCATTTTATTAATGCAGCCCCGCCCCCCCCTATTCCCATCTTGCTATGGGGGGGGGGGGCTAAGCCGAGCAGTAGTAACATCTAGAAGTCTGCTGCTTTTATTGGTTGATCCATAGATGTGTACTGGCTCCTCTTGCATCATCATCTAATAAATTAAACAACTAGCATATGTAAAGAGCTAGTCTAACAATTTATGTTTATTTTTTTTTTTTTTTTATCAGGCCCACTGCCCTTCTATCCAGCAGACAGCTGCTGGATGGGTTACAATTGAGCCAAAAACAGTTGGTCAGGGCGAGATACGGCCTCATTTTAGAGACATTTACTATAGAAAAAAGCTTGAACGTCGGGGACTGAACGCGGGCCTACACGAGAGTTGTTCTTGACACTCAAATGTTTAGAGATTAAAATCTCTATAATTAGAGGGGGCAACTAAAATACCCCATTATTTAGTGAAATTTTGCAATGTCCAATAGTTTGGACGTTGGGGAACTGAGTCAGGACTTGCACGAAGGTTACTCTGCATCCGGTCCAAATGAGGACACACGTGGGAGAAAGAGAGGAAGCAAGATTTACTTCCTCGGAAAACTTTAAAAAAAATTTGTAGGCCAGAGTTTTGAAAACATTAGCAACCTTTTGATACAGAATGAAACTCTTAAACTGGTACATATATCTTGAAGAATAAATCTTCCTCTATGAGATATATCTTTTTAGTTAGTTTAAAAGTTTGCATTAATTGTAATGATGATACCTTCCTAACATGGCTCATTAAAATATTTTTTTGTTTATGAAATCGTGTAAGTATTTATGCAATATTTATTATAAAACAATCATAATACGCAATGGCATATCATTTTTATAAAGAGGCTTTATAAGGTAAATATAATAGCAACGCGAAAATCTTTCTATCTGACGTATTTTTATTTTAAATAAATACACTTGGGCGAAAAACATGTCTATTGCCCGCGTGAGCGACTTTGGTGGGCTCTTGCAGATTCTATGTATTTTAATCTCTAAACATTTGAGTGCCAAGAACATCTCTCGTGCAGGCCCGCATTCAGTTCTCGACGTTCAAACTTTTGCTATAGTAAATGTCTCTAAAAATGAGGCCGTATCTCGCCCTGACCAACTGTTTTTGGCTCCGTTGGCTCCGTTTTTGGCTGGTTTGGCTTCTTGACTGGCAGGACCCAGTGCAGGTTTGGAAGGCTTTGGAAATTAAAGCACCGTAAGATTGTGAGTGTTCAAGTCTAGGGGGGGACTAAGCATTTTTTTTGTGTGAATGTGCAAAGCCTGTGTTTATTTGTGTAAGTTAAAAATTGAGTTTTTGTTTGTGTATAAGAGTTTAGCAATGTGTTTAAGTAAGATTGTGCAACTGTTTTAAGTTTAGGGGGGACTAAGTATTTTGCGCGAATGTGAAAGCCCTGGGTTTATTTGTGTAAGTTAAAAAATGAGTTTTTGTTTGTGTATAAGAGTTTAGCAATGTGTTTAAGTAAGATTGTGCAACAGTTTTAAGTTTAGGGGGGGACTAAGCACAAATAGCGCCAGTCGTTGCGCTATATGAAGTTATTGGGCCCCCACCACAATACCTGAAAACTATTATGATGTTATAAAATGAAATTTAATACAGAATAAGAACAGATTCCCAGTACGTATTAAATTGCTTAAAACACTCAACTACTTTCCTTTATAGTATATTTACGAGTGTCGAATTAATGTATGGAGTGTCAAACCCAACATAATATGGCTGAGGCCCCACTATTTAAACTTCTTTTCGTATGCTATGAAATGTCACAGGTATTGTTAATGCTTGTAACGTTTATTACAAAAGATAGACATACATTTTATGCTATTTTTCATATTAAAATCTAATTTGAGGCCCGAAAAATATATCTATAAAATCTATAAACAGAATAGAACCATACAAATGCAAGTATGCCTTTTTTCACCAGTATTCAACTGAATACCACAGAAAATGGAATCTTTACTTTAGCTACAGAAAACGGAGCAAAGCCAAGGGGGATGACTGAAATAAACAGTTTCCAACCTGACTCTTCCCGCACATAAACATGTCTTTCTTGACCTCATTTCAAATTATATAGAGTACTGAAAGCTCATTTTCCATAGCAAATATACTAAGGAACTCATTTTACGACTAGAACGCAAACTAGGACCCCTCATTCAGATTCAAAACACGAGAATTATTGACTGAACATTTCCCCACTATCAAGCACACAGGACTCTTTAAAGCTATCTTAACTTCTTTAAAACCCCAATATGACCCATCTCACATGCAGATCCTGTTCTATGACTCACCCTTCATGTCAATGTACCCCACAGTATCATGCAAATTCAAGATAAGGCTTACTACACCTATATATCCAAACTTGGTCTTTGTAAGGAATCTTGACCCCCCCTTGTATGCTTGACCCCCACTGGGGTTATCCACCTCTGACCATTACAGAAAATGGAGCTGTGCCCAAGGACTCCCTATACTATTCAGTCATAGCCTCATTAAAGTACTCCAAAAACTTCTATATTCGCTTTCAACTGCGTTTCTTGGTTTGAATCTATTGAACATTCACCCTCTGATCCATTCAAAAGTAAGGGCCCCCAAATTGATACCGTAGTACTCTCGTAACACCCCCGGGACAAATCGTCCATTTTTGCTCATGCCATTAAAATACTCCAAAAACGTTTATATGCCTTTCACCAGTGTATTTTTTGGTTTCCAACTATTGAACATTCATCCTCGGTACCTCTCATAAGTAGAGACCCCCTCCTTGAGGCCCTAGACTCATCTTAAAGCAAGGCGACAAAAAGTAAAAAAAAACAGGTTAGGATAGGGCACCAGTTCCTCAGGTACACCATGGGTGGTGGTCCCCCCGGGACCCCAGGGGGGACAACCACCCGACCACCGCCAGCCAGCCAGGAGCGCGCTGACTGTGCCCTAACCTAACCACCCAAATAAGAGGAATGGACGATCTGGCCCAACAGGGTCAAGTCGGCATGGAAGTGCCCAACCGTGTCTGAAATTTTTTTACCTCAATCTGTCTCCTTATTCACTACTCCAGTGTATAAATACCAAGAAGCGGGCTGAGTATCTTAGAGAATATATATGTCTTCATTATCTCAGGGAAATAATATCTTCCCCTCATGTTGTACAGAGGTTCTCATTATAATTGTACAAAGAGTTTCATTATAATTGTACTAAGGTTCTCATTAGCATTGTACTAAGGTTCTCATTATAAGGAGGATTTTTTTCACCTGGATTTTGTTTACTCACAATATAACTAGCAATGGTTTCTACAGTTTCAAGGTTAAATTTTATAAGCCACTTAAAAACTTACAAACTCGTTACTGTCAAAGCCACCCCACTTCCCATGTTAAATTATATCTCAATTAGCCTTCAAGGTCATTTTCCTATCTTGACGATTTAAGTCACACATCAGGCAGTTCTGAGATCTTAATTCACCTGCAATATATAACTTTAATTACGAAAACAAGATTCAGATAAGCGGGAAGTGATTAAATAAATCTCAGAGAATAAGAGTTGGTAAAATACAAAATATTGCATACAAACTCAGAAAATAACTTGAGTATTCAGTCAACGCGTGTTAAATTAAGAGAATACATATATTTGAATATTTCCATTAATATATTTATAAAAATAAATTTAATATATAACTATGCATGACAACTGCAATTTTCAATTAGAAAAGTGCATTTTTTGTTGTCCTTTGGAAGATTTTATTAAATAATTTTTTATGAAAAGTCCACTTATACGATATTTTGTTTTATGCTGCTTGGTGTAATGTCGATTTCCTCGATATGATTTTATAATATACATGTTCATTAAAGATTGTACAATCTCTGATTCTTTAATGTCATGGTAGTCATTTGTAATCTTATTAAAGACTATATCTTGAGGTTATCTTGAGATGATTTCGGGGCTTTAGTGTCCCCGCGGCCCGGTCCTCGACCAGGCCTCCACCCCCAGGAAGCAGCCCATGACAGCTGACTAACACCCAGGTACCTATTTACTGCTAGGTAACAGGGGCATTCAGGGTGAAAGAAACTTTGCCCATTTGTTTCTGCCTCGTGCGGGAATCGAACCCGCGCCACAGAATTAAGAGTCCTGCGCGCTATCCACCAGGCTACGAGGCCCCTTTAAGACTAATATTAAAAGAATTCAACAAAGTATTGTTAAGAAAAAAATAATGTAAAAAAGTCAATACAACACTTAATGACGAATATTTGGGTTTATTTAATATCTAAAAAAAAATTGTGACAATTGATTGGTAAAGATTTAGAGGCTCGTGAAGGACCGTAACGATCAATAATAGTTCAACTTGACAGCGTCGGTGTTCATCACTTGTTAGAGTTGTCCGTCCCTTGATAGTGCGGGGTTACGCCCCTCAACATCCCACAACCATCACTGTCAAACAGTGTGGGGTTATCTTGAGATGATTTCGAGGCTTAGTGTCCCCGCGGCCCGGTCCTCGACCAGGCCTGCTTTTTGTTACACACATCCCCAGGAAGCAGCTGTCTAAGTCCCAGGTACCTATTTACTACTAGGTGAACAAAAGGCATCAAAGTGAAAAAAATTCTGCCCATTTGTTTCCGCCTCCGTCGGGGATTGAAACCGGAAACTCAGGACTACGAATCCGAAGCGCTATCCACTTAGCTGTCAGGCCCCTTTACGCTTCTCAGTTTTATTCTAACATCAGTGTTCACATAGACTGGTTAGGTTAAGCCTATCACAACCCTTTAACCTCATGCTACTACCATCAGCGCCCTATGTCCTAGTGGTGGGCTGCCTCTCAACATCCTACAATACCATCAGTGGTGCTCTTTAGGGTTATTAAGATGTTGCCTAATATAGTTATTAAGATGTTGTTGGCTAGTTGTGGATCCTTTCATCTCAACATCAAACAATAGTATCGCAATGGATCTTCAAGAGAAGAGGGGTTAAGTATTCCGAAATATTCAACATTTACAGAGAAAAATTAGCAAATACTCTCTTTCTTCATTAGAGGATAACAGTTTGTACAGCTTTAGCTAAATGTTTGGATAATTTAAATGAGTTATGCCACGGAGCTGGAGTACAACTGATTATCACTTGTATCAGGAACGGGATAAAGTAAGGGTGAGAAGTTGTGTACCACATCAAATTGTTTGGATGTGTGATAATGGTATGATAGACAGAATACTTAGGAGCTACAAGCACTTTCCCCAAGTGTGTAACGCTTATATACTGTGTTTACTATATAAACCTGTAATGTAAAATGTAATTTTTGTACTGTGATTTATGGATTTGTGCGGCCTTGAGGGACTTGAAGTAAAGGAGGGTAGAAATAACCTAAGCTACTCTATCCCTTTAAGATGTATTTTAATGTCTCAATAAACGTACTTGAACTTGAGGAAGGTTGAGAGGAGCAAAATAGCTCCCAGTGAATGATATTTACATATACATATGTATCTCAGTGAAAAAATGGACCAACTGATCACTGACTTAACTGTTTAGAGATACGAACACGCGATCACTAGGCTGTGTATGTTCGAGCACAGGTGTGTGTGTTCGAATAATTATCTAAGTCTAGTTACAAAAATGTGTGTGATATAAAGTCAATACAACCGTCATAGTCATCAATACGTGTCACCTTTTGCCGGGAATTTACATTATAATTTATATAATATGTAACTTCTACACATATAACATTTAGACTGTCACCTAAACATTACTCGCCATGCAATTAAAATTCTGTCAATGAATTATTGTCCTACTTAGCAATTTGTCTCGACTATTCCCCAGGGTTTAATTATGCAATAAAAAGTACCCTTCTTGTTTTTATGCGCCATATGTGGCTGCTCCTTGCACAGATATATATTGTTTCCAGCTCTTGATTATCATTTAATGCTAACTTGCCATCTACTCGCTGAAACATCAAAAAAATAATGTCTATAAGAGAATGAGAGCCGAGTTATAGCTTTGACTTATCGCTTGTGTGATCGGCGCCATTCACTCAGGCCCCAAATTCAGTAATCATGATATAAATCATTTAGGAATTCATAAAATTTAGCAAAGTTCCCCCTGGCGTTACTAATCATGCTCTCAGAGTATGCAACTGAAGGTCTTCATTAACGCTTAAATATAATATTTACAGACGCAACACCCCAAAATAATAATAAATTAAATAAATTATGATATTCTGAAGTCACCAAAAAGCAGACGAAATAACAATTGATAAAATAATGTAGAGTAAAAAAACAAATGACTTAAAATTCAAGTTCAATAGACGACTGGGATGCGCTCTCCTGGTAGACTGTGGTGTGGGTTTGGCAGCCGTATCTTTACTAGTTACCATGCAGATAACAAGTCTGGCGAGTCCAAACTCAGGTCCTCAGTAACTTAAGCTAATGACGCCCGTTTCTCAGTTTGACACAGCGGTATGAAATTAGAGAACAGCTGATTAACAGATAACAAAAGGACTTTTAGTCAATGTACTACTTCGGTGCATTCTGTAAAAAGAAGAAAAGTACTTTTTATTTTGTTAAAATGTCAATTACGTAAATGAGATTTGATATTGTACCTGAGGGAACAGAAACAATGAAGCCCGCTTTCTTAAAGGCGATCTATGAACTTAAACCTTAACACTAAACCAAATCAATACAAAACAATGAACTGATCATTTAATAACTTACAACACAATCAACAGTGCTACAATAAATTATGCAGGTGCTAACATTTAAACAATGATATAAGGAAGATATACACACAGGGATAAGTATACAAGGGATATACACATTGAGAGGTGTAACCAGCTTCTCGGTGTATATAAATTGAGAGTTTACTTTAGTCCTGGACTATAGTATAGATTAAAGTAGATACTATAGACTAAAGTATACTTCCTGGTTGGTCAGTAAGCTAGTGTGGTGGCCTTATTAATCCTTCCAGAGGTTCATAGGCTTTAACCTCCAACACCAAAAAAAATAATGTATTTGCAAACATTTAAAACATTGCAACACGGGATTAAGCACTAGAAGCACTGTAAACAATCCAGCGAGGACTTGCGTAGCCTAAAGAATAATACAGCTTTAGCAGTGCATGTTGAAGGCACAATACTTGTATGCAAGTAATGGAAGTGGGAGCAAAATACTGTCGCAGGTGTCCATGTACTCACTTAGTTATACTCATAATTAGGTTTATAACCTAGTTGTGCTTGCGAGGGTTGAGCTTTGGCTCTTTAGTCCCGCCTCTCAACCGTCAATCAACTGGTGTAAAGGTTCGTGAGCTTCTCGAGCTCTATGTATCTGTCAGTAGATGTGCACATTTAGTACGGCAGGTTACCAAGTACCAAACATCTGCCACATCCTTGACATGGACGGTAGGTCAGCACACATCTGTCACATCACCGTGAGCATGGAACATCAATCGTCTACACTAGTGGCCTCGACCAGGACAGGAAGTCGGCGGCTTGTCGAAGGTCCCCCCATTTGCCTTGATAATCTTTTCCAGTTTGATTTTGAAATTCAACATAATCTTTGCATTTACGGTTTCGTCCGGTAGGCGGTTCCATGGGGTTTATAACCCTGTGGGGTGAAAATGCATCTGTTCTCAGTCCGTCAATGTGGCTTGTCGAGCTTGATACCGTTGCTCCTCGTTCGTGTTACATGTGACCACTTATGGGCCTTAATGACCCTCTAAAAGCTGATAGGACTTGAGCCCAACACCACCAGTACCGAGGTATCCTTCCCGCGGATCTCTGTACACACTGTGACGCCATTCTGGGTCTTGCTTGGTGCCAACAACGCAGATCAAACCCCATCACCGTCAACCTCTGACACGCAGATGTGCACAGTGGCAGTGCAACGAACAATGTTTAATACAATTTAATAATTAAGACAAGTATAATGTTTAATACGTGTATTTATGAGGCCGTAGGCCCTCGGAGGGCAGTTTATGGAACAGATTACTGGGTAACATAACAGGCGGAGAAATCACTGAATTGTTTCAAGTGTACATTATATATATATATATATATATATATATATATATATATATATATATATATATATATATATATATATATATATATATATATATATGTCGTACCTAATAGCCAGAACGCACTTCTCAGCCTTCTATTCAACGCCCGATTTGCCTAATAAGCCAAGTTTTCATGAATTAATGTTTTTTCGTCTACCTAACCTACCTAACCTAACCTAACCTAGCTTTTTTTGGCTACCTAACCTAACCTTACCTATAAATATAGGTTAGGTTAGGTTAGGTAGGGTTGGTTAGGTTCGGTCATATATCTACGTTAATTTTAACTCCAATAAAAAAAAATTGACCTCATACATAGAGAAAAGGGTTGCTTTATCATTTCATAAGAAAAAAATTATAGTAAATATATTAATTCAGGAAAACTTGACTTATTAGGCAAATCGGGCCTTGAATAGTAGGCTGAGAAGTGAGTTCTGGCTACTAGGTACGACATATATATATATATATATATATATATATATATATATATATATATATATATATATATATATATATATATATATATATATATATATGTCGTACCTAGTAGCCAGAACGCACTTCTCAGCCTACTATGCAAGACCCGATTTACCTAATAAGCCAAGTTTTCATGAATTAATGCTTTTTCGACTACCTAACCTACCTAACCTAACCTAACCTAACTTTTTCGGCTACCTAACCTAACCTAACCTAT
>NC_091167.1:17913618-17976118 GCF_040958095.1 Procambarus clarkii
CTGACCTTACCCACCTGACCTTACCCAAGAGACCTTACCCACCTGACCTTACTCACCTGACCTTACCCAAGAGACCTTACCCACCTGACCTTACCCAAGAGACCTTACTCACCTGACCTTACCCAAGAGACCTTACTCACCTGACCTTACCCAAGAGACCTTACCCACCTGACCTTACTCATCTGACCTTACCCAAGAGACCTTACCCACCTGACCTTACCCAAGAGACATTACTCACCTGACCTTACCCAAGAGACCTTACTCACCTGACCTTACCCAAGAGACCTTACCCACCTGACCTTACTCATCTGACCTTACCCAAGAGACCTTACCCACCTGACCTTACCCAAGAGACCTTACTCAACTGAGCTTAGGTATTCTTACCAAAAAATGTCTCCAGTCCATAATTAAGAAGGCAGGACTCCCGGCGTCTGGCTCCTACCTCTTACCTACTCGTCGTCCGGAAAAAAAAAATCCAACTACTCAATAGTTTTACACACAGGAGGGTACAGGGGCAGACGACTGCTGACTCCTGTTAGCTGGCTGAGAGCTTTCCCTGTCCATAGCTCATGGTAAGCCTTACCCTACTAGTTTTACACACAGGAGGGTACAGGAGCAGACGACTGCTGACTCCTGTTAGCAGGCTGAGAGCTTTCCCTTCCCATAGTTCATGGTAAGCCTTACTCTACTAGTTTCTGTTATATCAGTTATACAATTACTACTGGGTGAACAGAGGTGAATAGTTAAGGTCTGGAATTCATGTCAATCTCTCCTGGCCCGAACTAGAACCCAGATTCCTAGAGACCTCATCTGCGCAGAGGAAGGAAAGGGAATTTTCAAAGGAAAGCGCCAAGTTATTACGCCTAAATAGCACTTTGAAGGGGTTAGGATAAGGATTTGGGATGGGACGGGGGGGGTAAGGAATGGTGCCCAACCACTTGGACGGTCGGGGATTGAACGCTGACCTGCATGAATCGAGACCGTCGCTTTACCGTCCAGCCAAGTAGATACGTATAGGCCCCCTCAATTATACCTCCTCCCCAGAATTACTCCTCTAGCTATAAAGCTGTTCACTGATGAAACTCAAATTCAGAAACTTTATTCATAAGATCATTAAAATTCTGGAACCTGCATAGAAGGTCTGTTGACCCATACAAGTCAGCTCCTATGGAGCAGCTTTCATATATGTTTATATAGGTCTATCCTACGCTTGAAACAATCAAGTGACCTAGGCCCTTTACACTACCCAGTAATTTGTTCCATAAATCAACAAACTCGTTTCCAAACCAGTATTTATCCAGGTATTTTTTTCTAAATGTAAATTTAACAATTATTATACATTCTTTCAAGTTTTATTCATAATAAATATATAATATATAAATATATAACCCAACCCAAACGTGAAATGAAATGAGAGTGACGATGTTTCGCTATGTCTTGGACCCTAATAAAGGCTTAACGTATTCAAATAAATCATACCCAAGTCTGACATTGAGGTCAGCCTCAAGCGCCATACAAAAAGAGAAAAGCCTCAACGGTAAAAAAAAAGTCTGACTGCATAGATAACCATTACCTTCTAGATAAATAACCAGACTAAGCTCAAGCCTCATTAACATAACAAGACTTCACCAGATTGCAGGCGTCCCTTTACAGGGTGAGAGGGAGGAAACGATAATGCATTTCGGCACTGAATAGCCTATAAGGAGACTCTAAATAATCCCGGATATAGACGCTCCACGAAGAGAGAGCTTTCGACAGAATGGATTGGCAATAAAGGAATTTTTTTTTTGCACTTATCATGACAAATCTTTATATTTTATGTAGTAAGATTTGAACTGGAGGAAAAGTTTTTTTGAGGGAGCTGTTCTTCTCTCAGCTCGCGTGACTTCTCCAGTCATGCCCGATTGGCAGATCATACTGGTATGAATACTTGTTCAGGACATTGTCAGCACAAGACAGTGTCAGCACAAGACAGTGTCAGCACAAGACAGTGTCAGCACAGGACAGTATCAGCACAAGACAGTGTCAGCACACGACAGTGTCAGCACAGAACCATAACACTCAAATTTCATTTAAAAATACGCATTTCTAAAACACTTTCAGTGGCAACTCAAACGTTTCTAGCAAGGGCCAAATTATTTCCAATTTGATGCTCGTCGGGCCTAAGACCGACTCACGTCAAACACCTCCTGACACTCACCACTAAGATTAACATACCACTGAGTCTATCGCAGATTAAACAAAGTATTAGGAAGTATTAGGGATGGAACAATTCGAGGTGTACCCGGCTTCTCTGTGTATATACACACCGAGAAGTGTACCAAGATTCTCAGTGCATATACACTTTGAGTTTACCTTAGTCCTGGATTAAGGTAAAATAAGGCTTGGACTAAACAAACTCCTGGACTAAAGTATATTTCCTGGTTGGTCAGTATGATTTAATGGTGGCTTTAATAACCCTTCAGAGGTTGATAGCCATTAAACCCAACACCCAGCTATGAAATACAATCCCATTTCTCCATTTCCCAATTAAAATGCCAAAAAATTTCACGTTCAATATCATCATAGTAAAAATCGTTAATGTAAATGACAATTAATATAATTTATAAGCCACAAACACTTACATTTATATTATAATAAAAATAGCATTTATATAACAAACTCAATACTATGTGAAAACAATCCTCCAACGTGAATCCCCTATATGGGTCTCAAGATGCAGGAGGGAAGCCCCACACATACACATGTGGACACACTACAATAAACTCCCAAAAATAAACACCCCGTCAAATAAATCGACAAGGAAAATGTATAATCACAGGCAGTTATGTAAATACATACATACATTCCGAGTATCTCTCCCTGTTAAGTCATCAGTAATATACCAAGATACAAGAAGCTTGTTAACACAGATGATTGAGAGTATGTTTACACATAACAAATGGGACATATGCTGTCATCGACCTCTTAAAACCTTAGATCTCAACATCGTCCCGTCAAACACTACCAAATATGACCAGAAAACACAACTGTAATCATTGTTTTTATTCCTCAAAATCACAGTGTTGCTATACACTTTCCAATGCAGAATCTTTAATAGTGGGAAATAAAAACGAGGAAGGGGCACACGAGGCCTAGCTACTACCATGTCGCTGGCAGCTGCACCCAGCAGTTTGTGGCCGCTAAATATAATCCTTTTCACGTCCAAGCCTGAACACGAGAAGTCGATAGGTAAATATTAGATATTCAATAACTAGGTTGACTGCAGGATCGTTCGGTCTCCGATACTGCAATTACGCTCCTTAATAGCGCAGTTACAGTGGCGGCACCAACCAGCGTCCAAGGCCTGGATTCATCATGTACGAAACCTGTATATCTTTCCTTAATCATAGTGGCTTTGTTTACATAAAATAAACAGCTTTCGAACTTGAAAACTTCACGACCCAAGGCTATTATTGTTGTAAACAACTTCGTAGTGCTTTGGAGCAACTAAACTGTTTGATAAATATAAACAAAGCCGCCGTGATTAAGGAGAGATGTAAAGGTTTCGTAAGTGCTTGAGTAAATGTTTAACAAATCACGGCCCTTGCTAGGCTGGTCACAGTGGATTGTAATTTTGAGTGTAAGAAATCTCACCTGATCTGTCTTGACCTGTAGGTGTGTCGTGCTGGTGTGTGTGAAGGTGTGTTGTGCTGGTGTGTGTGTCGTGCTGGTGTGTATGTAGGTGTGTCGTGCTGGTGTGTGTGTAGGTGTGTTGTGCTGGTGTGTGTAGGTGTGTCGTGCTGGTGTGTGTGTCGTGCTGGTGTGTGTAGGTGTGTCGTGCTGGTGTGTGTGTCGTGCTGGTGTGTGTAGGTGTGTCGTGCTGGTGCGTGTAGGTGTGTCGTGCTGGTGTGTGTAGGTGTGTCGTGCTAGTGTGTGTAGGTGTGCCGTGCTGGTGTGTGTGTAGGTGTGTCGTGCTGGTATGTGTAGGTGTGTCGTGCTGGTGTGTGTAGGTGTGTCGTGCTGGTGTGTGTAGGTGTGTCGTGCTGGTGTGTGTGTCGTGCTGGTGTGTGTAGGTGTGTCGTGCTGGTGTGTGTAGGTGTGTCGTGCTGGTGTGTGTAGGTGTGTCGTGCTGGTGTGTGTGTCGTGCTGGTGTGTGTGTCGTGCTGGTGTGTGTGTCGTGCTGGTGTGTGTGTCGTGCTGGTGTGTGTAGGTGTGTCGTGCTGGTGTGTGTGTAGGTGTGTCATGCTAGTGTGTGTAGGTGTGCCGTGCTAGTGTGCGTGTAGGTGTGTCGTGCTGGTGTGTGTAGGTGTGTCGTGCTGGTGTGTGTAGGTGTGTCGTGCTGGTGTGTGTAGGTGTGTCGTGCTGGTGTGTGTGTCGTGCTGGTGTGTGTAGGTGTGTCGTGCTGGTGTGTGTGTCGTGCTGGTGTGTGTAGGTGTGTCGTGCTGGTGTGTGTGTAGGTGTGTCGTGCTAGTGTGTGTAGGTGTCTCGTGCTGGTGTGTGTGTAGGTGTGTCGTGCTGGTGTGTGTAGGTGTGTCGTGCTAGTGTGTGTAGGTGTGTCGTGCTGGTGTGTGTGTAGGTGTGTCGTGCTGGTGTGTGTAGGTGTGTCGTGCTGGTGTGTGTGTAGGTGTGTCGTGCTAGTGTGTGTAGGTGTGTCGTGCTGGTGTGTGTGTAGGTGTGTCGTGCTGGTGTGTGAAGGTGTGTCGTGCTGGTGTGTGTAGGTGTGTCGTGCTGGTGTGTGTGTAGGTGTGTCGTGCTGGTGTGTGTAGGTGTGTCGTGCTGGTGTGTGCATGTGTGTGTCGTGATGAAGTGCATTAAAGTGTACACACCATGTGGTTTACCTGGAGAGGATTTCCAGAGTTTTACTCCCCCGAGCCCGGTCTGAGACCAGGCTCGACTTGTGATAACTTGGTCCAACAGGCTGTTGCTTGGAGCGGCCCGCAGGCCCACATACCCACTACCCCCCCGGAGGGTGTGGCACTTCTTCGTTTTAAAATATCCTCAATAGCTTTTCCATGGCTCAATCTTCTTCTTATAATGTTAAGACTACAACAAAAATATTTAAAAAAAATATTGGGGCGATATTTGCGAGTTACCAATCATACCTTAATATTTCCCATGCTCTATGGACTAATTTCACTAATAAATTTTTATTTCAACCTGTCATATGAAGGACAACTATCAAGAGAACTTGTCTGTAAAGAGATTTAACTTCATCTAGCATATTTCAAACGCCCTTACCTTACCTTGAGGCCTTGAGGTGCTTCCGGGGCTTAGCGTCCCCGCGGCCCGGTCGTCGACCAGGCCTCCTGGTTGCCGGACTGATCAACCAGGCTGTTGGACGCGGCTGCTCGCAGCCTGACGTGTGTTTTATTTTAAAATCTTATTTAAAAATCTTAAGTTTTATTTAAAAATCTAAACCTTGAACTATTATTTTTTTTTTCAAACTAAAAGGAACTCATATTAGTGAACGAAAATAGGAAAATCTCAAAATTAAAATTTACCATAAAATTTGGTTTTAAAAATGCCCCATAGCTTTCTTTAGGTTCATTACTATTAAATACTGTAATGTTGCGTCCGTCTACGAAAACCATTAAAAACGTGATTGGAGGCATATTAAGAGTTACCATTCGCCCAACAACAACAACAACAACTACAATTCCAAACCCCCAAACAAAAAAATCCGAAACGCAAAAAAAAAAAAAAAAAATGTGAAGGTGTGCCGAATCGATACTCGTTGAATCAAAGTTTGTTGAATCGAGGTTCCACTATGTGAAACAATATTTTGTATTTCTCGTAATCTCTGTAACTCTCTGTTCCAATTCAATTTCCTCATACTGGTATGATCGCTTCAGCGTCTGCTCTATTCCTTCAATCCCCTTCTCTAGATTTCTTTCTCTCTTTGTTGTAAAAGTAGTGTCTGCTTCCGTTAATGATTTCCTTCTTGTGTAGACTCGTCTGTGTTCCTCTTTCTAGAGTGGTACTCATTTTAACCCTCTGGAAAAGTACATATTTTTTTTACCCTGTACGCTTCAAAGTCAAAGTCTTCTTTAACTATCAAACAGATTTTGAACTCTTCGGCAGTCATACTGACTGGTCGTTCCCCGTGAGAGATGAACGACCCAAGAATGTTTCCCATTGGATGTTTGCATGTTCTATATTTTCTCCCCAGTTAATTGAATAACTCTTCTCACTTGATCATTTTATACGTATTACGATTATTGGTGTTTGGACTTCAATGAGCTGTTTGATTGGGTGTGTGGCGCTTGATAACGACCTTTTAGTCCAATTCAGAGTTGATGGTGTATGGGGATGGAGTTGATGGGGTGATATTGGCAAATCTGAATGTGGGAATTGTAGTCAAATCTCCCCGCTGGTGTCGTTGAAGAGTTGTATGTTAATGCTTGCTTTGATGTGCTGTTTCCAGCTGCGTCTATCTATAATTTTATCCAAATGAGTTTTATCTTTTATCGAAAACTCACTCCCCTCGTCTTCTCACCCTCCCTATATATATATATATATATATATATATATATATATATATATATATATATATATATATATATATATATATATATATATATATATATATATATATATAATAGATGAGAATTATACAATATACATGGTAGATTTTACTTTACATTATTATTTTACTTTCGAAAAATTATTACTTTAGATTTTATTTTTCATTATAAAACAAACATGGTAGATGAGAATTATACGCCTCCAATTTCCCATACATTAATTACTACAGTTAATAAGTGATTACATACCTGACATCTCGAGGCTGGCTTGCAATAGAAGTTAGCGTATGGCAGACGCAACACACCTGAAACGCAGTAATTTGCAATTAAATATGTTTGTTTTTTCACGTAAAATATAAAATGTCGGCATTTTACCTTGTTTTAATACTGAAATTAAAAGTATGTATATGTATCCTCTGGTCTGATATGTTCTCAATGCTGAATAATTGTTTGATTATTGCATAAATTGTTTAATTTACTAATACATAAATCATTCCATGTATAATTCCATGTGTTGTCCCATGTATAATTCCATGTGTTATCCCATGTATAATTCCATGTGTTATCCCATGTATAATTCCATGTGTTATCCCATGTATAATTCCATGTGTTATCCCATGTATAATTCCATGTGTTATCCCATGTATAATTCCATGTGTTATCCCATGTATAATTCCATGTGTTATCCCATGTATAATTCCATGTGTTATCCCATGTATAATTCCATGTGTTATCCCATGTATAATTCCATGTATAATAATTCATGGGTGTTTCACTGGCAGTAGTGATGCCACAATTATAATTTCCTCTTCGCTTCTGGACTGTTGGTGTATACACTTCAGTTTCCATATAAGGCCACGTAGACCCCCACAACAGGTAACCCACAACGCCCTGTAATCTCCCAGGCGACAACCCCTACTTACCAACTTACAAAAGGCCTAAACTACCTCATTCAGCCCCCCATATACCTGATAATTATGCCTTTAGGTCCGCAGTCGAGACCCTTGACACTTTCCGTATCAACTAACCTTATTGCTAAGACATTATATACTTAGGTATAGTAATATATACATAGAAAGGTGTACCTATTGTATAGTATATGTTCACTAATGAATCCTTGTTGATTGTCTTAATAACCCGCCAGAGGTAGATAGGATTCAGCCCAAACAATATTCAGAGTTTGTCGGTGTATATACTCTTGTGCTGAACAGTGTTCAGGACGAAAATATACTTCTTGGTTGGTCAGTAAGCTATTGTAGTATCTTTAAACATCCTCATAGGTTGATAGACCTTAACCCCAAAACCAAACTTATTGGCCTATGGACGTATACACTGAAAGGCGCACATTCGGTATCTCAGTATATAAAACTGGCTGATCTATAAGCTATTTTTATATCTATAATAAAATCCCCCTGCGGTTGACAAGCCTATCACCATAAGAGCCTATAGGTATACTCGTCCTCTTTGATGTTGAGTCTCTCTTCAATGCTCATACGGGCTCACTATAGCCCGTGCTACTTTGAACTTTTTGTTCTAGGTAGCGAATCTTTAACAACAACAACTTCAATGTTTTTTTTTCAACAGTGTTACTGACATAATCCTGTTTACAGCCATCCAACCCTACGTTCATCTCGCTCTGCTGGAGTGAAACAGCAGCTTACATGCATTATTGAAGCTGGAGTTCGTAGTCCAGTTAGCTGGAGTTCGTAGTCCAGTTAGCTGGAGTTCGTAGTCCAGTTAGCTGAACTAATGGACTCATACGTGTGAAGGAGGAAATGTATATGTTTATCTCTCAGAATGTTTGGTAATATGTATATTTGTGATGTGTGTCTATGTATGTATTAACACGTTGTACTGAACGGGGTGAGAATAGCTTGAGCTACCTCATCCCTTTGTGTGTATTATACCTCAATAAACTTATTTCAATTTCAATGGACTCGATACAGTCACCTCTAACAAGACTATTCACCCAATTCATGTGTGATGTCGAGAAAGGAGTCATTAACCTATGCTGTATTGTGCCATTGTCAGTGCTATATCTTCTGTTTGTGTTCGAATGAGGGGACAATGTTTCTGTCAATATGTCCGTATTGCACTCATACAGTGGAAGAAAGAGTTCAGAGATTAGTTATTGACGTGCAAATGACAAGATATTCTTGCTGGTTGGTTAGTTATTATGACGTTAATAAACCTTTTAAGACAGATAGGCCTTAATCCCGAGTGAGATTATCAGGTAGATTATACTGTATGGGCCTTAAGTCCGGTCTGGCAGAGTGGCCTTGGGCAAGTCTAGTCTTTATCTCAGATATGCAATGTTATTTTGCTTGTCCTTAGTTTCTTGCATTTATTGTTTGTGTCTATATATTTGATTCTGCAAACTCACTCTCCCTCTTCTCTCTCTCTCTCTCTCTCTCTCTCTCTCTCTCTCTCTCTCCTTAGGATGACCGGTAAGCATGAGTATTAAACAGAACCTCCCAATGCAGAAGCAACGGCCAGAAGCGAGCAAGTAATGCAACGCTTCCATAAGGCCCTAATCCACAGTATCATAAATTCCCCAAATCACCTTGTAGCCACAACAGACTAGTAATAAAGGAACATAAACGTTGCCTAAACGCCATAGTGCACCCGAAATAAAGCAACAGTGGAATTACAGCGACAGAGATGAAGTGGGACTTATTAACCAATTTTGGCCGCAACAAAACTTGGCTTAAAAGTCACACGAGTGTAATTTGAGCCTCGCACAGGCTAAATGAGATGCTATAACGTGGGGATAAGAGGAGAAGGATGACAGGAGACGCGCGACAGGTAAGAATTACCTCTGGAGGGCTCGAGTGAGGAATGTACCGGGTTGGGGGGAGGAAGCGGCGGCTGAAACACCAGTGCAGAAATATTATCCGGAGGTTTGTATATGCTAAGAAACGTGCCGAAAGCGCCGTGATGCTCCTCTGCAGTAGCGGCGGAGGACCGTTTAAGATGGCGCAGGGAATCGCAGCCGCGTTTGAGTTAACAGCAATGTAATTATGGTTAACTGATCTGTGAACATGTGAGCTCAAGGAGCAGGGAGAAGCTGTAGCCCCTAAACTGCAGCGAATCTGGAAAATAACACGAGGAAGACTTTTTATTTTTAGCTGCAGTATTACTAGTAAAGTCTCTAAGCTTAAAGTTAAAGCACTATCAAGTCTGTGTCAGCTTAGCTTTTAATGTTCATTTGCTTTCCTGTGCCGACTTTAATCCTAATTATGTTTTTGACTGAAATATGCTTATACATAAGGAAAGACTTAACTTAATTTGGTATTGTACTTAATGATCACCAATCGCCGGAGAGATTACTGACCAATTAAGACCACCACAAGACATTACTGACCAACCAGCAAGTATACTTTAGTCCTGATCATAGTCCAGGACTAAACTCTCAAGTGTACATACTATTTACACGGAAGTTGGGAAGGAACGTAAGACTTAAGGTAACTGCAGAAGGCCTATTGGCCCACACGCGACAGCTCCTATTTATATCTACCCAAACTCACTTATATGTCTAATGCAGATGATGAGTCACAGTAACGTGGCTGAAGAATGTTGACCAGACCACACACTAGAAGGTGAAGGGACGACGACGTTTCGGTCCGTCCTGGACCATTCTCAAGTCGATTGTGAAGAGACTAGAAAGGCACGGGCATAAGTAAGGCAAGAAAGAGGTGAGGAAATCTTAGAGGAAGGTAAAGACAAGACGAAACATAAGGGTAATAAAGGGTATGAAGGGGGAGTAAATGGGAACGAAAGAAAAAGAAAGAAAAATAAATAAAGGAAGGGTAGGCTTATGTTAGGTCACGTTTGTTGCAAAATTTAGAACATTTGAGTATGTACTGTGAAATGGAAGAGTCAACAGCAACAAAGCCAGAACTCAGGTTCATGTTGGGTATCAGAGACTATTCGACACGACGGCGTCTGTGAAAAGTAGAGGCGCGAAAAACAATGGGCAGAGTTTCTTTCACCCTATGCCCCTGTTACCTAGCAGTAAAATAGGTACCTGGGTGTTAGTCAGCTGTCACAGGCTGCTTCCTGGGGGTGGAGGCCTGGTCGAGGACCGGGCCGCGGGGACACTAAAGCCCCGAAATCATCTCAAGATAACCAAGAAGATAGCACTGTTTGTGTCTGCAGACTTAACACTTCTTTTGTGTTCCTTAAGTCTGTCATTAAGTGTACGGCCCGATTGCCCAAAGTATTAAAGAGGACAAGACGAACAGAAAATAGAGTAGACACCAGCAGCATTAGAAGCAGGAGGAGGTTATGTCTAACCTACGCTTGAAACAATCAAGTGATCCTCTGTACTATGTGGCTCAAACGTGCGAAATTTTCGGGTGATATAAATCAAGTGTACAAGTGAATAAATGGACATAACAGAGGATATCAATATGATATTTCTTATATCAACTCATAAAAGAACACGAAACAGTTGATATAAATTGGTTCAATTTCGATTTAGGAAAGACCTAGGTAAATACTGGTTTGGAAAATGGGTTATTCTGGAGCAGATTACCGGGTCACGTAGATGTCGAATCATTTGATTGTTTCAAGCGTAGGCTAGACATATATATATATATATATATATATATATATATATATATATATATATATATATATATATATATATATATATATATATATATATATATATATAAATATATATTCGTGAGTTTGGGTGGATATAAATAGAAGCTGCCTCGTATTGCCCAATAGGTCTTCTGAAGTTTCCTTAATTTATATGGTCTTAAAGTCCCAGCAAGCACCGTGGTCCCAGCAAGGACCATGGTCCCAGCAAGGACCATGGTCCCAGCAAGGGCCATGGTCCCAGCAAGCACCGTGGACTCAGCAAGCACCGTGGTCCCAGCAAGCACCGTGGACTCAGCAAGCACCGTGGTCCCAGCAAGCACCGTGGACTCAGCAAGCACCGTGGTCCCAGCAAGGGCCATGGTCCCGGCAAGCACCATGGTCCCAACAAGGACCGTGGTCCCAGCAAGCACCGTGGTCCCAGCAAGCACCGTGGTCCCAGCAAGGACCATGGTCCCAGCAAGCACCGTGGTCCCAGCAAGCACCGTGGTCCCAGCAAGGACCATGGTCCCAGCAAGGGCCATGGTCCCAGCAAGCACCGTGGACTCAGTAAGGGCCATGGTCCCGGCAAGCACCATGGTCCCAACAAGCACCGTGGTCCCAGCAAGTATGGTCCCACCCTGCCCCGAGCGGTGTGAGAACAACTTAGCATACCGGACCTCAGCCCAGGCCTTCTATCACTAAAGGTCTGGCCAGGAACATTTGGTATAGTTTATTGACGCTAAAGTTGACGTTACTGCGGACCTCGAGAGTGCGGCCCGCTAACTCTTTACTGTCAGCGACATTCCTTCGCTAAAGCTAAATTACTCTGAATGCAAGTATGGTTAGATAAATTACTCTGAATGCAAGTATGGTTAGATAAATTACTTTGGATATAAGAGTCCTGGGAAAATAATGTTACTTTGCACGACAATACAGAATTTACTCTGCAAGTCGACTCACAAGAAGGCCCGTTTTTTATGACTTAGTAGAGAGAGACGTTTGGGCACGTTTCCTTACACCTGATGCAACCGTTCATTAACAGTGTATAGGTACCCCATGAGTTTCTCACCCGATTACGGGTTCACCATAGCCCGTGCTGCATGGACACTTCGTTCAAAGTAGCTAAATCTACAACAACAGCATTCTCACCCGAGCTATTTACGGGCTATTCATGCCTGTGCCATCTCCTGGTTGGCTTAATCTTAATCAATCAATCTCGCCCGACTCAAATATCACTGTAGCAAGGTTATAACGACTAACCGAACTCAGTTACGGGCTCACCATAGCCCGTGCTACATGGACACTTCGTTCTGAGTAGCTAAATCTACAACAACAACTTCAATTTCTCACCTGTAGTTGCGTAACAGCAACTGAGGGAGCTACGTACAGTACACCTCGCAGGCTTCGAACCCCCGACAATGGCAAAGTAGCATCACGTTACAGGAACAAAACATGAAAAAGGAGCAATCAAGGAACGATACATAAAGTGACACAGAAATACCATGACAACATAACTAGTATAAGACGGGCTCGCCATAGTCCGTGCTGCTTGGAACTTTTTGTTCCAAGCAGCGAATCTTAAACAACAACAATAACTAGTATAAAGGGAGAAGTTTAGAACACCACTTTTCTTTATACCATTCACTGAATCGAAACGTTTGGGCAATGACGCCATTCCGCATTTACGAAACCTGTTCATCTTTCCTCAACCATAGGGGCTTTATTTACACTTATAAAACACTTTATGAGCTCCGAAGCACCACGGAGGTCGTTTATATCATCAATCCTCGGGTGGTGAAGTTTTAAAGCTCACAAAATGTTAAATAAATGTAAACAGAGTCATTATTACCGTTGAAAGATGTACAGGTTTCGTAAGAGGATACGCTAATGTATATCCCAGCCTTGTGGCCTTTGAACTACCATGTTGTTGTGGTTGGGTCGTCGAAACCACAGTACACATTATAGGGAACTCTGAGCATATTATATGGTGTGTGTGCGAGGATAAATTACATGTATTTTAAATAACATTTAATTAAATTACATTTATACTATTATTACGGCCGGCTGTACTGTACACAGTACAGCCAGCCGTTGTGTAACACGTTCCTGTAACACTAAACAGCTCTCACAGCTTACCAGCAACACTCGGAGTGTGAAATTTGTAATAATATCTATGACTATAATCTCACGTCATTACCTGAATATATATTCAACATTATTAACATAAAGGCAGAGAGAGAGAGAGAGAGAGAGAGAGAGAGAGAGAGAGAGAGAGAGAGAGAGAGAGAGAGAGAGAGAGAGAGAGAGAGAGAGAGAGAGACAGACAGACAGACAGACAGACAGACAGACAGACAGACAGACAGAGAGAGAGAGAGAGAGAGAGAGAGAGAGAGAGAGAGAGAGAGAGAGAGAGAGAGAGAGAGAGAGAGAGAGACAGAGAGAGAGAGAGAGAGACAGACAGAGACAGAGACAGAGACAGAGAGACAGAGAGAGAGAGAGAGAGAGAGAGAGAGAGAGAGAGAGAGAGAGAGAGAGAGACAGAGAGACAGAGAGACAGAGAGAGAGAGACAGAGAGAGAGAGACAGAGAGAGAGAGACAGTGAGAGACAGAGAGAGAGAGACAGAGAGAGAGAGACAGTGAGAGACAGAGAGAGAGAGAGACAGTGAGAGAGAGACAGACAGACAGACAGACAGACAGACAGAGAGAGAATGGGGATATGAACAGAAAGACAGAAACAAAAAGAGAGGAGAATTTTGGACAAAGTGGAGAGCCTTGCAAGAAGGCTCATCTCTAGTCTTGACCAAGTCTGGTGTGAACGGTCTGAACATCAGAGCCTGCAACACCGTCGGGACGTTGGTGGTCTTACTGTTATGTACAAGGCCAACATCCTCAAAGATCCGTACCTGGCCCAACTCAGTGGACAACTGGAAATTGTTGGTACTCGTTACACAAAGCTCTCAACCTTCAATAGTCTCATGCTGGGAGTGCCTTTCTCAAGAACATCACTCCATCAGAGATAATTCCTTTTTTTTTATTGTTGTTATTGATTTCTACCACAGACGTGGCCACACATTTACAATACTAACCAGCATATATACAATTTCTTCTGTCCTCCATGGACAGGGTTAGAGATGTGTTATACATATAGTTCAAGGGTTTATTGAACAATCAACCACAGAAAGTGATTGTAGTGCTTTTAAAATGCTAATCTAACCTACAGACATAAATACATAGAGTTACGTCTTTAACACAGAGTTACGTCTGCCCTACATAAGTGGTCGATGTATTCTTTACATAGTATCATTAATGTGCATTTACAAAGGTGAAATGCAATTCTGATCAGTTTCTACATATACTTTATACACATACATACATATACATACGCACGCATATACATATATATTCATTCCCAGGCTGACTGGCATCTGGAACTTGTTCGCCCAACAGGTTGACACACGGGAGATCAGGTCAACTGATCACATGAAGGCTCTGGCACACAGCTGGCTACAGGCTCATCCTCTTCCTTATATCATTGTTACCTAATGTTGCTAATGAATAAAGACTATTCCAATTAATACGTATAATAGGCTAATGAAATAAATGGATTTCTAGGTTATATGTATAACCTCCCATGAGGTAGGATTACAGCTCATGCTTGCAGTTTTACCAAGTTCCTTAAATGATAGTTCATTTATGATAGTTCCTTATGTGATAGTTTCAAAGTACATTCTCATGAAATAAATGAATCTCTAGGAACAGGTTTCAGATGAGCTGAGGTAGGCTAACAACTCTTGCTTGCAGGTTCACTAAGTACGTCCTTTTGACAGCCCATATAAACCCTAGTCTTAGTTTACGAGAGAGAGAGAGAGAGAGAGAGAGAGAGAGAGAGAGAGAGAGAGAGAGAGAGAGAGAGAGAGAGAGAGAGAGAGAGAGAACATTTTATCCGCCTAAAATATTGCATTTATTGACTTATATTTAAACGAACGTACAAAAATGGACTGTTGCAGTCAACAATGTTCACTTTGTGTACTATCTTTGTCGAGGGCACGAAAAACAAGCCTAAGATCAAATTTAAACATTTCAAGGTACAACATAGCACATATATGTACTATATTACTCCCTAAAAAAGCCTATATTAGTAAAATAACCATCGACTCAGCAACCGTCGCACCTGCTGGATCAAGTCCAGCCACTGTTTCTTCTATTTCAGCAACTTCTCTTAAGTTGCTGAAGTGGAAGAAAGACTGAAGGGATTATCTCTAAAAAGATTCCCCCTTCACCCTCTGGGTACATTTTCTATGTGTGTAGAAGATGATAAGTGTATTAACAGATACTTATATATAAACATCAGTGGTGTTGTCAGTCATTTTGGTCTTTCCTGCTTGGTGCTGGACCATGGCGTCAGTGGCGTGTATTGTGAAGGATGCATCTAACCTTCCTTCCTTTCTAGCAATACTTGTTTAGATGCTTCCTTAATTTAATAATCCCTACATAGCCTCATATGCACCTCATAGCCTCGCGCTGTAGCAGCGATCACTATTCTTACTCATGATTTGAAGCTGCTGTAACAGTCAACACTACTCCTACTTAACAGTTCATTTAACAATTGCTAATAACTTTTCCAATTAACGACTATTAAAACAAATCATAATTGGTGTTGTTATATTGAGATATGTATAACCTCCCATTAGACAGAAGAAGCACGTGTATTTGTTAAGTAATATTTAATCACCATTGTAACTTCTGCCGTGTTGGAATCTGGTTTACTGCCTTGTGATAAAGACCTATTGCTTTTTCAACCAAATAAAATTATATACTGTATATATACATATTTGTATATGTATATAAATGTATATCCATACATATATACATATATGTGTATATGTACAGTCCCGATTCTTTAGTTATGGAATATATTTCAAATTATCTAAATTCATTGTCGTTAAAATGAAAACCATAAAATCACATTAATTTGTACAACTTTAGCGTGTATTCTAACTTTCTGTTGATACCAGTCGCTGAACTTTGTAACTTGGAGTCATTATAACTTCGAGGTTACACACATTATTGGAACTCTGTCGTGTAAACAAAACCTATAATTAATTTTACAATTCGACAGCTATATAAAATGTATCTTTAAACTTCACACAACTCACAGTCATAATTAACGGTTGCATAAATGATTACCATGCCCGAACTTACATAATACAACGTTACATCAACGCTGGTTAAACAATCTACGTAAGTCAGGGCTCCATTGTTGTTAAAATACGTAAGCGTTGAGCGCAAGGCAAAAACTTCATAACCCGCTTGATTGTAAAGTACAAGCCGAGTATCCGTAAATCAATACCGTATCAAACGATTACTAAACGCTCTTCTCGTCTCAGGTTTACTTAACCAATTACTGCGCACTTAAGTGGAGAAAACAGGGGTGTCAGCCCCCATAATTCAGGATTACTAAACGACTACCGCGGGTTTCCCATCTAAACACACACCTTTCGATATTCACGTATAAAAATATTCACTTAGCTTAGATATAATCTTAAATGGGATTATACACTGCCAGAAATGTTTATGGCCACATGAGAGGTATTATTAAAACACTGCTACGTAAACCTGATATTGAGACCACCTGTGCTCACCCGGTTATATCATGGGGTTGGGTTCGGGATCATTCAGCCGTAGCGATTGGGATTGAGTGATGATTATGTAATTAAGACAGTGTCAACAATGCTGATAAAGGCGACACCAGCTCCTGCTTTTACACACAACTCACCCCAGTAAACTCTTATATAAGTGCTTGCACGCTGCAGCTCAAAACACACACACACACACGTGTGTGTGTGTGTACTCACCTAGTTGTGCTTGCGGGGGTTGAGCTCTGGCTCTTTGGTGTGTGTGTGTGTGTGTTTTGAGCCGCCCCTGCACACCGTCCCCCAACCAGTGGGCAGCGGTGGATAGGTTACAATCGCTTAGTTACTATCTACAGTTAGCAAACTGGGGATATTTGGCTAAGATTTCTAGTAGCAGATCATTTTGAATGAAATATTTACACATCGTTATAACATTGGTTATAGAATTGTCTCTAAATTCACGTATCTTTTCGCACTCCATCACATAGTGACGGAGGGTGTGCGAATAATTTTGTTGACACAGTTTACATTTGGTCAGGTCTACATCGGCAGATAATGAGAATTCCCAGAAATACTTGTAACCGAGTCTAAGCCAAGCAGTAGTAACATCTAGAAGTCTGCTGATTTTATTGGATGATCCAAAGCTGCTGGGTTTATCGCCACACCTTTTAGTTCAGGAACTTCTCCTTGCTCTATTGTGACGACCTCCTGGAATCTCTTGTTGAGTTATATACCTCTTTGTTATTCTCTGTGTACCCATCCTCTCCCTTCCTCAGTTTCATCACCTGTTCTCTCACTGTTGTTTTCCCTCTTGATGTTGCTGTTTTCCCTCTTGATGTTGCTGTTTTCCCTCTTGATGTTGCTGTTTTCCCTCTTGATGTTGCTGTTTTCCCTCTTGATGTTGCTGTTTTCCCTCTTGATGTTGCTGTTTTCCCTCTTGATGTTGCTGTTTTCCCTCTTGATGTTGCTGTTTTCCCTCTTGATGTTGCTGTTTTCCCTCTTGATGTTGCTGTTTTCCCTCTTGATGTTGCTGTTTTCCCTCTTGATGTTGCTGTTTTCCCTCTTGATGTTGCGATCAAGCACCAAATTGTGCTTGATCGCGTGTGTGTGTGTGTATTTACTATTTGTGTATGCAGAATCGAGCTATTAGCTCTTGGACCCCGCCTGTAAAACCAATTAATTTTTCCTCTATTATATCTATTACATATATTTCTCTCTAACACACACACATACACCGGGGACGGTGGCTGAGTGGACAGCGCTCTAGACTCGTGGACCTAGGGACCGGGGTTCGATCCCCGACGTCGGCGGAAAACAAATGTGCAGAGTTTCCTTCACCTTGATGCTCCTGTTACCTAGCAGTAAATAGGTACCTGGGAGTTAGACAGCTGCTATGGGCTGCTTCTTGGGTGTGTGTGTGAAAAAAATTAGTAGTCAGTAACAGTTGATTGACAGTTGAGAGGCGGGCCGAAAGAGCAGAGCTCAACCCCCGCAAGCACAACTAGGTGAATACACACATCCCCCAGGAAGCAGCCCATAGCAGCTGTCTAACTCCCAGGTACCTATTAACTGCTAGGTGAAAAAGGAGCAGCAGGGTGAAACAAACTTTGCCCATTTGTTCCCGCCTCTGCCGGGAATCGAACTAGGGCCATTAGGACTACGACCCCCAAGCGTTATCCACTCAGCCACGAGGAGCCCCCCCCCCAGGAGTGGGCGCATGCGTGTGTTAGAGAGAAATATATGTCGCAAACGTAACAGTGTTCTTACATTCTTGTACAGCCACCAACATGCGTAGCCTCTCGGGAAAGTCCTTAATCCTAATATCCCCCGGAATACGACCCGCCAAATCGTTTAACAACCAGGTACCCATTCACTGCTGAGAGAACAATGGCTACAATTAAAGACTGGCGCCCAGTCAATCCTCCCCGGGCCATGATACAAACCCAAGCCAAAGCGTTCGCGAAGCCCCGGGCGAGTATTTTACCACTGCGCTTACGGGGACTGCCGATTGGTTGATTGATAAAGATTAAGCCACCCAAAAGGTGGCACGGGCATGAATAGCCCGTAAGTGGTGGCCCTCTTGAGCCATTACCAGTATCAAGAGCTGATACTGGAGATCTGTGGAGGTGCGACTGCACCCTGCGTGACGGGAGATGTCTCCCGGACCAAGTGGTGACCAGATGGTCCGGGGACTGCCAAACACAACTGCTATATAACAGTTGTGTTTCGAATGTTACAACTCATATATATATATATATATATATATATATATATATATATATATATATATATATATATATATATACATATATGTCGTACCTAGTAGCCAGAACGCACTTCTCAGCCTACTATGCAAGGCCCGATTTGCCTAATAGGCCAAGTTTTCCTGAATTAATATATTTTCTCTAATTTTTTCTTATGAAATGATAAAGCTACCCATTTCATTATGTATGAAGTAAATTTTTTTTATTGGAGTTAAAATTAACGTAGATATATGACCGAACCTAACCAACCCTACCTAACCTAACCTAACCTATCTCTATAGGTTAGGTTAGGTTAGGTAACCGAAAAGGTTAGGTTAGGTTAGGTAGTCGAAAAACAATTAATTCATGAAAACTTGGCTTATTAGGCAAATTGGGCCTTGCATAGTAGGCTGAGAAGTGAGTTCTGGCTACTAGGTACGACATATATATATATATATATATATATATATATATATATATATATATATATATATATATATATATATGTCGTACCTAGTAGCCAGAACGCACTTCTCTGCCTACTATTCAAGGCCCGATTTGCCTAATAAGCCAAGTTTTCATGAATTAATTGTTTTTCGACTACCTAACCTACCTAACCTAACCTAACCTAACT
The DNA here is from genome assembly GCF_040958095.1 of Procambarus clarkii. Lineage (NCBI taxonomy): Eukaryota > Metazoa > Arthropoda > Malacostraca > Decapoda > Cambaridae > Procambarus > Procambarus clarkii. The sequence goes on from NC_091167.1 coordinate 17,933,225, forward strand.
TTTTCGGCCACCTAACCTAACCTAACCTATAAAGATAGGTTAGGTTAGGTTAGGTAGGGTTGGTTAGGTTCGGTCATATATCTACGTTAATTTTAACTCCAATAAAAAAAATTGACTTCATACATAATGAAATGGGTAGCTTTATCATTTCATAAGAAAAAAATTAGAGAAAATATATTAATTCATGAAAACTTGGCTTATTAGGCAAATCGGGCCTTGAATAGTAGGCGGAGAAGTGCGTTCTGGCTACTAGGTACGACATATATATATATATAACATAAATAAAATATTGTTAATAATAATATATTATTAATATATTATATTATTAAAGAGTCCCGGTAGTACAGTTGGGTTCGCTCTCGACGCCCAATCGAGAATTCCGGGTTCGAATCCAGGATGAAACAAAAATGATTGGGCACATTTCCTTTCACCTAATGCTCTGTTCACCTGGTATTGAGTAGGTACTCAGGAGTTCGTCAGCTTGTTGTGGGGTTGTCTTGAGCGGGGTCAGTAATTCGGCCTTGAGGGGGGGGGGACAATAAAATCCAGACTTGTATGAATACCCTCAGGCTTCCTGTCCCCCGACTCTGGATTATATGCGTTTGTAATTGAACTTATAATAGTTAGTCTCAAAATTATTCCTTAATCGTTCTCTTTACAAAATCCAGAGAAAACGTATTTTATTTAGCACAGACTATGTTTAAATTTTCAGCGAAAAGTAACTTTTGTTTTTGAATTTCAGGTAATTATTGTTACTACCATCTCCTGGCCTAGTCTACGACTTTTCGCAAGCCATAGACTAGGACAGGAAGTCTGCGGCTTGTCAGAGATCCTCCATTTGTCCTGATGATTTTTTCCAGCAGGATTTTGAACTGGAATAAGAATGGTGCCAGAGCTAAAAGAGCTGAGGTATGAGGATTGGGAACTGGACATCAGAACATTGGAGAAGAGAAGAAGCAGAGGAGACATGATCACACTATACAAGATACTGACGTAAATAGACAAGGTGGACAAGGGTAATCTCTTTAAACTGAAAAAAACAGGACCAAAGGGAACACATTTATTTATTTATATAAAAGTTCTTACATTCTTGTACAGCCACTAGCAAGCATAGTGTTTCGGGCAGGTCCTTAATCCTAATTTTCCCCGGAATACGACCCGCCAAATCGTTTAACAACCAGGTATCCATTCACTGCTGGGTGAACAATGGCTACAATTAACGATTATGCCCGAAACGCTTTGCGTAATAGTGGCTTTAGGCATTGTATGTACTAGCTCTACCTATAAGTCAACCAATCCTTGTAAAAATTTATTGTATGTATGTACCTTACCTAAATAAAATTGTATTGTATTGTATTGTATTGATTGGCGCCCAGTCAATCCTCCCTCCGGCCAGGATACAAACCCAAGCCAAAGCGCTCGCGAAGGCCCGGGCGAGTATTTTACCACTGCGCCACGGGGACTGCCAAACACAACTGAAGCTGGAAACACAAACGATTCAAAGAAATGTAAGGAAATACGCCCCTTGTACGGATGGTCAGAAAGTTGTTTGCACTCAAAGAAGACGTCATGGAGCCAGATTCACGAAGCAGCTACTCAGGTACTTACGACCGTGAACGTCTTTCTTCAATCTTTGACGGCTTTGGTTACATTTATTAAACAGTTTACAAGCATGAAAACTCCCCCAATCAACTATTGTTATTGCTATTAACAGCCTCCTGGTGCTTCGGAGCTCATTACCTGTTTAATAATTGGAAACAAAGCCGCCAAAGATTGAGAAAAGATGTACAGGTTCGTAAGTGTTTGCATAACTGCTTCGTGAATCTGGCCCATGGAAGCCAATGTTCTCAACTAGGCTGCAGTATTTGATTTGCAATAGCCTAGGTTCGTCTACACAAGTGAATTTCCATAACAAACAATAAAATGGCAATTAAAGCACTGCATTTAGCCTTTTTACCATGTACGTGTATATTAATAAAGTAAACCATTAGTGTATGTAAACTGATGTAAAAAAAAGTGTATGTAAAAAAATAGCTTATAGTTGTGCTGAAATAACATATGGAAAGTGACTGCTGTAGTTGATGTATGCTGATTTGCGTGCTGAAATATCACCACATATATATTGAAATACCATCTAAAAATTAGGTATAGGTCTTGGTCAATATACTTAGCAGCAAAAGAAAACTTTATGCCTTAAATATAATCTCTACTTGGAGGGTTTTAGAGTTCCTTGAATGTTTCAAGTCAAAGTCAATTAAGACTTTGAGCCTTAATTATAATCTCTACATGGAGAGAAGCATTCAAGTTCTTTGAATGCTTCAAGGAATCTTGTCAATTGTTATAGGTAGGCACATGATGTTAGCATAATTAAAGAAGGCATTATATAAGTGATTAATTGTGAATGAAGGTCACATCGGTACTTGACCTATAACGACTGTGAACTATCGAACCGAGGGGAGACAGACCTCGTTCCAACCGTCGCTACCTGTCCACGCAAACCGGTGCCAACTCTTGAGTGGATTGATCTATTATCAATCTGCTCGGTCCAATCCACGTGCACATCTCCTATGCCAGGTAAGTACGACGGGCTCACCATAGCCCGTGCTGCTTGGAACTTTTTGTTCCAAGTAACGAATCTTAAACAACAACAATAACTGTCCACGCGGCTCTGTCACGTCTCAGAGCCTATTAACAGGGACCAGAAAGATTCTCTTGTTCGGCTTTAACACCCTATATTTATATTGAAGGATTTGATGTACTAAAGTTTAGGGGTGTGGGTGATGGCTCGTCAATCAGCTATGCTAATGAATAGAGTTAAGTTTATGGAATGATTTACATAATGCGTAAAATTGATAAGGGTACACTGACAGTTTTTGAGGTAAACATTACAATAAACTTGATGGAAGATTGCTAGAAACTATAGGAGGACCGTTGACCAAACCACACACTAGAAAGTGAAGGGACGACGACGTTTCGGTCCGTCTTGGACCATTCTCAAGTCGATTGTGCCTATAGGAGGATCATAACAAGCTCAAAGTATGGTCCAAGTGGCTAATAGAGTTTAACTGTGGTAAGTGCAAGGTAATAAAGATAGGTATTGCGAAAAGAAACCTGAACACAAGGTACCAAATGGGAGAGGAAATTTTCCTAAAATGAGAGACCTGGAGTCTGATATCAGACAACAAAATTAGTGCCAGAGTTAAGAGGACTGAGCCATGAGGACAGGTTAAGGGAACTAGACCTCAGATCCCTGGAGGAAAGACGATACAGAGGAGACATGATCGCAACATACAAGGTACTGATGGGAGTTGAAAAGACATACAAGGACGTGCATTTTAAAGTGAAAGTAGGAATAGACGACGCAACTTGAAGCTGGATATGCAAATGAGCCAAAGGAATGTAAGGAAAGATACTTGTACCCATACGGGTGATCAACAGGTGCAATACACTGAAAGAAAAAGTTGTGGAAGCCACCTCCTTCCACAACTTTAAACCCCGAATTGAAAAGAATTACGCACGTCAGACTACGGGCTCACCATAGCCCGTGCTGCTTGGAACTTTTTGTTCCAAGTAGAAAATCTTGAACAACAGCACGTCAGAATATTTAAATTACAACACAACGGGTACAACAAGGCATGAAGAGCTAGACTTCACTGCCCCATAGTCACTCATAGGTAAATACTGACAGGCAAGTACTGAGAGGCGATAGGTAAGAATTATTCAAACTGGTGAGTAAACAGCCTTTTTGGCCTCAAGAGTGATTTGCAACTTGTGTTCAAGAGACTCATATAACTTTCAGTCTGGTTATGTCCTTGATATCCTTGGGGAAAGTCCAGAGTCATGGATTGGTGTTGGCCTTAAGGCCTATTAATCTCTGGAGGGTTATTAAGGCCTATCAACCTCTGGAGGGTTATTAAGGCCTATTAACCTCTGGAGGGTTATTAAGGCCTATCAACCTCTGGAGGGTTATTAAGGCCTATCAACCTCTGGAGGGTTATTAAGGCCTATTAACCTCTGGAGGGTTATTAAGGCCTATCAACCTCTGGAGGGTTATTAAGGCCTGTCAGCCTCTGGAGGGTTATTAAGGCCACCACAAGAGCGCAGTGACCAACCAGCAAGTATACGTTAACCTAGTACATGAGTCAGAACTAAAGTAACCTCAGTGTACATACACCCAGAAGTGGGATAAACCTCCAACAACCATTGCATCTCATTGCACCATCAACACCCCCTCCCCCTCCCCCTTGGCCAACCACCACAATCATCCCCCCCCCCCTCAGCTCATCCCTCCCCCCCCCCCCCATCCCTATATAACACGCCTTACCTACTTTCAGATGATATTTTTACTTCAGTCTTACGTGTCGTTGTTTGAGGGGGAAATTACCTGAGTGTTGTAAACATCTGGCGGGTCTCTCCTTCCCTTGAGTAGGGGAAGAGGGGGTAGTACACCTTACCCATGGAGAGGGGAGGTACTCGTAGGGGAAGGGGGAGGACTCTTTACCCCAGGGATGGACGGGGGCAACAATACAAAAATTCCATAGCCCGGGATTGGGTAGGACTCTTTGCCCAAGGTGTGGGAAGTTCTCCTTAGTTCAGGGAATCAGAAGGTAAAGCATTCATCATTTACCTTTACTTTTCAACAACTTCTTCCACCAACAGTTCAGAGAGAGAGAGAGAGAGAGAGAGAGAGAGAGAGAGAGAGAGAGAGAGAGAGAGAGAGAGAGAGAGAGAGAGAGAGAGAGAGAGAGAGAGAGAGAGGAGGACCATCAGTTTACCAGTTTATCCACATGGAGGTCCATGTACATGGAGAGCTAAACGTTTGGAAGTGGCAACAAGGCACTTTCTGAGCCAACATGTCAGGGAACCCACAAGAATGAGAGGCAATGATGAACCAGCTAGACTCGATCTGATATTCACCCTGAATGAGTCAGAAATAAGAGAAGTCAAAGTTGAAGCCTCCATAGGAATGAGTGACCGCAGTGTATTGACATTTGAGTATCTGGTGGAGGTAGGGATAACCTATCCAAGGATGGTATCGGAAGGGAAAAGACTGAATTACCGAAGAGAGAAATATGACGAGATGAGGAACTTCCTAAGGGGGAATACCATAGAAAACAGAACTCAGAGAGAAGACTGTACAGGATAGAATGAATTATGTCACCCAGAAGTGCCAGGACGCTGCAGACAGGTTTATCCCGGCCCAAAAAGGAGAAAAACGAAAAGCAACAGAAGACTCCATGGTTCAACTAGCAATGTACGGTAGCGACGCAAGTGAGTTCAAGAACATGGAGAAACTTTCTAGAGTGGAGGCTGACTCCATACACAATTTAAAATGTAGATATGATAGAGCCCAGTAGGCTCAGGAACCTGTACACCAGTTGATTGACAGTTGAGAGGCGGGACCAAAGAGCCAGAGCTCAACCCCCGCAAGCACAACTAGTCGAGTACAAGCATGACAGACTCTTTCACTTGATAACGCAACAATGACGCCATTTGAAGGCTTGTGACGCCCTTTTACTGAGAGAGGGAGAATGATAGTTGGAAAAGTGAAGTAAAGGGGGTATGGAGAGAGAGAGAGAGAGAGAGAGAGAGAGAGAGAGAGAGAGAGAGAGAGAGAGAGAGAGAGAGAGAGAGAGAGAGAGAGAGAGAGAGAGAGAGAGAGAGACAGAGGGAGAAGGAAAGAGTCTTTTATTATCATTATTATCTACCACAGACGTGGCCACACATTTACAATGCTAACCAGCATATATACATTTTCTTCTGTCCTCCATGGACAGGGTTAGAGATGTGTTAAACATATAGTTCAGGGGTTTATTGAACACTCAACCACAGTTGGTGGTTGTGGTGCTTTTAAAATGTTATTCTAACCTACAGACATAAATACATAGATACACAGAGTTACGTCTGTCCTACAGAAAGTGGTCGATGTGTTCTTTACATAGTGTCGTTAATGTGCATTTACAAAGGTGAATTTTGACCAGACCATACACTAGAAGTTGAAGGGACGACGACGTTTCGGTCCGTCCTGGACCATTCTCAAGTCGATTGTACTTGATACAACATACTTCAGCCACGTTATTGTGACTCATCGCCTGCACAAAGGTGAAATGTAATTCTGATCAGCTTCCACAAATACTTTATACACATACATATACATACGCACACATATACGTACATATACATATATACATACATATATACACACACATGCATTCACACATCCACATTCACAGGTGGAAACTGAGTGCCCAAATGAGCCACAGAGATGTTAGAAAGAACTTTTTTTAGTGTCAGAGTGGTTGACAAATGGAATGCATTAGGAAGTGATGTGGTGGAGGCTGACTCCATACACAGTTTCAAGTGTAGATATGATAGATTGACGGTTGAGAGGCGGGACCAAAGAGCCAAGGCTCAACCCCCGCAAACACAACTAGGTGACTACATACATTTGTCTCTTTTACTCTGACAGGATGAGATAGCTGATAGAGAAACTAGTGTGTTATTAAGCACTTAATCACTGAGGGTGATTAAGGTACTTTTACAAGCTCAGGTTATATAGTTACATCACATACATACATTGTATAATTGATACATTACATGGTCAATCTTGGGTACAAGTCCAATATATCATCAAGTGTTCCAGTACTCATATAGAAGTTACAGAGTTCAACATACCTCAGAGTGAAGGAAAGAGCGATAATGATACAATAAATGAACAAATCCACAAGGGCCGTGACGAGGGTTCGAATCTACGTCCGAGAGCATCCCAGACATGTATAATGACACATTGTATCCCATCTGGTCACCTTCACAGCCTTATTAGAACATAAGAACAGGCCAATTGGCCCATACGAGGCAGCTCCTATCTATAACCGCCCAATCCCACTCATATACATGTCCAACCCGCGCTTGAAACAATCAAGGGACCCCACCTCCACCACGTTACGCGGTAATTGGTTCCACAAATCAACAACCCTGCTACCGAACCAGTATTTACCCAAGTCTTTCCTAAATCTAAAGTTATTCAATTTATGCCCATTGTTTTGTGTTCTGTCTTGTGTTGATACTTTTACTACCCTGTTAATATCCCCTTTGTTGTATCCAACCATCCACTTGTAAACCTCTATCATGTCACCCCTAACTCTTCGCCTTTCCAGTGAATGCAATTTAAACTTTGTTAATCTTTCTTCATATGAAAGATTTCTAATTTGGGGAATTAACTTAGTCATCCTACACTGGACACGTTCAAGTGAATTTATATCCATTCTATAGTACGGCGAAAAAAAATTGAACTGCATAATCTAAATGGGGCCTAACCAGAGCAAGATATAGCTGAAGAACCACACCAGGTGTCTTGTTACTAACGCTTCGATTAATAAATCCCAGTGTCCTATTTGCCTTATTACGAACATTCATGCATTGATCCTTTTGTTTTAAATTCTTACTAATCATAACTCCCAGATCCCTTTCGCAATCCGACTTCGCAATCTCAACACCATCTAGCTCGTATCTTGTAACTCTATCATCATTACCTAGCCTCAAAACTCTACATTTTTCAGCATTAAACTGCATCTGCCAATCCTTTAACTATTTCAAAACCATATTTAGATCAACTTGAAGAGATAGTGAGTCTTCTTCCGTATTAATTTCCCTAGCGATTTTTGAATCATCAGCAAATTTGCAAATGTTGCTACTCAAACCTGAATCTAAATCATTTATATATGTTATAAACAACAGAGGTCCCAGGACAGAGCCTTGAGGTACTCCACTAACAACATTATCCCACTCTGACTTGACTCCATTTATACTAACTCTCTGTTTCCTTTGGTATAGCCATGCCCTAATCCAGCTTAATATAGCACCCCCAATACCATGAGACTCTAACTTTTTAATCAGTCTTTCATGTGGCACTGTATCAAAAGCTTTGCTAAAGTCAAGGTACACAACATCACAATCCTTACCACTATCAACTGCCTCAACTATGCTAGAATAAAAAGATAACAAATTTGTTAAACATGAACGGCCATTTATAAAACCATGTTGCGACTCAATTATTAATTTATGTTTTTCAAAATGAAGACGAATTTTATTTGCAATTATAGATTCGAGTAACTTTCCCACAATAGACGTTAGACTAATTGGTCGATAGTTTGACGCAAGTGATCTATCTCCTTTCTTAAAAATTGGTATCATATTAGCAACTTTCCATAACTCTGGCACTCTGCCTGACTCTATTGATTTATTAAATATGGTTGACAGTGGGTCACAAAGCTCCTCTTTGCATTCTTTAAGCACCCTGGCAAACACTTCATCCGGCCCTGGGGATTTGTTTGGTTTGAGTTTTACTATTTGTTTAAGAACATCCTCCCTGGTAACTGCTAAACTCGTCAACCTGTCCTCGTCCCCACCCACATAGACTTGTTCGGCTGAAGGCATATTGTTAAGTTCCTCTTTAGTAAATACAGACACAAAATATTTATTAAAAATACTACTCATCTCTTCATCACTATCTGTTATTTGATCTGTCTCAGTTTTTAATGGACCTATCCTTTCCCTAATCTTTGTCCGGTATAACTGGAAAACCCCTTTAGGATTTGTCTTTTGCTTGCTCTGCTATGCGAACTTCATAGTTTCTTTTTGCTTTCTTTATCTCTTTTTTAGTATTTCTAACCAGTTATCTTGAGATGATCTTGAGATGATTTCGGGGCTTTTTAGTGTCCCCCGCGGCCCGGTCCTCGACCAGGCCTCCACCCCCAGGAAGCAGCCCGTGACAGCTGACTAACTCCCAGGTACCTATTTACTGCTAGGTAACAGGGGCATTCAGGGTGAAAGAAACTTTGCCCATTTGTTTCTGCCTCGTGCGGGAATCGAACCCGCGCCACAGAATTACGAATCCTGCGCGCTATCCACCAGGCTACGAGGCCCCTCTAATGTTGTACGGATTCCTGTTCTAAACAGACTTCCCCATTCTTAATCCATTTGTACCACGCTCTCTTTTTACCTATAAGGTTCTTCAGATCCTTTGTTATCCACTTTGGATCATTAGTATTCGATCTATTCAATTTATATGGTATACTACGTTCCTGTGCTTTGTTTAGAATATTTTTAAATACGTTATATTTTTAATCCACATCGAAAACCCCTTTTACGTCACCTATCGCTGGGTTCACGTCTAGCTCCAAGACCGGCCCACACCCCATACCCAAGACTTTCCAATCTATTTGACCCAAAAAATTTCTTAGGCTATTAAAATCAGCTTTTCGAAAATCAGGCACTTTAACAGAATTTTCTCCTACAGATCTATTCCATTGAATGCTAAATCTGATTTCCTTATGATCACTGTTCCCTAGCTCACTCCCTATTTCGATGTCCTTAATTTGTGTTTCCCTGTTAGTTAACACTAAATCTAAAATATTATTTTCCCGCGTTGGTTCCTTAATGTGTTGCGTAAGAAAGCAATCGTCAATTAATTCTAGAAAATCTTCTGCTTCATTATTCCCTGTTTTGTTCAACCAGTTTATTCCACTAAAATTAAAGTCACCCATGACGTAAATACTGTTAGATCTAGATGCTCTAGATATTTCATCCCATAGATGCTTTGCTTCCATTCTGTCTAAATTTGGTGGCCTATATATAACTCCTATTATAATGTTATTAGCTTTTTCGTTTAATTCTATCCAAATAGTTTCTGTGTGTGGCTCAGTTTTGATTCCTTCTTTGAGACTACATTTCAAATTGTCCCTAACATAAATGGCTACTCCCCCTCCTCGTCTAATATATCTATCTGTGTGAAACAGTTTAAATCCATTTATTTGATATTCAACTAATAGCTCTCTATTTTCTACATTCATCCACGTTTCGGTAAGTGCAATAGTATCTATTTTTTTCTGTGCAGACAAGAGCATTTAATTCGTTAATTTTATTTCTTAGACTTCTACTGTTAGTGTAATATACCCTAAGCGAATTGTTATTTTGAGGCCCTTTTCTTTCCCTGATCATTTTGCCAATTCTTTTCTCCCACGAACACATACTTTTATTACCTCCTTCCTCCAAATCGATTCCCATACCACTATCTACTAACAGTTTAAACCCAAACACCTCTAACCTCTAACCACTTCTTCCAACGAGTTCGCAACAGCAACAACCCCAGCCCTCGATAGATGCACCCCATCGCGAGCATACATTTCATTTCTTCCATAGAAGTGTTCCCAGTTGTCTATGAAAGATATTGCATTTGATTTGCAATATCTTTCCAGCCGGCAATTGACACCAAATGCCCTCGACATCCATCCATTTCCCACTCCCTTTCTTGGAAGAATGCCACATATGATCGGGATTCCTCCCTTGCTTCTAACTAATTTGCTGTTTTATACCTCTGAATCAGTTCCTCACTCCTAACTCGACCAACATCATGGTAACAATAACCTTGAGTTGCCATATTTTGCAGCTCAACAACTGTTTAATACAAACACACTAAGCCAATTAGCGCAATGTTATTGAAGTGCCATGAGACGAAAAGAAGAACACGAGGTGAAAGTGAACAGAACCCCAACCCCATTCCACAGGAACACGTAAACATGATAACATCAGCAGCATCCGGAACGCCTCCACACAGAAACATTATTTTTAATAGCTTAATACTTATTTTAAAATACAAAATTATTATATTAATAAAGAGTACAAATACCTTACAATACTCCATACTCCATACAGTCAGACGAGGAACATCGTATGAATTATTTAAAGGGAAGACAAGAACACTGAATATACCGATAGGCGATATGCAAATTTAGCCACATGACTAGATAAGTTGAGAGGATTATGAGGTTAAGGCGCTAAGCCAGTATGACTAAATAATACTTGGAAGGGATATGAGGACAAGGAGGTGAAATATAAGGACGGAGTAATGGAAGGGTGCCCAACCACCTTGGTCTTCTGATATCTAACACCGATCCAACAAGATGCGAACCTGTCGCTCTACCGACCACTTTAATTAATCAAAAACACTACTAACTGTAACTCGGTCATAATAACTGTGTACAAAACGTATAAACTGTTTGGGAAAACAAAATCTTTGCTTATTATGATTTTGATCGGTATCGCACAACTTGTTATTAACATCTTTATTGATAAAAATCAATTACAATTTTGCCTAATCTGAGTTAATTAGCCAATCTCACTCTAATAAGACCTAATTAGGTCTTGTTAGAGTGAGGATAATACTCGTATTCACTGTCACACAGGACAGATCATACACAATACATTAGGTCTAAGCTGTAGGCTATATATATATATATATATATATATATATATATATATATATATATATATATATATATATATATATATATATATATATATATATATATATATATATAAAATGGTTACACTCACCTACATTTGACAGTTGACATGTTTCATTTTACAAATTTATTAATCAAACTTTACCGCACTAAAACTTAAACCACATGTCATCGGCGCACGCCTCAAGCCATCTTACCATGTGCCACACACACGTCATGAGGGAATGAACGCTGCGAGGCCCTAAGAGAAACAATACTTTCAACCCTTCTATCCACCCTTACTGCTGCCTCCTCGGCAGTGGCTTCCAGTGAAAGTGAGGCCTCTAACAAATTAAGCTTATTACTATGTAAACATTGTTTCATGTGTTTAGATTTGCCTATGAATTAATGTGTGTATGTGGGTCTATGACTTTGTCAATACAGACAAGGTGTTTATCAATATGTATTTGGATTTACGAGGTTGAGTTTGGATTTATCCAGTTGTATGGACATGCATCAATGTGTTTGGATTGCGTCTGAATGTTTAGATTGTATCAAAATGCGTTTGAATTCATAATCGCATCAATGTGTGTTTAGATTGCATCATAACGTGTTTCGATTTACTATTACATAACACGTATTTGGATTTACAATTACATCACTATGTCTTTGGATTCACAATCACATCAACACGTGTTTCGATTTATGATCACATCAACATCTGTTTGGATTCACGATTGCATAAATATGCGTTTGTAATGTAGGCGAAATGTCAGTCGGTAATTATCACGCGTCATGCATCTGTTTATCATGGCTGTATCAGTTGTGTACGCGACCTTGGACTGGAACGCTTGACAAGGTGTGAGGGAGATGAGATGAGAGGGAATTTGGAGGAGAAAGGAGTGGGGGGGGGGAAGGCGGGAGGGGGTCGAGAAGATGGGGTCGAATCCGGGTAGTGTGAGGTCGGTGTGATGGAGTTTAGTTATGGTGTGGCTTTCTCCCAGAGCGGCCGAGCGTCCGTCTAGTCAGCTTGTTCCTCAGAGCGTACACCTACACTTGCCGTTCTTCAGCCTGTGTTAGTCTCTGTCTTGTGCCGACGAGCCTCTCAGAGATTCAGTACTCCCGACCAACTTTAGGACATGACTTGTGGCAATGTGGATTAAAGAGTGGAGTGTCGGTAGTGAACATGGGAAATGTTTTGTGGTGGTGTGAGCGTAGGATATGATCTGGGGTGATTGTCGTCTGGCTGTTTCTTGAACGAGTGTCACGTTTGGTGATAGTGTCTGACGGCGACACAGACGGGTGAGTTGAACCCGTTGTTTACAGTTGTTTACAATATCAAATGTGTCTCCTCCACATGGCGAAGAATATTGGCAATTTTAAGTATATTTTAATGTGTTTTCACTTTCATACTTTCATTTTTTAGAGAATGCTTCTACTTGTGATTTATATTATAATCCACAAAACATTTAAAATTACTTTTACAACTCTCTGGTTCGTCAGGTAAGGTCTCTTAATGCAATTTAAATTACTGAGAGAATATTTGGAGAGTAAACTATTAAAATTTCAACCACTTGGATGGCAAATTACCTACGTAGTAATTTGTAGTAACTGAATGGAAGAAGAACTAGTGAATGTGAACGTAGTGAATGTGTGACAATGTGCAAACCTCGAGGGCTTTACTTTGGGGGAGTTTCTTGAGAGAAAGTTTAAAGGTGTGTTCGCCTTGAATTAGCCTCTGGTGGTGCTAGGCTTCCACTTGGTGCAAATGTATAATGGAGTTCTCTTGGCATACTTTCATGTCATACGTATTTTGAATTCTTGTATAATGTAAGGGCCAACGCCTCAAGTTTCTCACGGCGGTGTCAACCATCTTTTTTTATATTAATTACTTGAATACTTTCTCCGCGTGTGGCAGCATTCTTTGCCGGTAGTTTTATTCCCCCTTATCTTCAGTGTTGGATCTGTCAACACTTGATCAAAATTCGCGTGTTTCCCAATCACACGGAAACGAATTATTTTCACCAAGACTTCGAAAGTCGCAGCAAATCAAGTTCCTGGACCAGGCGACCACCGGGTGTGCGGTCTGGCCAGACGAATTTTTTTGCTCTGTGGATACGTGTAAAAATGCACGATTTCACTGCCATACTGACCGGCCAGTCAGGAGAGGGCGGGCCGACTCGCGTAAATCTTCACGTAACCTTTAGACCGGAATAACGCATCTTGTGACGAGTCAAATGGTATTTCATTTGAATTTGGTTTGGTGATGGGCTTCAAGTCAGTCATACTCTGAAGGGTTATTAAGGCCTATCAACATCTGGAGGGTTATGAAGGCCGCAGCAATAGCTTACTAATCAACCAGTAAGTATACTTTAGTCCTGAACAGAATCCAATACTAAGGTAAACTCTTAGTGTAAACACCGAGAAGCTGAATACATTTCTCCATGTACATGTGTGTGAAGATTGGGTATATATATATATATATATATATATATATATATATATATATATATATATATATATATATATATATATATATATATGCATGTCTCATTGAATATGACAGCATATTCCGTATTAACTGTTTTCTGATTTAGGGTTTCTATCCCTCTTACTAATGTTCTTGCATCAGAGTTCAGCTGGAAGAGTTGTTCACAAAAAGTATATATATATATATATATATATATATATATATATATATATATATATATATATATATATATATATATATATGAGCAAATAGCAATAGTAATGAGCAAATATATAAATATCCCTTCGCTATTATAGTGAGTATAAATCTTTTAAAACTGCCCCAAGGCTCGCGTATAATGCCTAACCTAATTTCTTTAATTAGCCCGTCAGCTGGAGCAAAACGCCTAGAGGTGAGAGAAGAGCCAGATGGTATCTCAGTTACAGAGACGCTTTAAGACCGTTGTCACTGCTTGAGGGTACAAGGCGCGGGCGTAGTCACTATGACACGCGACAATGACAACGCAGAAGTAACGTAATCAAAGCCGGCAAAATAATAATACATAATAGCATTACCACGATGCGGTAAGAGCAATTTTAGTGAGGATGTGTGGAAAATGACTCGCCATTACGTCAACCACAAAACAGCAAGATGAAAGTACAGTTTGTTGATAGTGCAGACGATAATAGAGGTTAGTGTTGTGTTATTTATTAACATATCTATGTTAAAGATAAGAAATTTGTTGAGCAGATACAAAGGGGGAACTCAAAGAGCACAAATTGTTGATGAGCTGCAAGGATTAACAACAGGAGCTTGGCCCCCCGATGGAGAGGGGGTTTTAAGTAGCTATTTACCTCGATGCAAGATTTGATAGTCACTTCGGAGTTTGTTGCACGCTCACGCCTCCTCAGCTGCAAGCTTGCACCGGCGCAAGATTGCAGATTTTAGTCATCGTAAACTCACATCACAGTAAGTGGTGCACACATACACCTTTGGAAAATTATTGCAAACGCTCACTACGGAAAGTTTTGCAAATTTACACTTCTAAAAAAAAAACAATTGCAAACTCACAACACCGGAAAAAGCATTGTAAATTTTTACTACTGGACTAATACTGCAAATTCACCACTGGAAGAATATTGCAAATTTACAACCCTCGGAGAGAAATGTTATCTTGCTCCACACAACGAACAATGCAAACTAACGCCACTAGAAAAAATATTCCAAATATTCGCCATTGGAAGAGGAATTATTTAGTTTTAATTATTATTAAATGCAACTTGCAACGTCATATGTAACAATTATATATTATCCTAATGTATCCAGCTGCCATTGTTACGCGGACGAGGACCACCAGTCACGTCACTAGTGGCTTATAATTAATTAAACTTACATTAATCGACGACCTGGATTATAATTACTGCTGACATACAGAACTGTGGCATAGTACGCAGAATACTTCATCCATGTATACAAATATATTCCCACTTTACATTTCTCTGTCATCATTAACTCCAGTTTTCGCCAGTTGTAACATCCAAGAAAAGTAATCCACAGAAAATGAGAAAATAAGGTCTGTGAAATACTAATTTGTTTTTTTTCGGGGAAGCTATTTTAAATCACCTAAAGAGAATGCAGCTGTTGAACGATTGTTGTCCCGTTTTCTGTTTTGAGTCTTCTGGCTTAGTCTATTAGGTTAGGAGAGTTAAATTAACTGTTTGTTGACGTATTGAAACCCTAGGAGGACGGGCTAGATAGTCAGTGTATGATATAAGTAATATGGTCAATGAAACCTTACTGAACTTGGAGAATTTTCAAAAGTGATGCCACTACTATCTTGCAGCAACAGAGGATTGAGATAGCAGTATTTAGAATGTACGTGACCTGAGTAGTAAGAGTTACTACTCGGCTGTTAATTCCCATGTGACGTCATATAATGTGATAACGACCCAATCAAGTGAAAGACTACGAAGAGGCTGTATTATATTACATTTTCCTGATGCCTTCTGAGTGCACCGTCTCCAATTCACCAACGGCAGAAGGCTCGCAATAAGCTATCATCATTTATCAAGCTATCCAAGTGATGTAGACCCAGCAACTACCAGACCTATGATAAAAGACCTGGACACAACTGGCTGAGCTGGACCGGTGAACGGTCTGGCGCAGGGAGGCGTTCACCCGTTCAAGTTCCACTTTGATCGGGAGAATCCCTTCAATGAATAATTAAACAAAAGGACTCTTTTTAAGGGTTCGGCGCTACACTTGTTGAATTAGTGACAGTGGCGCGTTAGGTGGTGAAGACGTTAGGGACAAGTGACATATCTTTGGAGATAGTTTCGAGGAAGCACAAAAGTAATGTTAAATATAAGTCTTGTAGATAAATTACATGTTAATACACAAGGAGCTTAATTACGCAAGATTCTCGACCGCCAAAGGTAATCGCTATAAGGACACGGAACTTCTAACTGCAGGTATACATGTGTATTGTAGTAATACATGTGTATTGTAGTAATACATGTATTGTAGTAATACACATGTATTGTAGTAATACATGTGTATTGTAGTAAATACGTGTGTTGTAGTAATACATGTGTATTACATTTCTCTATTGGATCAGAGAGACGAGGTCGGCGGGAGGCGGGAGTGTCCTTCACACACCTACGCTTATTAAGGTAATTTAATTATGTTTAGAAAGTTGTTGAGAACAGTGTTTTAGAGTTGAGTAATGTAGTGTACTTGTGGTGTGATGTACTGTACTCACCTGGTTGTGCTTGCGGGGTTGAGATCCGGCTCTTTGGTCCCGCCTCTCAACCGTCAGTCATATCTACATTTGAAACTGTGTATGGAGTCAACCTCCACCACATCACTGCCTAATGCATTCCATCTGTTAACTACTCTGACACTGAAAAAGTTCTTTCTAACGTCCCTGTGGCTCATGTGGGTACTCAGTTTTCACCTGTCACCTTGTTTGCGTACCACCCGTGTTAAACAGTTTATTCTTGTCTACCCTGTCAATTCCTTTGAGAATTTTGAAGGTAGTGATTATGTCTCTCCTTACTCTTCCGTATTCCAGTGTCGTGAGGTGCATTTCCCGCAGCCATTCTTCATAACTCATGCCTCTTAGTTCTGGGACTAGCCTAGTGGCATACCTCTAAACTTTTTCAAGCTTCGCCTTGTGCTTGACAAGGTACGGGCTCCATGCTCGAGCCGCATACTCCAGGATTGGTCTTACATATGTGGTATACATATATATATATGGTACACATATACATAAGCGGTATATTTACATATGTGGTTTAACAGTGATAAATTCCAGGTACTCAGATACGGTAAAAATGAGGACCTTAAACATATTACAGGGTACAAAACACAATCAAATGTGCCCATAGTAGGAAAACAGCATGTAAAGGATTTGGGAATAATTATGTCTGACGACCTAACGTTTAGGGAGCATAACAAAGCAAATATCGCGTCACCCAGAAAAGTGATCGGATGGATTACGAGAACTTTCAAATCCTGGGATCCCATCACAATGGTTGTACTCTTCAAGTCAATTGTGTTGTCCCGTCTTGAGTACTGCTCAGTACTCACTTTCCCCATTCAGAGCAGGAGAGATTGCTGAAATAGAGGGAATACAGAGAACATATACGGCACGCATAGACGCAATAAAGCACCTAAACTATTGGGAATCGTCTCTAAGCTCTCCAAATGTACTCACCAGAAAGGAGACGATTGAGATATCAAATAATATACACGTGGAAGATACTGAAGGGCCAGGTCCCAAATCTACCCAATAAAATAACAACATACTGGAGTGAACGATATGGAAGAAAATGCAGAATAGAACCAGTGAAGAGCAGAGGTGCCATAGGCACAATCAGAGAACACTGTATAAACATCGGAGGTCCACGGTTGTTCAACACCCTCCCAGCGAGGATAAGAAATATTGCCAGAACAACCGTGGACATCTTCAAGAGAAACTAGATCATTTTCTCCAAGAAGTGCCGGACCAACCGGGCTGTGGTGGGTATGTGGGCCTGCGGGCCGCTCCAAGCAACAACCTAGTGGACCAAACTCTCCCAAGTCAAGCCTGGCCTCGGCCCGGGCTTGGGGAGTAGAAGAACTCCCAGAACCCCATCGACCAGGTAAATCAGGTATACAAGGTTTTGAATGATTCCTTTCACAGGTTCCTGAAGGCAGTTCTGATGTTAGCCAGCCTCGCATACGCCGCAGACGTTATTCTTTTGATGTGGGCTTCAGGAGACAGGTTTGGTGTGATATCAACTCCTAGATCCTTCTCTCAATCCTTCTCATTAAGTACTTCATCTCCTATTCTGTATCCTGTGTCTGGTCTCCTGTTTCCTTCGCCTAGTTTCATTACCTTACATTTACTCGGGTTGAACTTTATTAGCCATTTGTTGGACCATTCATTCAATTTGGCAAGGTCATCTTGTAGCCTCATACTATCTTCCTCCGTCTTAATCCTCCTCATAAATTTTGCATCATCAGCAAACATTGAGAGAAACGAGTCTCTACCCTCTGGAAGATCATTTACATATATCAAAAACAGTATAGGTCCAAGAACTGAAACCTGCGGGACTCCACTGGTGACGTCTCGCCAATCCGAGACCTCACCCCACACAGTGTCTCGCTGTCTTCTGTTACTTAGGCACTCCCTTAACCAACGGAGTACCTTCCCTTTCACTCCAGCCTGCATCTCCAGCTTGTGCACTAGTCCCTTGTGTGGTACTGTATCCTTGTGGCACTGTATGGCACTAGTGTACTTGTGGGGTGGTGTAGTGTACTTGTGGTGTGGTGTACTTTTCAAAACGCTTGTGCTATCTAGAGTGGAGTACTGCTGCACAATGACAGCCCCTTTCAAAGCTGGAGAAATTGCTGACCTAGAGAGCGTGCAGAGATCCTTTACTGCTAGAATCCACTCAGTAAAACATCTAAATTACTGGGACCGACTAAAGAGCCTAAATCTGTACTCCCTTGAGCGCAGGCGGGAGAGATACATAATAATTTACACGTGGAAAATAATTGAGGGGCTGGTCCCAAACCTGCACACAGAAATAACACCACATGAGACCAGAAGACATGGCAGGATGTGCAGAATACCCCCGTTGAAAAGCAGAGGTGCAACAGGTACTCTGAGAGAGAACTCTATCAACATCAGAGGCCCGAGACTGTTCAACACGCTTCCACTACACATAAGGGGCATAACTGGCAAACCCCTCACAGTGTTCAAGAGAGAACTGGATAAGCACCTCCAAAGGATACCTGATCAACCAGGCTGTGACTCATACGTCAGGCTGCGAGCAGCCGCGTCTAACAGCCTGGTTGATCAGTCCAGCAACCAGGAGGCCTGGTCGACGACCGGGCCGCGGGGACACTAAGCCCCGGAAGCACCTCAAGGTAGCCTCAAGGTAGGTACTTGCACATTAATTACTTGTATACCTTCCGATTACCTTCTGTACCTAACTAGAGACTTATTGGGTCTAACGACCAGTGATCTATGGGAGGTCATTAGTACTCAGCTCCCTGTCTACAACGTGACATAATGGTCTAATTGAAAGAATAATTATATATAATTAGTCTGTGACTCCCGGACTGTAACAGTCCACACCTATATTTTTAGGTCAGTTTGGATCACTGTAACAACCGCAAGGGGTGTTGACGATCCTTAATAACCCTCCAGAGGTTGGTACGTCTTAATAACCATCCAGAGGTTGATAGGTCTTAATAACCCTCCAGAGGTTGATAGGTCTTAACAACCCTCAAGTGGTTGGTAGATCTTAACAACCCTCCAGAGGTTGGTAGGTCTTAATAACCCTCCAGAGGTTGATAGGTCTTAATAACCCTCCAGAGGTTGATAGGCCTTAATAACCCTCCAGAGATTGGTAGGTCTTGATAACCCTCCAGAGGTTGGTAGGTCTTAACAACCCTCCAGAGGTTGGTAGGCCTAAATAACCCTCCAGAGGTTGGTAGGTCTTGATAACCCTCCAGAGGTTGGTAGGTCTTAACAACCCTCCAGAGGTTGACAGGCCTTACAACCCTCCAGAGGTTAAAATATTGTAATATATATAATTCGACTCGTACGTGACCCAACAAGATGTTCATCTGTTCCTAATTCCTCCCAGCCCGTCTAATCCCTACGGTCAAAGATGTCCCATGGGATAACACAGGGGGGCAGGGGGGGGAGGGTCCCAGTGGGTCCCAGTGGGTCCCAGTGGGTCCCATGAGCGTCCGACAGGTTGTTGTGGCCGAGGGTGGTCACCGGACCATTACATATTTGCGCACGGACCATATTCTCCCGGAACTCTCTCTCTCTAATGCTATTGTTGGCTGTTAAAACCAGGCCGGCGAGGCTATAGCCGCCTCGGTGGTTCACAAGGGGTTCTATTTTGGTTCAATGGTCCCGGGTACCATGCGCGAGTTGGTCATCAGTGTGCTGTCCAACGGACACATCGAGAGTTAATAATAATAATCATTAAATCATAATGATGTGATATATCAACGATATATCATTGATATATCACGCCATTGTTATTCGTGTACGATCTAAAGGATCGTGTGAGCACCATTACCCGTAGGCCAGAGTGAAGGCGGGCTGACTAAAAAGTCTGGTTGGGCTCGAGTTCGAGGCCTCAAGAGCCTCTTAGTGAATTCCTTAGAGTTCCAAGTTAGTCGGCTTTCTGTCCTATCGTGGCCAAGTGGTGTAATACGCCAGGTGTCTGGGAAGCACCAGAACGTCGGTTCGAATCACTCCATTGCCTCAAAATAATTATCTCAATAACAATAATAATAACAATATAATAATTTTGCATTTATAAAATAGAAAGGCAAAAATATTACGGTAGTTGCTCATTTATTACATAAAAGAGCAATACGGTAGCAAACATGCTTCAGGAATTCCGTATAATATACACTTATAAATCTAATGTGAAACTTCAGGCTCACCATAGCCCGTGCTGTTTGGAACTATGATCCATGTAGCGAATCTTAACCAACAGTATTGTGAAAGTTTTAACTTACTAGGTAATGGTTAAAGTGATTATTATGGATTGAGGAACGACTTAGAGAAGATCTCTGACCACTGTGACGACTGACAAGGGGCGTTAAGATCATTTTTCTAGATCGAGGAAGGGCTTAGGGAGACCTGGGACCCTGAACACGCCGGAGGTCAGTAAGAGATTGTATTCATCCGGGAGGTGACATGGCTACAAATAATAAATACAATAATAGGGGATATGGACACGATAACATGGGACTTGGAGGTGACATGGCTACAATAACACGGGACATAACTATGATAACACGTGACATAACTACGATAGCACGTGACATGGCTACGATAACACATGACATGACTACGATAACACTTGACCAGAAGTACAATATACATAAACAATTCTAAATACAAAAGAATTCAAGCAATAATGATCTAAAATTGATGCCCACTATATTAATGAGACTATGAGGGACTGAGTTACCTGGTGAAGGTAGACTATGAGGGACTGAGTTACCTGGTGAAGGTAGACTATGAGGGACTGAGTTACCTGGTGAAGGTAGATTGAGGGACTGAGTTACCTGGTGAAGGTAGACTATGAGGGACTGAGTTACCTGGTGAAGGTAGACTATGAGGGACTGAGTTACCTGGTGAAGGTAGACTATGAGGGACTGAGTTACCTGGTGAAGGTAGATTGAGGGACTGAGTTACCTGGTGAAGGTAGACTATGAGGGACCGAGTTACCTGGTGAAGGTAGACTATGAGGGACTGAGTTACCTGGTGAAGGTAGACTATGAGGGACTGAGTTACCTGGTGAAGGTAGACTATGAGGGACTGAGTTACCTGGTGAAGGTAGACTATGAGGGACTGAGTTACCTGGTGAAGGTAGACTATGAGGGACTGAGTTACCTGGTGAAGGTAGACTATGAGGGACTGAGTTACCTGGTGAAGGTAGACTATGAGGGACTGAGTTACCTGTATGTCAACCTTGTGTCCTTGGTTGTACCATCTCATACACCTACTTTTCATGTGATTCAACACAACTGTACAATGTGTAGAAGCCTACTGACACATTTTCTTTCTAAAGCGATGTTATACTTCATAACTTGTTCCACACATCTATTTCATCCCTCTGTTAATGTATACATTTCATACATCTGTTTTATGCCCTCTGTTTTACACATCTGTTACGTCCGTTTTCCTCATTACCCATCAAGCCTAACCCCATCACTCTTACTCTTCTCGTCCTCATAACTCTCCCTGCCTCCCCCATAAATCCCCACCCCTTCCACTTACCCCCATCCCCCCCTCCCTCCGGGGTAACTTTCCACGGTGCCTCATCCTGCTCCACGTTGCTTGACTTGTAAAAAACACGCCCAGTGCGGTTCTTAGGAATTCCTGATGTGTTGATTATGTGTCTTACTTATGTGTCTTATTGTTGTTTGTCTTGCTCTCTTGTGTGTCTTGGCCGTGCTAGAATATCCACTTAAAGACTCTATCACTTGCAAGCCAATTAGGTCAACCGCTACGATGGTGGCCAACCTATAAGTATACATTAAACCTGAACAATGTTCATTACTACAGTATATATATATATATATATATATATATATATATATATATATATATATATATATATATATATATATATATATATATATATATATATATATATATATATACACCCATTGTAATTTGTACTTTCATGTACGGAGTTAATCTTGTGGCTGGTCAGCCTGGCGGGCAACTAAGACTATTGAAGGTTTTGAACAGTTCAACAATATTTCAAACTGGAGTTATCATATTGTATAGCTTCGTAAATTTCTTTAGTATATATAATATTGTTCTGTCCTTGTATTGGATTACATCTCTTTATCACTGTCTTGTTCACTCTCTCTGTCTCACCTTTTCTGGTCTATCTCACTTTTGGTCATTTGTTTTCTCTCTCTCTCCCGCAGCTTCGCTAACGCAGTAGTTGCTAAGGGGTTTCGTTATCACTTTCACTGTGGAGGTCGTAAGGTGGCGCGTGAGGCTGTGAGCTCTCACAAACAACAGTCATCTTCCTTCTTCCTCTTCCTGTCGTTACTGCCAGAGTCTTTACACGCTTCCACGATGACTTCCTCGAGCACTCTCTCTTTCCTTACGCCTTGCTGGTGCCTTGTGTTTCTCCTCCAAGTGTGTTTTTCTTCCTTGAGTCTGTCCTCCTAGTGTGTTTTCTTCCTTGAGTCTGCCCTCCTAGTGTGTTTTCTTCCTTGAGTCTGCCCTCCAAGTGTGTTTTTCTTTCTTGAGTCTGCCCTCCAAGTGTGTTTTTCTTTCTTGAGTCTGCCCTCCAAGCGTGTTTTTCTTCCTTGAGTCTACCCTCCAAGTGTGTTTTCTTCCTTGAGTCTACCCTCCAAGTGTGTTTTTCTTCCTTGAGTCTGCCCTCCAAGTGTGTTTTTCTTCCTTGAGTCTACCCTCCAAGTGTGTTTTCTTCCTTGAGTCTGCCCTCCAAGTGTGTTTTCTTCCTTGAGTCTGCCCTCCAAGTGTGTTTTCTTCCTTGAGTCTACCCTCCAAGTGTGTTTTTCTTCCTTGAGTCTACCCTCCAAGTGTGTTTTCTTCCTTGAGTCTACCCTCCAAGTGTGTTTTTCTTCCTTGAGTCTGCCCTCCAAGTGTGTTTTCTTCCTTGAGTCTACCCTCCAAGTGTGTTTTTCTTCCTTGAGTCTGCCTTCCAAGTGTGTTTTTCTTCCTTGAGTCTACCCTCCAAGTGTGTTTTTCTTTCTTGAGTCTACCCTCCAAGTGTGTTTTTCTTCCTTGGTCTGCCCTCCAAGTGTGTTTTCTTCCTTGAGTTGCCCTCCAAGTGTGTTTTCTTCCTTGAGTTGCCCTCCAAGTGTGTTTTCTTCCTTGAGTCTGCCCTCCAAGTGTGTTTTCTTCCTTGAGTCTACCCTCCAAGTGTGTTTTCTTCCCTGAGTCTGCCCTCCAAGTGTGTTTTCTTCCTTGAGTTGCCCTCCAAGTATATTTTCTTTTCGTTAAATAATTTCGGAAGTATTCTCAGGGAGGTTCGAGATTTTATGTTAACATAGGCCATTGTCAAGGCGGAAATACCCACTCAGTCTAACATATTGTTGATGAAATAATATAACCTGACTTTCAACCCACAAAATTCAACTGAGAATTTTAGAGTATGGGGGGGCAGCTTACTCTAAAACTGGTCTCACATAGGTGGTGTACAGTGCTCTAAATACCTCTTTATTTACGGTCTTGAATAATGTTCTAACTTATGCTAGTGTAGAGTATGCGGCTGTCATTATTCTATTTATATGAGTCTCTGGAGTTAGGTTAGGTGTTATGTCCACTCCCATTAATGTATGATGACTTACTGTAAATATGTAGCTCTTGTAATAGCACTTTCTCTGTAACTAGCTGACATTGTAACTATAAGGTGTGAAGGATAGATGAAATTGTTTATGTAATAATCTAAGATGAGGTCTGATAAAGATCTTTTGTGCCCTCTGTAATGCTTTTACGCTACCGCTCACAGGATGAGTATGGGGTGCACAATAAACTAGCCGCCTTCGGCGGCAACAATCAACAAACAATCCACTCCCAGGTCTTTTTCTCTATTTGTTATAGGGTGATAGTTTCTCTTCGTCGTGTACTGTCTCTTTGGTCTCCTGTCTCCTTGTTCCTATTTCTATCACCTTACATTTGCTGTTGTTGAACTTTAGTATCTTTTTCTCGGACTAATTTTGCAGCTTATTTTTGTCATCTTGGAGAATCCTACACTCATTTGTCACAACTCTTTTTCCTTAACTTTGCAAACATCGACATATAAGACTCAACTCCTGAAGATAGGTCATTATCATACGTGATAAATAGTATAGGTCCCAGCACCGATCCTTGAAGCATCCCGCTTGTTATTTGATTTGATTGTTGCCGCCGTAGGCGGCTAGTTTATTGTGTACCCCATACTCATCCTGTGAGCGGTAGCGCAAAACATTACAGAGGGCACAAAAGGTCTTTATCAGACCTCATCTTAGATTATTACATAAACAATTTCATCTATCCTTCACACCTTATACCGCACACCGCTTGTTACCCTACGCTTGTTCGACTTCTCACCCTCACTGTCACTCTATGACTCCTGTCTGTTTGGCAATTCCTTACCCCAGTGCCTTTCCGTTAGTGCCTTTCCGCTTACTCCAGCCTGCCTTTCAAGTTTGTATAGTAATCTCTTGAGAGGTAATGTATCAAAGGCTTTTTGGCAATCCAGAAATACGCAATTTGCCCAACCTTCTCTGGCGTGCCTTATTTTCCTTACTTTATCACAGAATTCCAGTTGGTTCGTTAGGCATGATTTCCCATCCCAAAGGCCATGTTGATGTTTATATACCTAACTCTCTCTAACTATGTAACTAGTCTTATCCTGATTATTCTTTCGAGTATCTTGCAGGGGAAGCTTGTCTGTGTTACTGGTCTGTAGTGAAGTGCCTCTTCTTTATTTCCTGTCTTTATAATTGTACGAGATTCACCTTCTTCCAGCAACTGCGTAATTCTCCCTTTGTAAGTGACTCATTAAAGACGATTGCTAGAGACACGCTGAGAACCTGCGTTGCCTCTTATAATATACATGATTCGTAGACTGGTCCAACATCTTTAGTTTCTTCCAGTAAAGTAAATTGCTCCTCTATTTCTTTTGCTGTCAACTCAATGTTTACCAGTTTCCCATCCATGTTGTTAAAGATTCGCTACCTGGGACAAAAAGTTCCAAGTAACACGGGCTATGGTGAGCCCATAAATAGTATTTAGGGTCATCTCTTCTAACGCTGGGAGCTGCTCACGCTCCGGTGAGAACTCTTCATGGAAAATGGCGTTAAGTGCCTCGTAAATTTCTTTATCACTTAATGTACTCACCAATTTGTGCTTGCTGGGGTTGAGCTTCGGCTCTTTGGTCCTGCTTCTGAACCATCATTCAACTGGAGTGCAGGTGACTGAGCCTATTGGGTCATATCATAAAATGTGTACTCACCTAGTTGTACTCACCTAGTTGTGCTTGCGGGGATTGAGCTTTAGCTCTTTGGTTCCGCCTCTCAACCATCAATCAACAGGTGTACAGGTGCTCTCTTACCCTCATGTGTGTGTGTGTGTGTGTGTGTGTGTGTGTGTGTGTGTTCACCTAGGTGTGCTTGCGGGGGTTGAGCTCTGCTCTTTCGACTCTGTCAACTGTCAATCAATCAACTGTTATTAACTACTAACAATTGTATTTTTCCATTCACACACACACAGGAAGCAGCCCGTAACAGCTGACTAACTCCCAGATACCTATTTACCTATTTACTGCTAGGTAACAGGGGGCATCAGGGTGAAAGAAACTCTACCCATTGTTTTTCGCCGGCGCTAGGAACCGAACCCCGGTACACAGGATTACGTGCACAGCATGTTGTCCACTCAGCCACCGACCCCAGTGATGTGTGTGTGTATACACTATCAGCAACAGGTCAGCAGTCGAGGCTACTCCTCCAGTACTGACTGTTGAGCCGAATAAGAGTCACTTTCACCAGCAAGACAAGATGACTGGACGTCCAGGCAATTGTTTCCTGATGGTCAGGGAACGCCCGAAGTCTTGTTACCGAGTTCAGATTGTCTTAATGACATACAGTTGATGGTGATCCATGAATGGATTCTTGGGAACTCAAAAACAATAGAAAATTGAAAAGTTTACGGACAATAGATTGACAGAAGCTCAAAAAGGGACCCTATTTGAGGCCTAAATGATTCAATTTATAAAGGGGTTGCTAGGAGAAATTCAATCTTTTATGAAATGCTTCTTTATTGGTAACCCAGTTCCATCTTTTAGGGAGTGTAGTGGGACCTTGTGGTGGGGATTTACTGGGCTGTGTGTGTGTGTCTGTGTACTCACCTAGCTGGTGAGTGTCTGGCTGTGTTTACTCATCTAGTTGTGCTTGCGGGGGTTGAGCTTTGGCTCTTTGGTCCCGCCTCTCAACTGTCAATCAACTGGTGTACAGATTCCTGAGCCTATTGGGCTCTATCATATCTACATTATAAACTGTGTATGGAGTCAGCCTCCACCACATCACTGCCTAATGCATTCCACCTGTTAACTACTCTGACACTGAAAAAGTTTTGGCTTTATGAGATTTAGCCGGGAATCGAATCTGGGTCCTTAGAACTACGAATCTGGCCACTGTGTCTGGCCGCCATGGGATATATCGCGGCGTGATATTAAGAGGCCAGTCCAAGCTTCTGTCCTGGTACCCTTCTACCTCTCCTTCTACCTCTACCTCTCACTCTACCTCTACCTCCCCCCTCTCTCCCACAAGGCTACTAACTATGGTGACCGTTGTTGCGGCAGCCACAACAACCCATTTGGTCGTGAAAAAGACTGGAATGCGTAGCGGAAATGAAGGCACCGCAACGCCCCCCCCCCCCCCTACCGATCCCGCATTCCCTCCCTTTCCCCCCCTCCCCCTCTCCCCCCAACCATTCCTGCCTTTCCTTCCTCAACTTCCCTTCCCTTAACCTCAGCATCACTCCCTCAGCTCTACTCCCCCCCCCCCCCACTCGCCTGACCACAACACTCCAACTTGTCCTCACTAGCCTCAGCTAACCACCGTCCCAACCAGCCCCTCTGATACAGCCAAATGTGTCCTAACTTGGCTGTATCCTAACTGTGTGTCCTAACTATGGCCGTCTGATTGATTGATGAAGATTAAGCCACCCAAGAGGTGGCACGGGCATGAATAGCCCGTAAGTGGTGGCCCTTTCGAGCCATTACCAGTATCAAAAGATGATACTGGAGATCTGTGGAGGCGCAACTGCACCCTGCGTGACGGGAGATGTCTCCCGGACCAAGTGGTGACCAAATGGACCTATGGCCGTCCCTAATATTTGCCTTAAGGTACGACAGGCGCTTCCCAGGTGACTTGGGTGAGGGAAGAGAGAATGAGAATAACGAAATGGGAAAGCATTGGAACAGCGAGAGGCGAATGTCGAGTTATTCTGAATATAAAACGTTGCTGCTGTGAAGTCGTATCACACAGGAGACATCTCCCGTCACGCAGGGTGCAGTCGCACCTCCACAGATCTTCAGTATCATCTATTGATACTGGTAATGGCTCAAATGGGCCACCACTTACGGGCTATTCATGCCCGTGCCACCTTTTGGGTGGCATAATCTTCATCAATCAATCAATCAAGTCGTATCACGGTGCATAGAAAACGTTACTTTCGTAGCGTTTAGAACAGCTTCTTGCTGTTCCTTACTCTGTTCGTCATAACATTATCAATAAATTATCCTGTTGCTGGGTCGACTCTTCATAACGACACATTTGACAATATTTTGCCTCCGGCAAGTTACTGTAGCGATAATTAGTCGTTGATATGAAGAGTCGGCCCAGCAACAGGATAATTTATTGATAATGTTATGACGAACAGAGGAAGGAGCAACAAGAAGCCTTCAAGCACGGTAACACATTTTTCACAAATTAAAGTCACGAGAAACTCTAACCACATTCTGGTATGACAGTATGGGCTAATTACTAACTATAACGGCGCCGAAACTAAGCCACTATAGGGTCAGCCTTTTAAATGAAATCAGTCGAAATGATCCTCCTATGTCAGGGGGGGGGGGGGTGTATGCTGTTTTATGCCGGTGTGTTTACTCAGGATGACACCATTTGGTCACCACTTGGTCCGGGAGACATCTCCCGTCACGCAGGGTGCAGTTGCGCCTCCACAGATCTCCAGTATCATCTTTTGATACTGGTAATGGCTCGAAAGGGCCACCACTTACGGGCTATTCATGCCCGTGCCACCTCTTGGGTGGCTTAATCTTCATCAATCAATCAATCTACGATGAACACTTCAGTGGGCGTTCTTCCTATTGGTGGGTGTTGTACATGCTGCTAACTCAGTATGTTCACTCATAGGATGAGTGACGCTGCCCAATAAACTCTCGGGCAAATAAGAAAAAAATATATACATAAATCTGCTTAGGATGGAAGAGATCCAGTCCACACAAATAGTCGAAAACAGGAGCCCCAGATGCCAGTTCTAAAAGGAAAGTCAACCTTAGGGTAGGTACACAGAAGAATGGGATACAAGCCACAACGGATTTTATCATACATCATAACCTAACCCAAACCAACCTAACCTAAGCTAATACATCCTAACCTAGTAATAACTACGGCTTAAACAATTAAAAACAAACTTTTGTAGGGTTGAGTCCTCCCCCCATGCCTCTCGCTCTCTCACACTCTCTTTCTTTCTTTCTCTCAACTCCGGAGAGCGTCGGGGTTGCAGGAAGGTCAGGTAAGGACACAAGGGTAAGGACAGGCCGGGTGGGTGTTGGTGGTGACCAGTCAGTTGGTCTGGTGATCTGTTTGTGTCTGTATGTCAGTGGATCAGCGCACCTCTCGCAGGTATGTCACTTGACACGCCTCCAACACCAAAGGCGGGACCTAAGAGACAGAGCTCAACCCCCGCAAGCACAATTAGGTGAGTACCAATACACACGTGTGTGTATATATATCATCTCATGGTCAACCAGCGTGAATACATACACTCGGAAGAGCAAATATGTATATTGGTGTTTATACATATTTGCACAAAGTTGTCTCAGGGAAGTAATATACGCACGCGCTCTCTCTCTCACACAGTTGGTAACAGTTGATTGAGAGGCGGGCGGACAGAGCCAGAGCTCAACCCCCCGCAAGCACAATTAGGTGAGTACACATAAAACACAATGTTTATTTCACATTCTTTACTTAATTTAATTAAGTAAAGAACATTTTAAGATTTTACTTAAAATAATTTAAGTAAAGAATGTGAAATAAACATTGTTTTGTGTGTGTGTGTGTACTCACCTAATTAAAGAATATACCCAAAACCCACAGCCTCAATCAATGCCAAACATCAACAAACTGAACCTGACATACGCGTCCGGGCCAAAGCAACCAGTGAATCAGCCATTCCCGTAATAAATAATGTTAATAACTGCATTTACAAATATATAACAGAAAATGTTACAGTGACTGAATTACACAAATTACATAAATAAATTTTTAATAAAGCCACAAGTACGCAGTTTCATTGCTATATAGTTGCCATGCTGCCTATATGCAACATACACCGGAGACATCTGTCACCACGCAGAGTGCATTCGCACCTCCACAGATCTCCAGTATCTGCTCTTGATACTGGTAATGGTTAAAAAAGGGCCACCATTTACGGGCTATTCATCCCCGTGCTACCTTATGGGTGGCTTAATCTTCAGAAATCAATCTATAGACAATACACTACGGGCTCACCATAGCCCATGCTACTTGAAACTTTTTGTTTTAGGTAGTGAATCTTAAACAACATATAGACAGTAACGCATGCCTGTGCCACCTCTTGAATTGTTTAAACTTCATCAATCAATACACTGACGTTGGTAAACTACACTCAACCCGTCCTCCTAATAGAACGTCGCATTTTGACGTATACTCCACCTTAGGCCAAAAATTGTCGTATTAGAAAATGGCAGCGGCTCGCGATATTGACATACTGTCCCGTTTTCTGTTTTTGGCCCTCTGGCAGGTTAGGATAAGGGCACTTTGTTACAACAGTTTCTTGACATTGGGAAACATTAGGAGGACGGACTGGGCAATGTCTAGAAATTAAAAGTGAGTCAAGGCTAGTGATCAACTGTGGGCTACTTGGTCAAGTCAGAGCGGTACTCCCGTGAAGACGCTAAACAATTCAGTCTTCACATTTAAGCACGGAGAACAAGCCGTCCCTTGTATCAAGCCTTGGATAAACAAGGCTGACGTCACGATGGGCCGGTTTCTTAAGAAACACGACTGATGTAGTGACGACATCTTCAAGAGAAAACTAGATTGTTTTCTTCAAGGAGTGCCGGACCAACCGGGCTGTGGTGGGTATGTGGGCCTGCGGGCCACTCCAAGCAACAGCCTGGTGGACCAAACTCTCACAAGTCAAGCCTGGCCTCGGGCCGGGCTTGGGGAGTAGAAGAACTCCCAGAACCCCATCAACCAGGTATATGTGGGCCTGCGGGCCGCTCCAAGCAACAGCCTGGTGGACCAAACTCTCACAAGTCAAGCCTGGCCTCGGGCCGGGCTTGGGCAGTAGAAGAACTCCCAGAACCCCATCAACCAGGTATATGTGGGCCTGCGGGCCGCTCCAAGCAACAGCCTGGTGGACCAAACTCTCACAAGTCAAGCCTGGCCTCGGGCCGGGCTTGGGGAGTAGAAGAACTCACAGAACCCCATCAACCAGGTAGTGATGACCCTTAACTAATCAAAAAAAGCGACATCATGACGATTCTTACCCAATCAAAACAACACGGCTGATGTCAAGGAAGCCCGTGACGTTATGATGACTTAACATATTAAGAAAATGGCTGATGTCATGATCCTTAGCCAATCTTCGCGGACTTCCAATCGTAAGTCTACAACTTATCGTAAGACTACATCTGGTCCAGAAATATCTAGCCTATTTTGGGAGATATATGTTCCTACCTTCCTCGTTCGATCTAAATTAATGGCTCCAGACACACGAATGGGTTATCCCGTAGCTCCAGACACACGAATGGGTTATCCCGTGGCTCCAGACACACGAATGGGTTATCTCGTAGCTCCAGACACATGAATGGGTTATCTCGTAGCTCCAGACACATGAATGGGTTATCTCGTAGCTCCAGACACATGAATGGGTTATCTCGTAGCTCCAGACACATGAATGGGTTATCTCGTAGCTCCAGACACACGAATGGGTTATCCCGTAGCTCCAGACACACGAATGGGTTATCCCGTAGCTCCAGACACACGAATGGGTTATCCCGTAGCTCCAGACACACGAATGGGTTATCTCGTAGCTCCTGACACATGAATGGGTTATCTCGTAGCTTCAGACACACGAATGGGTTATCTCGTAGCTCCAGACACACGAATGGGTTATCTCGTAGCTCCAGACACATGAATGGGTTATCCCGTAGCTCCAGACACACGAATGGGTTATCCCGTAGCTCCAGACACACGAATGGGTTATCCCGTAGCTCCAGACACACGAATGGGTTATCTCGTAGCTCCAGACACATGAATGGGTTATCTCGTAGCTCCAGACACATGAATGGGTTATCTCGTAGCTCCAGACACACGAATGGGTTATCCCGTAGCTCCAGACACACGAATGGGTTATCTCGTGGCTCCAGACACATGAATGGGTTATCTCGTAGCTCCAGACACACGAATGGGTTATCCCGTAGCTCCAGACACACGAATGGGTTATCTCGTAGCTCCAGACACATGAATGGGTTATCTCGTGGCTCCAGACACATGAATGGGTTATCCCGTGGCTCCAGACACATGAATGGGTTATCTCGTAGCTCCAGACACACGAATGGGTTATCTCGTAGCTCCAGACACACGAATGGGTTATCTCGTAGCTCCAGACACATGAATGGGTTATCTCGTAGCTCCAGACACACGAATGGGTTATCCCGTAGCTCCAGACACACGAATGGGTTATCCCGTAGCTCCAGACACACGAATGGGTTATCTCGTGGCTCCAGACACATGAATGGGTTATCTCGTAGCTCCAGACACACGAATGGGTTATCCCGTAGCTCCAGACACACGAATGGGTTATCTCGTGGCTCCAGACACATGAATGGGTTATCTAGTAGCTCCAGACACACGAATGGGTTATCTCGTAGCTCCAGACACATGAATGGGTTATCTCGTAGCTCCAGACACATGAATGGGTTATCTCGTGGCTCCAGACACATGAATGGGTTATCTCGTAGCTCCAGACACACGAATGGGTTATCTCGTAGCTCCAGACACACGAATGGGTTATCTCATAACTCCAGACAAATAGTTTCAAGCAGCATGGGCCATGGCGAGCCCAAAGTAATTGAGACAATCTGAAAATACAGAAGATGCCCGTGGGACGAGCCTTGAAGTGGGAACAGAAGATAAGTAGAAGGAGAGAGGAAGATTTGTAGGAGAAAAAGTGCCAGGGCTAAACCTAGCTGCGAATTAAGACTATGAAACGTTGCTTTAATATACTCTCATACTGAAGACTTGGAGGTAAACTGTTATGAGAGCTATAACTTAAGAAAACAAAAATACTAAACAATACTCCTAAACCAACAGACGCAGCAGACCTAGACTAAGCTCACCGGGAGAATTCCCATAAAATAACGTATTCGTGTTTTACTACTCAAAAAACCGGTTTTATTTTTCCATTCAAACTCCAGCAGGGTAGAAATACCTCCCCGTCACCGAGTCAGGAAAGGTCGTAAACCCGCGTCTCTCATACTGTAGATATCGCCCTTATGGCCTTGTTGTAAATACCAGGACGGTGTTTTTGTGTATCAGCCTCACTACGGTTATTTTGGTGTTGGACTTAAGGCCTATCAACCTCTGGAGGGTTGGACTTGAGGCCTATCAACCTCTGGAGGGTTGGACTTGAGGCCTATCAACCTCTGGAGGGTTGGACTTGAGGCCTATCAACCTCTGGAGGGTTGGACTTGAGGCCTATCAACCTCTGGAGGGTTGGACTTGAGGCCTATCAACCTCTGGAGGGTTGGACTTGAGGCCTATCAACCTCTGGAGGGTTGGACTTGAGGCCTATCAACCTCTGGAGGGTTGGACTTGAGGCCTATCAACCTCTGGAGGGTTGGACTTGAGGCCTATCAACCTCTGGAGGGTTGGACTTAAGGCCTATCAACCTCTGGAGGGTTGGACTTGAGGCCTATCAACCTCTGGAGGGTTGGACTTGAGGCCTATCAACCTCTGGAGGGTTGGACTTAAGGCCATCACAAGTGCATGTGACCGACAAATAAAAGTATTTTAGTCCTGGACATATTCCAGGACTATGGTTAACTTTCAGTGAGTATACTGAACAGGCTGAGAATGACTGGTGGCTGAGCGGACAGAACACTGCACTTGTGATCCTGTGGTCCCGGGTTCGATCCCGGGCGCCGGCGAGAAACAATGGGCAGAGTTTCTTTCACCCTGATGCTCCTGTTACCTAGCAGTAAATAAGTACCTGAGAGTTAGTCAGCTGTCACGGGCTGCTTCCTGGGGGTGGAGGGCTGGTCGAGGACCGGGCCGCGGGGACACTAAGCCCCGAAATCATCACAAGATAACCATCAATCATCATTACCACAAGATATACGATGAGAAGCGAGGTACACTTTTCAATGCACGTATACCCATTGTTTAGGTTTCTGGCTTAATACCAATCAACCTCTAGAGGTTTCAACCTCTAGAGACTTATTAAGGCCACCAAAATAGCTTACTGATCAACCAACAAGTATGTTGACCAGACCACACACTAGAAGTTGAAGGGACGACGACGTTTCGGTCCGTCCTGGACCATTCTCCAAGACGAAACCAACAAGTATGCTTTCTTGCCTGACATAGTCCAAGACTAAAGTTACTCCCTTAGTGTATATACACCGATAAGCGGGTTATTCCTGTATGAATGTATATTCCCTGCGGTTAATACAAATCTGGATATTCTGAGTAGTGTGGGTCTCATATTTCCATCTCAGTCCACGTATAATCAGTCAGCCTTGAGGCACCCGACGATTCTTGGCCGGATCGTTTCGGACGGAAGAATTCCGTCCAGGACATAAACCTCTGTCTTATGGTTTTCGCCTCGGAATTCTGATTAATAGAGACAATTGCATATACCTGCAAGAGGGTTCGTTATTTGTGGAAGTCCGAGGCTACAGTGTGCGCTCGGGAGCCTTCAGCTGGGGCGAGGTGGCGGGTGCACGGGGGACTTCAATATTTTTGTTACGAGCTCAAAAGAATGTGTTTAATTTTTAGCTCTCGAACAAGATTTTTTGTAGGTTATCGTACAATATTTGTTTAGGAATGAGAGTAACGTATCGACAGTTGGTTTGATTGATATTGTAATCAGAATGATATCGTTTTCATATATAAACAGATCGTCTCTCTCTCTCTCTCTCTCTCTCTCTCTCTCTCTCTCTCTCTCTCTCTCTCTCTCTCTCTCTCTCTCTCTCTCTCTCTCTCTCTCTCTTTCTCTCTCTCTCTATCTCTCCCTCTCTCTTTCGCACACACACACAGGGCCTAGCGGACGGCACTCTAGATTCGTTGACCAAAAGGCCTGGCTGGTTTCGATTCCCGACCAGGGTAGAAACAAATGGGCAGACTTTCTTTAATCTGGTGTCTCTGTTCACCCCGCAGTAAATAGGTACCTGGGTGTTAGGCAGCTGCTACTGGTTGCCTCCTGGGAATGTGTGTGTGCTTGAGAGAAATATATATGTAATAAATATGATCAAAGAGCCGAAAGATCGCTCCTGCAGAAACTACTAATACACACCCACATAATCAGAACTATTACAAACCCGTGTATGATACTCCACAATAACAAGGCACTATACGGGCTCACCATAGCCCGTGCTACTTGGAACTTTTTGTTCCAGGTAGCGAATCTTTAACAACAACAACAACCACAATAACAGTATATTATTCAATAAGTTTTATTTATATTTCAGACCAGAACTTGCATTAAACGTCAGCACTCGGACGATCAGACCTACAAAGGGCGTCCTGGAAGGCACCAAATGGTCAGCATCCTCGAATCCTGAAGCCTGTCAGCTACGGGACTTTGGCTGTGTCATGATTTGTTTAAAAAGCATTCAGCTGACGTTCTGAACTGGAGGAGACTGTCGCGTCAACTCCCGCCAAACACACACCGAAACTACGACGTTGGTACAACGTTCGAACAAGTTTTAACACCTCCTAACCAGTTATAACAACCAATATAGCAAGATGTAACAACGTTCTAATACGTCATAAACACGTTAAGCCAAGATTTAACAGCTTTATTACAAGTTGTAACAAGCAGAAAATAGAGACAGTTTCGGTTTGTGTTTCCAGGGCTCAACCTTGACGTTCCATACCTCAAGAAATGTAAACGTCTCCAAGATCAGTTTGCCAAGACTCTCAAACACCAGCCTCCAGGGTTCGATGTCTCCGTCGACGAGGAAGCACCAGGGAGTTCTGAAGATCCTCCTCTATTGACAAAGGAAGTTTGAAGGAACGATTGGAGTTAACCAAACAGTTGTTAAGGCCAATAAAGCAGCAGTTGCTCTCTCTCTCTCTCTCTCTCTCTCTCTCTCTCTCTCTCTCTCTCTCTCTCTCTCTCTTTCCCCCCTGCAGAAGGTGAAGAGGATGACCTTCAACGGAACTTGGCTCCTGCCTGTGTCTCTGCTCCGTATCCTGCTCTTGGTCGTCATTAGAGAGACGGGGAACCACAACTATGACTCGTCTGAGAGACTCGGGAGCTACTACGACTTCATTGTCAGTAAGTATACAACCATTTACGAAACCTGTACATCTGTCATTAATCACGGTGGCTATGTTTACATTTGTTAAACAGTTTACATGCTTCGATGCTTCACAACCGAAGGTTATTATTGTTATATACAACCTCGTAGTTCTTCGGAGCTTATAAGTTATTTAATAAATGAAGTCAACAAAGGCGCCGTTTTTGGGGAAAGATGCACAGATTTCGTAAGTGGTTGGCGTAAATATATCTACTCAACAGTAGACGTAGCGGCAGTAATGGTACCATCTACACAACAGATTACTATACCTCCATAACTTCTAGTATCATCACCACTACCACCATTACATCCTCACTGTTATAATCCCATCACCTCTCAACCACCATCCCTTCATCACCAGCACTATAACCCATCACCTCACAATCACCATCCCTTCATCACCACCATCAGTAATTTCAAAGCGTTATATGACAAAGAGTGCTGGGAAGACGGGACACCACGAGCTTAGCTCTCATCCTGTAACTACACTTAGGTAATTACCAGCACCATAACCCTATTACCCCTCACAACCACCATCCCACCACCCATAAAACCTTAACCCCCCCCCTCACTACCACAATTCCACCATTGTCACCACCACTACTCTTCCTCCACCAGTCGGGGCCGGGTCAGCCGGGGCCACTGTGGCTGCCAGACTGGCCGAGGTGTCAGGCTGGAGGGTCCTGCTGCTGGAGAGTGGAGGTCAACCTCCACCAGAGAGCCACGTCCCAGCGCTCTTCTCCCTCCTCCTCCAGGGTGACGCGGACTGGAAATTCAAGAGTGTTCAGCAGAAGTATAGTCTCGGCGGCTTCAAGGACCAGGTGAGAGGGAGGTCGGAACTCAAGCCATAAACACGGAGGTTGACCAGACCACACACTCGAAGGTGAAGGGACGACGACTTGATGGTTGCACCCCATTTTGCGTGCACCCCATACTCACATATTGAGTATATTGAGAGAGGTTTACTCATACTCATCCTGTGAGTGGGGAGTTTTCAGGGGAAAGCGCCAAGCCATTACGACTATATAGCACTGGGAAGGGGTCAAGATAAGGATTTGGGATGGGACGTGTGGGGGGGGGGAAGGAATGGTGCCCCCAACCACTTAGACGGTCGGGGATTGAACGCCGACCTGCATGAAGCGAGACCGTCGCTCTACCGTCCAGCCCAAGTAGTTGGGTTACCCATCCTGTGAGCGGTAGCGCAAAAAGCATTACAGAGGGCACAAAAGGTCTTCATCAGACCTCATCTTAGATTATTACATAAACAATTTCATCTATCCTTCACACCTTATAGATACAATGTCAGCTAGTTACAGAGAAAGTGCTATTACAAGAGCTACATATTTACAGTAAGTCATCATACATTAATGGAAGGTCTTATCGCTAATACATAATAGTTTGACCAATGGGGATATTACAGTCATAGGGGAGCTTCTGTTTATTATTAGTCCTCACAATCGTTTCGGTCCGTCCTGGACATTTCTCAAGTCGATTGTGTGTATTCTTCAGCAACGTTATTGTGACTCATCGTCAGCATAAGGGATTTAGGAATCAGTTGAACAGGGGGGAGGGTGTAAATTGTTTGGGTTCAGGGGCCTCGTAGCCTGGTGGATAGCGCGCAGGACTCGTAATTCTGTGGCGCGGGTTCGATTCCCGCACGAAGCAGAAACAAATGGGCAAAGTTTCTTTTACCCTGAATGCCCCAGTTACCTAGCAGTAAATAGGTACCTGGGAGTTAGTCAGCTGTCACGGGCTGCTTCCTGGGGGTGGAGGCCTGGTCGAGGACCGGGCCGCGGGGACACTAAAGCCCCGAAATCATCTCAAGATAACCTCAAGAGCATCTTCAGGAGCTTTAAGGACCACATGAAGGGGAAAATCAGAGTTGAAAGGTCCAATGATGATTCCTCACCTTAAAACATAGTGAAAAACAAGAGAATGTCCAGAGGTTCACCAGGAGATCGCTGTCTTCAAATGCTTTGACCTATGAGGAAAGGCTGAAGGAGCAAAATCTCACTGGTGTGGAACACGAGACATGATCACTGCATGAATGATTCTACAAGTTCAAGTGAGTCATAGGAAAGTAAGGAAGTTCTTCCTCTGTGTAAGAAAAGTGAGCAAGTGGAATCGTGTCTTCACAATCCAAACTTGTTTTCAAGTGTATGTCTCGAAAGAAAACCGGGGCCCAAGAGCTGATATTCTCATAGCATAGGGAGCCGGTCGGCCGAGCGGACAGCACACTGTACTTGTGATCCTGTGGTCCCGGGTTCGTTCCCAGGCGCCGACGAGAAACATTGAGCAAAGTTTCTTTCACCCTATGCCCCTGTTACCTAGCAGTAAAATAGGTACCTGGGTGTTAGTTAGCTGTCACGGGCTGCTTCCTGGGGGTGGAGGCCTGGTCGAAGACCGGGCCGCGGGGACACTAAAGCCCCGAAATCATCTCAAGATAACCTCAAGAAGATAGCCCATATCGGTAAGTACACACACACATACGATAATATTGGTAATAATATTAAAATAAAACAGTGTTGTCTAATCTATTCCTAACTTGTATCATATTTTATTAATATTAATATTTTATTAATACCATTATTACTTTTATTATTAGTTGAATAAATATTATTATCATAAGTATTATTACTGTACCCATACCTTGAGGTGCTTCCGGGGCTTAGCGTCCCCGCGGCCCGGTCGTCGACCAGGCCTCCTGGGGTCTGTATAATGTATAATCCTATAATGTATAATCATCTATATTATTAAAGCAACTCGCTGTACTTGAACAATAAAACCAGTGTTAACAACAGCAGTTGAAATATTGAGCAGAATGATGAGCCACACATGTCAATCATCTCTCCTCCTCCTCCCTCACCATCAGGCCATCACCATCAATCGGGGCCGGGTGGTCGGGGGGACCTCCACCCTCAACTTTATGATGTACGTCCGAGGTCACAGGAAAGACTTCGACAACTGGGCAGAGATGGGCAACCCGGGCTGGGATTACGCTTCCGTCCTTCATTACTTCAAGAAATCTGAGGATTATCGAGGCACTCGACACGGAGCTACCGGTAAGACTTGGCTCCATGTTGCCCCTTATTGCCTCTCAACCTTCGGCACAACTTTTAAGATAACTACAATGATTTATAAACTACCAAGAATAGCTTTAGTCCAGGATTAAAGTGATCTCTTAATTCAAAAAACTCAAACTAAGTTACAGCTTATGGTGACCAGACCACACTCTAGAAGGTGAAGGGACGACGACGACGTTTCGGTCCGTCCTGAACCATTCTCAAGTCTCACAATCGACTTGAGAATGGTCCAGGACGGACCGAAACGTCGTCGTCCCTTCACCTTCTAGTGTGTGGTCTGGTCAACATTCTTCAGCCACGTTATTGTGACTCCTCGCCTGCAGACATCTTATAGTGTTTATCCTTGCCGATAATACATGTATATTTGCTATCATATACACCGTTACTGGTGTATACCAGATGGGTGACGTTGGAATACTTCCATAGAAAACGGGAGAGAGAGCTTTGGAGAAAGCCATAAAAACATTAACAAAAAAATTACTACAGTCCTCTGGTGCCCTGAAAATACTTAAGTGAAGCTGCCTCCCTCCAGGCTCTCTTGGCCTTCCCTTGTTCCCTATTATATAAAGCCTTTACCAGCCACCACCACATTTCCTGCCCGAAACGCTTTGCGTAATAGTGGCTTTAGGCATTCTATGTACTAGCTCCATCTATAAATCGATCAATTTATGTAAAATCTCTTGTATGTATGTACCTTACCTGAATAAACATTTTTTATATAACACTATCCCCAGACCGGGTTTAATAAAGTATTTACGTATCCATTTACTAAACCTGTATATCAATGAGGCTTTGTTTACATTTAGTAAACAGTTTATGAGTTTAGAAGCACTACGAGGTTGTTATAACAATAATAACCATGAGTTGTGAAGTTTATAAGCTCATAAACTGTTCAATATATCTAAACCAAGCGGCCATGATCGCGGAAAGATATACAGGTTTCGTAAGGGGATGCGTAAATGTTTGATTAATCCTGGCCTGGGGAGGAGTGTTGGCTGGTGGTGTTTTTGTATGGTTCTTATATAGAAAATAATAAGGGTGGCCGTGGAAACCTGGAGATAGGTAGCTTTACTGGGCGATTTTCAGATTGCGAGCAGATTGTAATCAATGTTTTTATGAATGTTTTAGTCTCCCTTCTCTACCAACTCTCACTTTCACTCCCGTTTTCTACGGAAATATTCACTAAACTTATACAAGAAGGTACATTGGGTTTGTGAGAATACATTGGATAGTACAGTATTTACATTCTTGTAAAGCCACTAGTACGCGCAGCGTTTCGGGCAGATTTGTATCTTAGCCAGATTGTTCTGCACATACACAGAGACATCACCTAGACGCGATATATCAGTGATAAACTCCATAGACGCCGTGATGAGGATTCGAACCTATGCTCTGGGTATTCCTTTTTCCTATTGTTTTACCCTTAAGCCCAATACCAGAATTCGTCGGTGGATGTGCATTAAAATATATAGTCTAGTTCTCATTGAATTATACTCACTAAATATACTCCTATTACAATATTTGGTATTATACTTCAGGCTATAACCTGAAGTAATTTTCCACACGAAGGCGACACTTAACACTCGCATATACTTTATTAACAGAGTTTAGGCTACACTGACAGTTTAGCTGCTGGCTTATAAACTCACAATATTACACATTACTACACATAACCAAGCAACCTTCCCCCCCCCCAATACTGGCAGTTCACAGTAGGCATCCATCAGTCTCAGGAGACTATGGAGTTGCGCTTTGGTTGTCGGTCTGGAGTGACCTCACCAGGGCGCAAAGCCAGGGTAGGTTGATTCGGGGGAGAAGCTGTTACCCATGCAGCACGTTCCTCCCCC
The DNA here is from genome assembly GCF_040958095.1 of Procambarus clarkii. Classification (NCBI taxonomy): domain Eukaryota; kingdom Metazoa; phylum Arthropoda; class Malacostraca; order Decapoda; family Cambaridae; genus Procambarus; species Procambarus clarkii. The sequence continues at coordinate 17,974,286 of NC_091167.1, forward strand.
CCCCCTCTTTCACAAGGTGTATCGTTAACAGGGTTCCCCCCCCCCCCCCCCCGGCCCCAATACCAGCAGTTCACAAGGTGTATCGTTAACAGGGTCATCGCTAAGAGTAGCCAGAATGATCTTTAATCTTAAACGATCATCACGTTCTTTAGGGATAGTACGCTTTTTTTTTTTTGAGATATATACAAGAGTTGTTACATTCTTGTAGAGCCACTAGTACGCGTAGCGTTTCGGGCAGGTCCCTGGAATACGATCCCCGCCGCGAAGAATCGTTGTTACAACCAAGTACACATTTTACTGTTGCGTTAAACAGAGGCTACAGATAAGGAATTGCGCCCAGTAAATCCTCCCCGGCCAGGATACGAACCCATGACATAGCGCTCGCGGAACGCCAGGCGAGTGTCTTACCACTGCACCACGGAGCACACAATACTATATATTGGTGACGTTAGATTACCACTTCTGAACTCTTAGAGATTAAAACCTAATGTAACCTGACGACGTTAGAAAGGAGGAGGGAGACAGAGGACATGATACAGACGTATAAAATACTTAAGAGGGATTAACACGGTGGAAACAGGAAATGTTCACAATGAATACCCACAGAACAAGGGGGCACGAATGGACGCTTGAGACTCAGATGTGTCATAGAGATGTTAGGAAGGTTTCTTTTAGTGTAATAATAGTGAGTAAATGGAATGACCTTAAAGGAGCAGGTTGTAGAAGCAAACTCCATTTATAACTTTGAAAGCAGGTGTGATAGGGAAATAGGCCAGGAGTCATTGCATTAGACAACCAACGGCTAGAAAAGCCGGGTCCAAAAGCTAGAGCTCGATCCTGCAGATACAAATAGACGAGTACATATAGATGAGTACACGCACAGAACGAAGACAGACGAGTACGGGGAGACATGATCACAACATACAAAATTCTTAGAGGAACTGACAGGGGTAGATAAGGGCAGATTATTTAACACGGGTGGTACTCGCACAAAGGACTCAAGTGGAAGCCGAGTTCCCAAATGAGCCACAGAGATATCAGAAATAACTTTTTCAGTGTCATAATAGTTAATAAATGGAATGCATTAAGCAGTGATGTGGTGGAGGCTGACTCCATTCACAGTTTCAAATGTAGATATGATAGAGCCCAATAGGCTCAGGAATCTGTACACCAGTTGATTGATAGTTGAGAGGCGGGACCAAAGAGCCAAAGCTCAACCCCCCCACAAGTAAGCACAACTAGGTGAGTACACACACGCATAGTAGACTGTCACCAGAGGAACACATAAAGAACATTATGCGAGGAGCAGATGCTGCGCTTTCCAACTTCAGACTTGCTTTTAATTATATGGATGGTGAAATACTAAAGGAACTGTTCATGACTTTAGTGAGACCAAAATGGAATATGCAGCAGTTGTATGGTGCCCAAATCTCAAGAAACACATCAATAAACTGGAAAAGGTGCAAGGACATGCTACAAAATGGCTTCCGGAAATGAAAAACTAGAGTTACGAAAAGAGATTAGAGGCGTTAAACATGCCAAAGCTAGAAGAAGTTAGAAGAAAAAGAGCTAATATGATCACCACTTACAAAATTAAAATAGGAATCGGCCGAGTTAACAAAGAGGAATTCCTGAAACTGGCAACTCCAAGAACATGAGGTCACAGATTCAAGCTAAGGAAACAAAGGTTCAAAAAATATATTAGAAAGTTTTATTTTACAAAATGGTAGAGGGTTGGAACAAGTTAAGAGAGAAGGTGGTGGAGGCCAAAACCGTCAGTAGTTTCAAAGAGTACTGGGAAGACGGGACACCACGAGCGTAGCTCTCATCCTG
>NC_091167.1:17981118-18073618 GCF_040958095.1 Procambarus clarkii
AGGGCGCCTTATCCTCCTCCCTCCAAGGCTTCAGCGTCCCGGACATGACTATAAAGGATGGATGGCGCTGGACCAGTGCGGAAGCGTATCTCAAACCCGCCGCTGAACGTCAGAATCTTCACGTCGTTACCAACGCCCATGTGACCCAGGTCAGTCATCATCAGCATTCAGCATGTAGGTAACGCACATACAGATGGAGTTTCAGCGCTGTCCAGCCCATTTCTCCAGCCAATGGGAACTGTACCGTACGCAGTGCAATAAATAAAAACTATTGTTACCCCTCAAGTAAATTTCATTTTCTTTCTTTCCATTAAGTACGAAGAAAACAAAATTTATTGCATAGACTAAAGTATTTATTATCCACTTTTAAAAGTCGCGGTGTTCTTCCGAGTTTTAACATAAAATTATATATATATATACGTTTTGTATCTTCAAAGCAAAATATAAGATTTTTTAATATTGATCTAATTTTTTTTATTCTTCTGTAATTTCGTTCTTGCTTCACAAAATCATCAAGTAATTAGACAGACAATTTTGCGATTTGCTCTATTATAAAAAAAAAAATGATGAGATTTGGTTAATTTTTATTGTCTATTCAATGGTGTTTGTGTCCTATTTCCTGACAGATTATATTCGACGAGAAGAAGCGCGCTGTGGGAGTCCGCTTCGTCCACAAGGGCGAGGTGAGTGTGGGGGGGGGGGTCGAGGGTTGTTGTTCTTTTAGATTCAGTTACTTAGAACAAAAGTTTCAAAGTAGCACGGGCTATGGTGAGCCCGTAACGGGGTCGAGGTGCTGTACACTTGCTTAAGACTCTTCCTCCAGCTTATCTCACCTGGCGACACTTCTTTAGACTTGGTGTTGGGCTTAGTCCTTCGCTACCTCTGGAGGGTTATTATGGCGTATCCACCTCTGGAGGGTTATTAAGGCCTATCTATTTTAGGAGGGTTATTAAGGCTTATCTACTTTAGGAAGGTTATTAAGGTCTATCAACCTCTGGAGGGTTATTTACGGCCTATCTACCTCTGGAGGGTTATTAAGGTTTATCAATCTCTGGAGGGTTATTAAGACCTATCAACCTCTGGAGGGTTATTAAGGTCTATCAATCTCTGGAGGTTTATTAGGCCTGTCAACCTCTGGAGGGTTATTAAGACCTATCAACCTCTGGAGGGTTATTAAGGTCTATCAATCTCTGGAGGGTTATTACGGCCTATCAACCTCTGGAGGGTTATTAAGACCTATCAACCTCTGGAGGGTTATTAAGGCCTATCAACCTCTGGAGGGTTATTAAGGTCTATCAATCTCTGGAGGGTTATTAAGACCTATCAACCTCTGGAGGGTTATTAAGACCTATCAATCTCTGGAGGGTTATTAAGGTCTATCAATCTCTGGAGGTTTATTAAGGCCTGTCAACCTCTGGAGGGTTATTAAGGTCTATCAATCTCTGGAGGGTTATTAAGGTCTATCAATCTCTGGAGGGTTATTAAGACCTATCAACCTCTGGAGGGTTATTAAGACCTATCAACCTCTGGAGGGTTATTAAGGCCTATCAACCTCTGGAGGGTTATTAAGGCCTATCAACCTCTGGAGGGTTATTAAGACCTATCAACCTCTGGAGGGTTATTACGGCCTATCAACCTCTGGAGGGTTATTAAGACCTATCAATCTCTGGAGGGTTATTAAGGCCTATCAACCTCTGGAGGGTTATTAAGGCCTATCAACCTCTGGAGGGTTATTAAGACCTGTCAACCTCTGGAGGGTTATTAAGACCTATCAACCTCTGGAGGGTTATTACGGCCTATCAACCTCTGGAGGGTTATTAAGACCTATCAATCTCTGGAGGGTTATTAAGGCCTATCAACCTCTGGAGGGTTATTACGGCCTATCAACCTCTGGAGGGTTATTAAGACCTATCAACCTCTGGAGGGTTATTAAGGTCTATCAACCTCTGGAGGGTTATTAAGGCCTATCAACCTCTGGAGGGTTATTAAGGTCTATCAATCTCTGGAGGGTTATTAGGCCACCACAATAGCTTACTGACCAGCCAATAAGTATACCTTAGTCCTGAACATTGTCCAGGACTCTGAAAGGCTGTACTTTGTCTCTAAGCCCCTGAAAGGCTCTTATCACCTTTTCTATGTTTTCTTTGTAAATATTAAAATCGATAAACATTTTATGGAATAAATTTGTACCATAACTCTTTTTCTGATCTTAATAATAATTACAATAAAAATAATATATATAGATAGAACACAGTACTGTGGTTAATTAGTAGTTATTGAAATTATATATTAAATAAAGTCATTAATATGAAAAGGGTCTCAACACCCAAACTATTTATTAGGCAATAAATTTATTCGTTATTTAGTAAATTTCTGAGTTTATTAAATAATTTGTTAAATACGTATTCCTTCATTTAATAATTTATTAAATAATTGCCCAAAACGCTATGCGTATTAGTGTTTTTAGATATTGTATGTACTTTTACCTAAATAAACATTTTGAATTTTGAATTTTTTGAATTTTTTAATATGTTTATGGTTGAGACAGATGAAGATGGCGCTGGTGAAACGGGAGGTTATAGTGAGTGGTGGAGCGATATCCTCACCTCACATACTCATGCTGTCCGGTGTTGGACCGGCCAGCCACCTCCAGCAACATGGTGTGAGTATACCCTTGTGGACCAGACCACACACTAGAAGTTGAAGGGACGACGACGTTTCGGTCCGTCCTGGACCATTCTCATGTCGATTGTGAGAATGGTCCAGGACGGACCGAAACGTCGTCGTCCCTTCAACTTCTAGTGTGTGGTCTGGTCAACATACTTCAGCCACGTTATTGTGACTCATCGCCTGCATATGAGTATACCCTTGTTTCTCTCTAATACACACACACATACGTGTATGTAAGTATTATATACTAACCGTGAAACTCGTACTTTGTTCACACCAAATCCTGGATTTCAACATAGCCACGTAGTACAAAAATAGGTGCAACTGAAGACGGCAGCTGTCCAAAACTGGACATATTAATGTCTCGTGTCCTCTACTGCTGCTATACTCCCCCGTGTGTCCCAGAGACAGACATTCAGGTCACATCACAAGATTCACCAACGGATTTTTAAACTTAACTATATCCAACTCACCCGGCGTAATACACCCTAAGTTGATACCTAACCTAGCGAGGTACTGGATACCGTTCTGACAATCAGGGAGGTACTGTATACCGTTCTGACAATCAGGGAGGTACTGGATACCATTCTGACAATCAGGGAGGTACTGGGTACCGTTCTGACAATCAGGAATGTACTGTATACCGTTCCGACAATCAGGGAGGTACTGTATACCGTTCTGACAATCAGGAATGTACTGGATACCGTTCCGACAATCAGGTAGGTACTGTATACCGTTCCGACAATCAGGGAGGTATTGTATACCGTTCCGACAATCAGGGAGGTACTGTATACCGTTCCGACAATCAGGTAGGTACTGTATACCGTTCCGACAATCAGGGAGGTATTGTATACCGTTCCGACAATCAGGGAGGTACTGTATACCGTTCTGACAATCAGGTAGGTGCTGGATACCGTTCTGACAGAGGTACCGTATACCCTTCTTACACTCAGAAAGACAAGCTTGGGCGAACTACGTCACGTAGAACTTAACCATACCGCAGGTACCAGTGGTGGCCGACGTACCAGGAGTGGGCCTCAACCTCCAAGACCACGCCTCCATCTTCGGTCTGTCCTGGACCACCTCCCCCGGGTCCACCATCAGCTTCCTCACTCTGGCCAGACCTTCCTCGCTCGCCGATTACATCTTCAGGAGAAAAGGTCAGTTTTGGGGGGAATCCACCGATAGTGTGGTGTACTCAAGTGGTTCAGATCATGTACGGATGAGCTCCAGTGCTTGGACTCTGCCTCTCGACCTTCTGTCGACTCGTATATAATAGTTTGTTGACATTTGGATGATGTAGTTTAGGTTCGCTTGGGTGTGTGAGGAAGACTCGCTGATTTCTGTTGCTCTTCCACCTCTTAGACCTCGACTCCCCATTCCTCATTCATTCCCTCCCCCCAAAATGCCCCATTCCCCGCGTCTATTTCCACACTGATTCCTGTGGAATCACATTCCACACTGATGTGTGTGTGTGGTGTGGGAAAAAAAAAAGTAGTTAGTAAAACAGTTGAGAGGCGGGCCGAAAGAGCAAAGCTCAACCCCCGCAAAAACACAACTAGTAAACACACTATACCTTCTCCCCCCTTCCCTATTCTCCTCGTGAGAACTGATCTTCCCTACGGTCTCCACAGGCCCCTTCGCCACCCCCATCGGCATCGAGGCACACGCCTGGATAGAGTCTGACGAAGGGGACCCTTACTGGCCCGAGCTGCAGTTCCTCTTCATATCTGGCACAGCCATGTTCGACAACGGCATCTCTATACCAGACCTAATTGGCTACGACCGACAGGTAAGCTTCTGATTGGTTTAACAACATAATTGCTATACCCAACTGACACTCGAATTGTTTACGATTGTCATTGGTTGTCATAATGTTAAGCTTCAGATAGAAATCTGATTGTTTTTATATAAACTTACATTTGGAACTTTGGGATAAAGTTAAATCCATTTTCCTCAATACCGAAACACATTTCCCAGATTAAAACACTGATTGGATATGATTAAACACTGATTGGATATGATTAAACACTGATTGGATATGATTAAACACTGATTGGATATGATTAAACACTGATTGGATATGATTAAACACTGATTGGATATGATTAAAACACTGATTGGATATGATTAAAACACTGATTGGATATGATTAAACACTGATTGGATATGATTAAACACTGATTGGATATGATTAAAACACTGATTGGATATGATTAAACACTGATTGGATATGATTAAAACACTGATTGGATATGATTAAAACACTGATTGGATATGATTAAAACACTGATTGGATATGATTAAACACTGATTGGATATGATTAAACACTGATTGGATATGATTAAAACACTGATTGGATATGATTAAAACACTGATTGGATATGATTAAACACTGATTGGATATGATTAAACACTGATTGGATATGATTAAACACTGATTGGATATGATTAAAACACTGATTGGATATGATTAAAACACTGATTGGATATGATTAAACACTGATTGGATATGATTAAACACTGATTGGATATGATTAAAACACTGATTGGATATGATTAAACACTGATTGGATATGATTAAAACACTGATTGGATATGATTAAACACTGATTGGATATGATTAAACACTGATTGGATATGATTAAAACACTGATTGGATATGATTAAAACACTGATTGGATATGATTAAACACTGATTGGATATGATTAAACACTGATTGGATATGATTAAACACTGATTGGATATGATTAAAACACTGATTGGATATGATTAAAACACTGATTGGATATGATTAAAACACTGATTGGATATGATTAAACACTGATTGGATATGATTGAAACGAAATGCCCGATATGATATGATATGATACGATATGATATGCCCGAAACGCTTTGCGTAATAGTGGCTTTAGGCATTGTATGTACTAGCTCTACCTATAAGTCAAACAATCCTTGTAAAAATTTATTGTATGTATGTACCTTGCCTAAATAAAATTGTATTGTATTGTATTGATTAAATCTATTCAGTTTAATTTTCTAAGGTAATTTCACTACTTTAACAAAAATACAGAACACCTTGAACATCTACAGTATAATACTACATAACCTTCCAATGTCTTAAATTACAATCTTATTTATCTTGAAATTAAAGATGCAAGTTGCATTCGTGTCTGTCTCCAGTGTGAATTAGATTCCTTTACGTACTTAAGTTGATGGAATTAAATGCATCTTTCTACAAAGGTTTCCACTTCTTCCTATCACTGATCTTTCTATTTATTCAATTATCGAGTTACTCCCTGTTGACCAGACCACACACTAGAAGGTGAAGGGACGACGACGTTCCGGCCCGTCCTGGACCATTCACAATCGATTTGAGAATGGTCCAGGACGGATCGAAACGTCGTCGTCCCTTCACCTTCTAGTGTGTGGTCTGGTCAACATACTTCAGCCACGTTATTGTGACTCCTCGCCTGCATACGAGTTACTCCCTAATTTTTATTATTGTGTTTTCGCTGATATCTAAACTCACTGTACTTCCGTATCTGTCTGCAATACATACTTGTGTCTCTATGAACTAATCTTATTTGCAAATTTTTATGCCCATATTTTATATATTAAAATTAATGTCCCTCTACATTCTCCCTCTACGTTAAAATTCATACATTAAAATTCTCTCACTACACAACTTCTTCAAACCAATCTGTCTCGTTCTTATTATCTTCTTATTTACAATTATTACTTAACCTATCAACGGTATAGATTAAGTAACAATTGTAATTAAGAAGCAATAAGATGCTTATCTTAACATACTAAGAAGGTTAGGTGAGGTCGGTGGTTTCTATGAAGCTTTTCAAGGAAATCTAAAATATTTACAATCAATTAGTATGTCACATATACACTTATTAAATAAGCCAATATTGACTATAAGCAAGTGCGAGAACGGGTTACTCTCTCATACGGAAGCTCTTCTCACACCTCTCTACTCACACTTTTCTTCTCTCACTTCTCTCACTTCTCCTCTTACAGTTCTTCTACGACTACTTCCTCCCCATTCGGGGTCAAGACGGCTTCAGTATCGCCCCCATGTTGACCCGCGCCAGGAGCCGGGGGTCAATCACCCTCCAGTCCAGTGACCCGATGGTTCATCCCGTCATTGATCCCAATTACCTGAGTCATCCCACTGACGTCAGGAACTTGATTAAAGGTATGTGAAGATGTGTGTGTTTAGCATGACTGGTTCAGTGTGTGGGTTGGTCGTTGTATGTTGTGTGTGTGTGTGTGTGTGTGTGTGTGTGTGGGTGGGTTGGTGTGTGTGTGTTGTGTGTGTGTGTGGGTCTGTATGTGCGGGTTGTGTGTATTTTCTATTTGTGCCTGAAGAATTGAGCTATTAGCTCTTGGACCCCGCCTTTCTAACCAATTGATTTTTCCTCTATTATGTCTACTACATATATTTCTCTCTAACATACACACGCACACACACCACCAGGAAGCAGCCCGTAGCAGCTGTCTAACTCCCATGTACCTATTTACTGCTAGGTAACAGGGGGCATCAAGGTGAAAGAACCTCTGCCCATTTCTGTTTCTCACCGGCGCCGGGAATCGAACCCCGGTCCACTGGATTACGTTTCCAGCGTGCTGTCTACCCAGCCACCAGCGCCTGTGTGTTTGTGTGTAAGGAACTTGGCGTGAAAAAGGTTTTAAAATGCACTTGAGGTTGGAGCAGAGTTCTCTTCGTCTTTGTTATTTAATAATTCATAAATATTGTACCATTTCCAAAGGAAACACACAAGTTGTCAGGCAAGATACGATGACCAAGCTTCCGTTTTCTGTGTGACGGAGATCAAGGGTAACTAAGCTGTCTTGAAGGTGGATGGTACTTAATTCACTAATCTTAATCCTAGATGTTTATAATGGATGCTTTGTCATGCTTCCTGGTAATGAGTTAGGAACTACGAATATATGGAATAGAGTTTACGTCTCCGTGGTGCAGTGGTAAGACACTCGCCTGGCGTTCCGCGAGCGCTTTGTCATGGGTTCGTATCCTGGCCGGGGAGGATTTACTGGGCGCAAATCCTTAACTGTAGCCTCTGTTTAACTCAACAGTAAAATGTGTACTTGGTTGTAACAACGATTCTTCGCTGGCGGGGATCGTATTCCAGGGACCTGCCCGAAACGCTACGCGTACTAGTGGCTGTACAAGAATGTAACAACTCTTGTATATATCTCAAAAAAAAAATATTCCAATCTTCCTCCCTTCCCTGCCGCAGCTTTCTTCAAGAATGTAAGAACTCTTGTATATATAAGTGAATATATTAATATAAAATCCCAGCCTAACCTTCATCGCGTCCCCTTTACCACTCTCTCACCTTCTCCCAAGCTCTGCTTTCCCCCAGAACCTCCCAACAATTCTTCTGTGCCTCCTCCATCCCTCTTTACCTCCTAGTGTAGTGACTACACTGTGGGTGGAGGTGGACGACTACACTGTTGTCTCAGACCTCCACCTATACAGCATCCCTCCACACACATAACAGCGTGATGCATCAAATCCACAAGGGCCGTGACGAGGCTTCGAAAATACGTCCGAGAGTAGGTTAGAATGATTTCCCGGTTGCAATGATTTTAACCATGTCGTAGCTCAGTCGATTAAGGCAGCGTCTGGGATCATCTCGGACGTAGGTTCGAACCCTCGTCACGGCCCTTGTGGATTTGTTCAGCATCCCTCCAGGCTCCAGGTATTAACCTGAACGTCTCACTAAACAGGTGTGAAGTTCGCGTTAGCAGTGGGCAACACTCCGGCCATGGCTGATGGCTTCGGCGCTCGCTTCCACGACAAGGTAACCGACCCGTCCTCCCTTATCTGTGTCACTGATTGTGTTCTCACTTTTTGTCCTTTATTTCCCCTCGTATGTTATTAATTAAAATTGAAATAAGTTTATTGAGGTAAAATACACACAAAGGGATGAGGTAGCTCAAGCTATTCTCACCCCGTTCAGTACATCGTGTTAATACATACATAGACACACATCACAAACAATAAACATATTACCAAACATTCTGAGAGATAAACATATACATTTCCTCCTTTACATTGTTTCCTGTTATTAATTGTTTTGGTAAATTATGCATATTGTTAATGAATTTTAAGTAGGTCTAAAATTTAGCATTCTTAATCTATATATCTTGAGTATATTTGAGTTGTATTCACAGTGTTGAGTGTATTATCTTGTGTTTTGTGCTTAGGGCTATCACACATCCCTCCCCCCCCCCCCCTCCCCCAGAAATGTATTCTGCATCACACACACAGATCACACTAACGTGATGCATCAAATGAACAAAGTTCATTTGATCAGTAGAACTGTTCAATTGATCAGTAAGTTCAGTAGAACTTCGGTTTCAACCCTTTTAACCCTGTCGTAGCTCAGTCGATTAAGGCAGCGTCTGGGATGCTCCCGGACGCAGGTTCGAATCCTCGTCACTGCCCTTGTGGATTTGTATTCTGCATTTCCAGCCACAGTTGTATATACATTTCACAGTGTATATTCGCCAAGAGACGTACCCTGTTTCTTGGTGTATATACACCGAGAGATTACTTTTAATCCTGGACTATGTTCATTAGTTAAGAATAATTGGCGATTTGTTAATAACCCCCCAGAGGTTGATAGGCCTTAATAACCCCCCAGAGGTTGATATTCCTTAATAACCCTCCAGAGGTTGATAGGCCTTAATAACCCTCCAGAGGTTGATAGGCCTTAATAACCCCCCAGAGGTTGATATTCCTTAATAACCCTCCAGAGGTTGATAGACCTTAATAACCCCCCAGAGGTTGATATTCCTTAATAACCCTCCAGAGGTTGATAGGCCTTAATAACCCTCCAGAGGTTGATAGACCTTAATAACCCTCCAGAGGTTTGATAGGCCTTAATAACCCCCCAGAGGTTGATATTCCTTAATAACTCTCCAGAGGTTGATAGGCCTTAATAACCCCCCAGAGGTTGATATTCCTTAATAACCCTCCAGAGGTTGATAGGCCTTAATAACCCTCCAGAGGTTGATAGACCTTAATAACCCTCCAGAGGTTTGATAGGCCTTAATAACCCTCCAGAGGTTGATAGACCTTAATAACCCTCCAGAGGTTTGATAGACCTTAATAACCCTCCAGAGGCTGATAGGCCTTAATAACCCTCTAGAGGTTGATAGACCTTAATAACCCTCCAGAGGTTGATAGGCCTTAATAACCCTCTAGAGGTTGATAGGCCTTAATAACCCTCTAGAGGTTGATAGACCTTAATAACCCTCCAGAGGTTGATAGGCCTTAATGACCCTCCAGAGGTTGATAGGCCTTAATAACCCTCTAGAGGTTGATAGACCTTAATAACCCTCCAGAGGTTGATAGGCCTTAATGACCCTCCAGAGGTTTGATAGACCTTAATAACCCTTCAGAGGTTTGATAGACCTTAATAACCCTCCAGAGGTTTGACAGGCCTTAATAACCCTCCAAAGGTTTGATAGACCTTAATAACCCTCCAGAGGCTGATAGGCCTGAACAACCCTCTGCCAAGAGGTTGAAGGACTTCCTGCCCAAGACCAAACGAGCCTCATGACCCCCCTCCCCCCCCACAGGTGGTACCTCATGACCCCCCCCCCTCCCCCCCACAGGTGGTGCCGGGATGCGAACACCTGGTACCTGAGTCGGACCCGTACTGGGAGTGTCTGGTACGTCACCTCACATCCACCACCTACCACTTCGCCGGCTCCTGCAAGATGGCGCCTGGATCCGACCCGTACGGCGTCGTCGACCACGCTCTCAAGTAAGTAGCGACGCTCTCAAGTAAGTATCGACGCTCTCAAGTAGGTAGTGACGCTCTCAAGTAGCGAAGCTCTCAAGTAAGTAGCGACGCTCTCAAGTAGGTAGCGACGCTCTCAAGTAGGTAGTGACGCTCTCAAGTAGTGAAGCTCTCAAGTAAGTAGTGACGCTCTAAAGTAAGTAGTGACGCTCTAAAGTAAGTAGTGACGCTCTCAAGTAGTGAAGCTCTCAAGTAAGTAGCGACGCTCTCAAGTGAGTAGCGACGCTCTCAAGTGAGTAGCGACGCTCTCAAGTAGTGAAGCTCTCAAGTAAGTAGCGACGCTCTCAAGCGAGTAGCGACGCTCTCAAGTAAGTAGTGACGCTCTCAAGTAAGTAGCGACGCTCTCAAGGGAGTAGTGACGCTCTCAAGTAAGTAGCGACGCTCTCAAGGGAGTAGCGACGCTCTCAAGTAGGTAGCGACGCTCTCAAGTAAGTAGTGACGCTCTCAAGTAAGTAGTGACGCTCTCAAGTAAGTAGTGACGCTCTCAAGTAAGTAGTGACGCTCAAAAGTAAGTAGTGACGCTCTCAAGTAGGTAGCGACGCTCTCAAGTAAGTAGCGACGCTCTCAAGTAAGTAGTGACGCTCTCAAGTAAGTAGTGACGCTCTCAAGTAAGTAGTGACGCTCTCAAGTAAGTAGTGACGCTCAAAAGTAAGTAGTGACGCTCTCAAGTAAGTAGCGACGCTCTCAAGTAAGTAGCGACGCTCTCAAGTAAGTAGCGACGCTCTCAAGTAAGTAGTGACGCTCAAAAGTAAGTAGCGACGCTCTCAAGTGAGTAGCGACGCTCTCAAGTGAGTAGCGACGCTCTCAAGTGAGTAGCGACGCTCTCAAGTGAGTAGCGACGCTCTCAAGTGAGTAGCGACGCTCTCAAGTGAGTAGCGACGCTCTCAAGTAGTGACGCTCTCAAGTGAGTAGCGACGCTCTCAAGTAAGTAGTGACGCTCTCAAGTGAGTAGCGACGCTCTCAAGTGAGTAGCGACGCTCTCAAGTGAGTAGCGACGCTCTCGAGTGAGTAGCGACGCTCTCAAGTGAGTAGCGACGCTCTCAAGTGAGTAGCGACGCTCTCAAGTGAGTAGCGACGCTCTCAAGTGAGTAGCGACGCTCTCAAGTGAGTAGCGACGCTCTCAAGTAGTGACGCTCTCAAGTGAGTAGTGACGCTCTCAAGTGAGTAGCGACGCTCTCAAGTGAGTAGCGACGCTCTCAAGTGAGTAGCGACGCTCTCAAGTGAGTAGCGACGCTCTCAAGTGAGTAGCGACGCTCTCAAGTGAGTAGCGACGCTCTCAAGTAAGTAGCGACGCTCTCAAGTGAGTAGCGACGCTCTCAAGTGAGTAGCGACGCTCTCAAGTGAGTAGCGACGCTCTCAAGTGAGTAGCGACGCTCTCAAGTGAGTAGCGACGCTCTCAAGTGAGTAGCGACGCTCTCAAGTGAGTAGCGACGCTCTCAAGTAAGTAGCGACGCTCTCAAGTGAGTAGCGACGCTCTCAAGTGAGTAGCGACGCTCTCAAGTGAGTAGCGACGCTCTCAAGTGAGTAGCGACGCTCTCAAGTGAGTAGCGACGCTCTCAAGTAGTGACGCTCTCAAGTAAGTAGTGACGCTCTCAAGTAAGTAGTGACGCTCTCAAGGGAGTAGTGACGCTCTCAAGTAAGTAGCGACGCTCTCAAGGGAGTAGTGACGCTCTCAAGTAAGTAGCGACGCTCTCAAGTAAGTAGTGACGCTCTCAAGTAAGTAGTGACGCTCTCAAGTAAGTAGCGACGCTCTCAAGTAGGTAGCGACGCTCTCAAGTGAGTAGCGACGCTCTCAAGTAGTGACGCTCTCAAGTAGCGACGCTCTCAAGGGAGTAGCGACGCTCTCAAGTAAGTAGCGACGCTCTCAAGTAAGTAGCGACGCTCTCAAGTAAGTAGCGACGCTCTCAAGGGAGTAGTGACGCTCTCAAGTAAGTAGCGACGCTCTCAAGTAAGTAGCGACGCTCTCAAGTAAGTAGCGACGCTCTCAAGTAAGTAGTGACGCTCTCAAGTAGTGACGCTCTCAAGTAAGTAGCGACGCTCTCAAGTAAGTAGTGACGCTCTCAAGTAAGTAGCGACGCTCTCAAGTGAGTAGCGACGCTCTCAAGTAAGTAGCGACGCTCTCAAGGGAGTAGCGACGCTCTCAAGTGAGTAGCGACTCTCTCAAGTGAGTAGCGACTCTCTCAAGTGAGTAGCGACGCTCTCAAGGGAGTAGCGACGCTCTCAAGTGTGTAGCGACTCTCTCAAGTAAGTAGCGACGCTCTCAAGTAAGTAGTGACGCTCTCAAGTAGTGAAGCTCTCAAGTAAGTAGCGACGCTTTCAAGTGAGTAGCGACGCTCTCAAGTAAGTAGTGACGCTCTCAAGTAGGTAGCGACGCTCTCAAGTAGGTAGTGACGCTCTCAAGTAAGTAGCGACGCTCTCAAGTAAGTAGTGACGCTCTCAAGTAAGTAGCGACGCTCTCAAGTAAGTAGCGACGCTCTCAAGTAGGTAGTGACGCTCTCAAGTAGGTAGCGACGCTCTCAAGTGAGTAGCGACGCTCTCAAGTAGCGACGCTCTCAAGTAAGTAGCGACGCTCTCAAGTAAGTAGCGACGCTCTCAAGTAAGTAGCGACGCTCTTAATTAAGTAGTGACGCTCTCAAGTAGCGACGCTCTCAAGTAAGTAGCGACGCTCTCAAGTAAGTAGCGACGCTCTCAAGTAGCGATGCTCTCAAGTAAGTAGCGACGCTCTCAAGTAAGTAGCGACGCTCTCAAGTAAGTAGCGACGCTCTAAAGTAAGTAGTGACGCTCTCAAGTAAGTAGCGACGCTCTAAAGTAAGTAGTGACGCTCTCAAGTAAGTAGCGACGCTCTCAAGTAGCGATGCTCTCAAGTAAGTAGCGACGCTCTCAAGTAGCGACGCTCTCAAGTAAGTAGCGACGCTCTCAAGTAAGTAGCGACGCTCTCAAGTAAGTAGCGACGCTCTCAAGTAGCGACGCTCTCAAATAAGTAGCGACGCTCTCAAGTAGCGATGCTCTTGATCAAGTAGCGATGCTCTTGATCAAGTAGCGACGCTCTCAAGTAAGTAGCGATGCTCTCAAGTAAGTAGCGACGCTCAAGTAGCGACGCTCTCAAGTAAGTAGCGACGCCCTCAAGTAGCGACGCTCTCAAGTAAGTAGCGACGCTCTCAAGTAGCGACGCTCTCAAATAAGTAGCGACGCTCTCAAATAAGTAGCGACGCTCTCAAGTAGCGATGCTCTTGATCAAGTAGCGATGCTTTTGATCAAGTAGCGACGCTCTCAAGTAAGTAGCGATGCTCTCAAGTAAGTAGCGACGCTCTCAAGTAAGTAGTGACGCTCTCAAGTAAGTAGCGACGCTCTCAAGTGAGTAGCGACGCTCTCAAGTAAGTAGCGACGCTCTCAAGTAAGTAGCGACGCTCTCAAGTAAGTAGCGACGCTCTCAAGTAAGTAGCGATGCTCTTAATTAAGTAGCGACGCTCTCAAGTAGATAGCGACGCTCTCAAGTGAGTAGCGACGCTCTCAAGTAAGTAGTGACGCTCTCAAGTGAGTAGCGACGCTCTCAAGTAGTGACGCTCTCAAGTGAGTAGCGACGCTCTCAAGTAAGTAGCGACGCTCTCAAGTAAGTAGTGACGCTCTCAAGTGAGTAGCGACGCTCTCAAGTAGTGACGCTCTCAAGTGAGTAGCGACGCTCTCAAGTAAGTAGCGATGCTCTTAATTAAGTAGCAACGCTCTCAAGTAGGTAGCGACGCTCTCAAGTAAGTAGCGATGCTCTCAAGTAAGTAGTGACGCTCTCAAGTGAGTAGCGACGCTCTCAAGTAAGTAGCGATGCTCTTAATTAAGTAGCGACGCTCTCAAGTAGGTAGCGACGCTCTCAAATAACTAGCGACGCTCTCAAGTAAGTAGTGACGCTCTCAAGTGAGTAGCGGTCTTCAGCTTGGCCAGGTGGATCAGGCACCAGCTTGCGCAAAGAATTAAGGTTAACACCAGGTGTTCTCACCCTTTTCTGACCATAAACCATGTTAATGTTAGCAATGTCAGACTCACCCTTTTCTGACCATAAACCATGTTAATGTTAGCAATGTCAGACTCACCCTTTTCTGACCATAAACCATGTTAATGTTAGCAATGTCAGACTCACCCTTTTCTGACCATAAACCATGTTAATGTTAGCAATGTCAGACTCACCCTTTTCTGACCATAAACCATGTTAATGTTAGCAATGTCAGACTCACCCTTTTCTGACCATAAACCATGTTAATGTTAGCCATGTCAGACTCACCCTTTCTGACCATAAACCATGTTAATGTTAGCCATGTCAGAATGTTATCCCCCCCCTTTCCAAGATTGTTCGGTTCAACAGTTGCATCCCAATATTTCCATAGGTAAAAATGTGAAGTGTTTATCTTTATATTTCATTTAATTTGACATAGATTGATGATTGATTGATGAAGATTAAGCCACCCAAAAGGTGGCACGGGCATGAATAGCCCGTAAGTGGTGGCCCTTTAGAGCCATTACCAGTATCAATAGATGATACTGGAGATCTGTGGAGGTACGACTGCACCCTGCGTGACGGGAGATGTCTCCCGTGGTTGACATAGAATAAAGTGTGACGGCCTGTTGATTTTGCACAATCTGTAGAATTGTAGTTTGTAGAAAAATAAATTCCAACAATTTGAGTCTGTAGTCACAATTCCCCCCCCCCCCCTTAAACCCTAACATTACCTCCAAGGTATAATCCCCAGGGAAAAGGGGAATTATCTCCAGAATTAGGAACCTCTGGTCTAGTCGAAGTGTTTACCGACACGATTGCTTAGGTGTTTGATAAGGGTGTGAATCTAGTACAGTTTTGGCAAGTCAAACGAAGCATGTTGGTCCAGATGGTCGAGGCTACTTCCGGAAAGACTACTGCTAGTAGTAAAGTTGGAGAGTAGGCTAAGTTAGTAGCCATTTGTAGTAGACTACAGAAAAATGAGTGTAGAAGCACCCAGACGAGGAGTCACAATAACGTGGCTGAAATATGTTGACCAAACCACACACTAGAAAGTGAAGGGACGACGACGTTTCGATCCGTCCTGGACCATTCTCAAGTCATTCACAATCGACTTGAGAAAGGGTCCAGGACAGACCGAAACGTCGTCGTCCCTTCACTTTCTAGTGTGTGGATTGGTCAGAAAGCACCCAGGAGGTTTGGGAGTATTCATGTGTACCGATGTGTCTTTGTGTAGCAAGAAGAGTCAGAGGAATGGTGCCTGATGGAAACTAAGAGTAGCTGAATGGTCTAAGTAAGAATGAGTAAGGCTAGGCGACGAGACTGGGCCTGGTGAGGGTGTTTCATGAGGGAACATAGTCTCCGTGGTGTAGTGGTAAGACACTCGCCTGGCGTTCCGCGAGCTCTATGTCATGGGTTCGTATCCTGGCCGGGGAGGATTTACTGGGCGCAATTCCTTAACTGTAGCCTCTGTTTAATGCAACAGTAAAATGTGTACTTGGATGAAAAAACGATTCTTCGCGGCAGGGGATCGTATTCCAGGGACCATAGGATTAAGGACTTGCCCGAAACGCTACGCGTACTAGTGGCTGTACAAGAATGTAACAACTCTTGTATATATCTCAAAATGTGTCGTTATATTTCAGGGTTCGAGGCGTGAGTGGGCTGCGTGTGGTTGACGCTTCCATCATGCCGATAGTGGTGTCAGCCAACCCCAACGCTGCCATCATCATGATAGGAGAGAAGGCCGCAGACCTCATCAAAGCAGAGTGGGGTGCTATTTCCCCCTACCCACCCACTGTGCCATATATCTAACCTTTTAGAAAACGGTGAAACAAAGAATTTAAACGCTAAAAACCAATGAGGTGAACTATAATATACATACAAATTGACTGCTGACTCGCAGCTCAAACTTGCGTCGTAAGAAAAACGATAAGAGATTCAGAAACTATATATAGTTTACCCTATGCTTCTTTCGTTAGTAAAAAGGCTTAGATTCTCACGGAGGAGGGGGAAACTACTGCAGTTTGATTAATTGCAGATTACAGATGCCAAATATAACCTAGTGCGCCAACTAGTGCATTAAACTTTGGGTATACCTCATTTATACAAAGAAATTTGACCTCTTTTTAACATATCAATTCAGAGCTATTTAATTTGCAAATATTTATCAGTGTATAGTTTATATATCCATTCCATCGAACCAATATTTTCATAACACATAGTTCAGGGAACTGACTTTCGATATATTACTATCATAAACCGAGACTTCAGTCAAGGTACAGTGGCCGGTTATATACAGGAAGACATCAGTCAAGGAACAGTCACCAGTTATATAAAGGAAGACTTCAGTCAAGGAACAGTCACCAGTTATATAAAGGAAGACTTCAGTCAAGGAACAGTCACCAATTATATACAGGAAGACTCAGTCAAGGAACAGTCACCAGTTATACACAGGAAGACATCAGTTAAGGAACAGCGTACAGTTTCACAGTGTAACTGAGTTTTAATAAATCAGCGGACGATAACTAGATATGTGACTGGCATAAAACTGTTCATGCTTCACTGAGATTAACGTTTGTGACTAAGAAACTCTGTTACGTCTTCCGATGCATGAGCAAAGAAATACAATTATAAGGAAAGTAAATTACGAGACAATGCAACATAAAAGTTTCTAATTTGTCATGTATTGATTATTGTAATAGATTATTGTCATTTTGTAGAATACGGCAGACGCGAGAGAGGGAAGTAAGGCGATGTGACTAAGAGATGAGACAACCACTTAGCCGTGACGCCCTGTTCTCCGTGTGTCAATAAAGTATTTTTGAACAAATTTGTTTACGTTCACCTTCAAGACTTCAGTAAGATTTAATAATATATTATTATTCACAATTGACTTGAGAATGGTCCAGGACGGACCGAAATGTCGTCGTCCCTTCAATTTCTAGTGTGTGGTCTGGTCAACATATTTCAGCCACGTTATTGTGACTCATCGCCTGCTTAATAGTATCCTAGTGTAAATTATCTAAATTGGCTCAAGGGATTATTACATTGATAGGTGTACCCCGCTTCTATATACATTGAGTTTACTTTCATGTAAAGTATACTTGCTGGTTGGTCGGTAAACTATTATGACGGCGTTAATACAACTTGTCTGCTTACAAAGAACGTCGCTTTTGGCTCGTATGCGTAACTAAGGCCAAAAATCGTCGTACTAGAGAACGGAAGCGACTGGCGAAAGTGACATACTGTCCCGTTTTCTGTTTTGGGTCCTCTGGCTTAGTCTGTTAGGTTAGGAGAGGACGTTGACCAGACCACACACTAGAAGTTGAAGGGACGGCGACGTTTCGGTCCGTCCTGGACCATTCTCAAGCCGATTAACCCTCCAGACTTCCAGACAATCGACTTGAGAATGGTCCAGGACGGACCGAAACGTCGTCGTCCCTTCAACTTCTAGTGTGTAGTCTGGTCAACATACTTCAGCCACGTTATTGTAACTCATCGCCTGCTTAGGAGAGGACACTTTAAAGTAACCTTTTTCTTGACGTTTTGAAACCTTAGGCGTCAATAACCCTCAAGACTTCCAGATAAGTCTGGAGGGTCGATAAGCGTTAAGCTCAAACCCATCGCCTGGTCAGCTGTAGCCTTAAGGCTCGCGGAACCCTGCAAATCTTCAGACTTAATGTTTACACAGCTGACATTGTTTTTATGTTAATACGCTTCAAATCAGGCAGACATTGCTGGCACTCTCCAGTGAGACAATGAGAAGTGAAATGTATATTTTTGCACTTAACTGCTTTTACTCGACAAGACATGATAATTTTTTCCTTATGTCGACACAAGATTTAATTTTCCTCCGTTTTCTGTGCACTTTCTCCAGCGGTTCTTAAGAGGTGTAACTGCGCTTGTTAAAACTTAACATATATAATGACTGGCGACGTTCATAGTAAGCCTATGTATACGGCTGACCTTCCTGACACGTGTTGAGTTACCTCATGACACATGTGTTGAGTTACCTCATGACACATGTGTTGAGTTACCTCATGACACATGTGTTGAGTTACCTCATGACACATGTGTTGAGTTACCTCATGACACATGTGTTGAGTTACCTCATGACACATGTGTTGAGTTACCTCATGACACGTGTGTTGAGTTACCTCATGACACATGTGTTGAGTTACCTCATGACACATGTGTTGAGTTACCTCATGACACGTGTGTTGAGTTACCTCATGACACGTGTGTTGAGTTACCTCATGACACATGTGTTACCTCATGACACGTGTTGAGTTACCTCATGACACGTGTTGAGTTACCTCATGACATGTGTTACCTCATGACACGTGTTGAGTTACCTCATGACACGTGTGTTGAGTTACCTCATGACACATGTGTTGAGTTACCTCATGACACATGTGTTGAGTTACCTCATGACATGTGTTACCTCATGACACGTGTTGAGTTACCTCATGACATGTGTTACCTCATGACACGTGTTGAGTTACCTCATGACATGTGTTACCTCATGACACGTGTTGAGTTACCTCATGACACGTGTGTTGAGTTACCTCATGACACATGTGTTACCTCATGACACGTGTTGAGTTACCTCATGACACATGTGTTACCTCATGACACGTGTTGAGTTACCTCATGACACGTGTGTTGAGTTACCTCATGACACATGTGTTGAGTTACCTCATGACACATGTGTTGAGTTACCTCATGACACGTGTGTTGAGTTACCTTATGACACATGTGTTACCTCATCATAACACGTGTTGAGTTACCTCATGACACATGTGTTGAGTTACCTCATGACATGTGTTACCTCATGACACGTGTTGAGTTACCTCATGACACATGTGTTGAGTTACCTCATGACATGTGTTACCTCATGACACGTGTTGAGTTACCTCATGACACATGTGTTGAGTTACCTCATGACACATGTGTTGAGTTACCTTATGACACATGTGTTGAGTTACCTTATGACACGTGTGCTGAGTTACCTTATGACACATGTGTTACCTCATGACACGTGTTGAGTTACCTCATGACACATGTGTTGAGTTACCTCATGACACATGTGTTGAGTTACCTTATGACACATGTGTTGAGTTACCTCATGACACGTGTGTTGAGTTACCTTATGACACATGTGTTGAGTTACCTCATGACACATGTGTTACCTCATGACACGTGTTGAGTTACCTCATGACACATGTGTTGAGTTACCTCATGACATGTGTTACCTCATGACACATGTGTTGAGTTACCTCATGACACATGTGTTGAGTTACCTCATGACACATGTGTTACCTCATGACACATGTGTTACCTCATGACACGTGTTGAGTTACCTCATGACACATGTGTTGAGTTACCTCATGACATGTGTTACCTCATGACACGTGTTGAGTTACCTCATGACACGTGTGTTGAGTTACCTCATGACACATGTGTTGAGTTACCTCATGACACATGTGTTACCTCATGACACATGTGTTGAGTTACCTCATGACACGTGTTGAGTTACCTCATGACACATGTGTTACCTCATGACACGTGTTGAGTTACCTCATGACACATGTGTTGAGTTACCTCATGACACATGTGTTGAGTTACCTCATGACACATGTGTTGAGTTACCTCATGACACATGTGTTGAGTTACCTCATGACACATGTGTTGAGTTACCTCATGACACGTGTGTTGAGTTACCTCATGACACGTGTTGTGTTACCTCATGACACGTGTTGAGTTACCTCATGACACGTGTTGTGTTACCTCATGACACGTGTGTTGAGTTACCTCATGACACGTGTGTTACCTCATGACACGTGTTGAGTTACCTCATGACACGTGTGTTGAGTTACCTCATGACACGTGTGTTGAGTTACCTCATGACACATGTGTTACCTCATGACACGTGTGTTGAGTTACCTCATGACACATGTGTTACCTCATGACACGTGTTGAGTTACCGCATGACACATTAAAACAGCTCTGACGTGTTCACAACATGTGTCACAGCCAGACCCATTACAACGTGCTCCTCATATACTGACCTCATATATATTCCCAATGGGAATAATACTTTTTGTGGAGGCCTGGTCGAGGACCGGGCCGCGGGGACACCAAAAAAAGCCCCGAAATCATCTCAAGATAACCTCAAGATAACCTAAACACATGTAGAACACTTGAACATGTTCTAGACTCGCTTCGGTCTAGAACCAATCTACTAGGGAAGCGGCTGTCCATCCCGACGATGCCAACCACAACAGCCATCTAACTCAAAGGTACTTACACACTGCTATCTTGAGATTCTTGAGATGATATCGGGGCTTTAGTGTCCCCGCGGCCCGGTCCTCGACCAGGCCTCCACCCCCAGGAAGCAGCCCGTGACAGCTGACTAACACCCAGGTACCTATTTTACTGCTAGGTAACAGGGGCATCAGGGTGAAAGAAACTCTGCCCATTGTTTCTCGCCGGCGCCCGGGCTTGTATCCGGGACCACAGGATCACGAATCCAGTGCGCTGTCCGCTCGGGCGACCGGCTCCCCCCCCTCCTAGCTTGCAGTAGATTGGTAAAAAAAATAACCTTGGACTCAGACTCCAGCAATCACTGAAAGATGCACAACAAGTTCAAGCTGTAGTTAAAACCGCAAACTAGACCATTAGGAACAGCCAAACAAAATTTTGATTTTAAGCTTAATCCCGACAAACACACAGCGAAACTACGACGTTGGTACAACGTTCGAACAAGAACACCTCCTAATCAGTTATAACAACCAATATAACAAGTTGTAACAACGTTCTAATACGTCATAAACACGTTAAGCCAAGATGTAACAACTTTATTACAAGTTGTAACAAGCGGAAAATAGGGTCAGTTACGGTATGTGTTTGCAGGGAAGGAAGCTATATAACTGTATAAATCTCTCCTGTGCTCCCACTTGTGTTATTGTGTCCAAGCTGGAGACCTCGTCTTCATTGGGGGGTAGAAATAGCCTAAGCTACTCTATCCCTTTGAGATGTATTTCTTGCTTATCTCAATAAACATACTTGAACTTGAACTCATCTTCAGCAGGACATAGCGTCATGGGAGAGAGATCAACACCGGGCAACAAAAATCATTCCTGAACTAAGTCAACTCTCGTACCAGGAACGGTTGTGGGCCGCAGGGATGCAATGTGCAACACAGGACTAATCTCATTGAAATTATTAAAATCCTGAACAACTTGGAGGATATTGATACAGACCACTTCTTCAAAAGGTCGGATGTAACACAAACAAGGAGCAACGGTTCAAGCTCAACAAGACACAATGTGTGACAGGAAACAGGAGACACCTTTTGACTTAATGTTATAAACCCCTGGAACCGCCTACCCGTCGTAGCGGTAAAGGCCAAAACGCTGCCGAGTTTCAAAATCATCACGAATCAGGGTCCGACAAGCCGCTGGCTTCCTGTTCTCGTCGAGGCCACTGGAGAGATAGTGGCACTTATGTAAATTTAGGAACAATACGTCATAGTGACGTCACAAACCACGCCCACACCATACATAGATAAAACACAATTTTTTATATAATTTTCGTTAGGTTCGGTTAGCAGAGGATGAGTTAAGTTGGATTAGGTTTAGTTAGTAAAATGACACAGGGATGTGGATATGTTTAAAAGGTCTTAGACTCTACTCGCGGTCGACAGAATTACTAAAAGCCTCCTAAAATGACGTAAGAGGTTGCGTATTTGCTTCCTATAATCGTGTTAAATGAACGCACAAAAAAATCAGTTTACTGTGATATAACGAAATGAATATAGCTATAGGTTAAGTACTAATTGTAATTAAGAAGCAATAAAATTATTATCTTCAAAAACTAAGACGGTTAGGTGAGGTTGTGGTTTTCTATTCAGTTTTTGAGGTAAACTCAAATATTCACAACATATTTGACAGTACGATTTAATACTAAGTGAAAATAAGTACAATTCCTAACTGCTATGAATAGTACATAATTGCACTTATTTGTCTCCTTACATTTACCACCCCATTTTTGGAGCTGCGAAATGAGACCAAAACTGGTGACGGGTGACTGCTATAAAAGCCGACGAGGCCCTTGAATCCTCAACTTTAATGTCACCACCCACCACCAATTTTGACTTTTCTTCAGTATAAAATCATATTATTTCCGAGAATAATTATGTGTTTTTCAACTTCTACAATCAGTAAAAACATTATAGTAAGCAAATATATTATTTTCCTTTTTACTTTTGTAAAAAGTAAACAAGTTTTTTCCTTGTTACTTTTGTTTTAAGGAGGCTTTGGGCAGTTTTTAATAATTCTATGACCCCCATATACTCGTGTCAGGATAATTATCCAGCCCGTCCTCTCGAGCGCTCACAACGTCACTAAACCAATGTATCAATCTGCCCGAAGCTAACTTATCCGATAACCCACAAATAGAAAACGGAACATCACGTCAATTCTGCGAGCCCCAGTTTTTAGCCTCAAGTCAGTTTTTATCCATAAGGGATTACCCGTCAACATGCCATGTACCAGTAGAGAGGACGGGGACGCTAGGAAGGCGAACTACGAGGTACTCGTTCCTTACCAGTTATTGCCTGAAACGCTGTGCGTATTTGTGGCTTTAGGTATTGTATGTACTAGCTCTATCTTTAAATCCAACGACAGTCTCCGTGGTGTAGTGGTAAGACACTTGCCTGGCGTTCCGCGAGCGCTATGTCATGGGTTCGTATCCTGGCCGGGGAGGATTTACTAGGCGCAAATCCTTAACTGTAGCCTCAGTTTAACTCAACAGTAAAATGTGTACTTGGTTGTAACAACGATTCTTCGCGGCAGGGGATCGTATTCCAGGGACCTGCCAGAAACGCTACGCGTACTAGTGGCTCTACAAGAATGTAACAACTCTTGTATATATCTCAAAATTATGTTTGTAACTCATCTTCAATGTACCTTTATCTGAATACAAAATCTAAATCTTACCTTGCACATCAGGAGTGAATTCTTCGGCCAATGAGTCTCGGAGTAGACTTCCTGTAGCCTACTAGAGGAATTTAGACTCGTAGCGGGAACTAGAGGAATAACGCTGTTTACCCTCTTGTATCAAGCAGCTGTGTTTACACAACCCCGGGTCAGGTCTGCCCCCAGGGAGGCCGGGTGACCTGGCTCACTCAACTGTCAACTTTACCACCTCGATACTGCACCGTTACACTCTCTTCCGGTGTTTACTTTCCTCCCAGCGTCTTCCTCAGGCGCTTATACACTCGATATCACTTTATCGTTTGCGTAGTGGCTTGATAATCCCGCCCACACGAGGTAAATAAACAACAACAAAGGCCCGAGGTTGTGCCCTGACGGTGGCGCTGCCGTGGGCGTGTCTGGTACTGCGGTGGAGTGAGTACTAAAACCATGTTCCCTAACAGCGACAACTTTCGCGGACAAGGGGTGAATTCTGGCTCTCTATACCTCACTAAATTGTCTCTTGTACTTATTGTTATAATGTAACTTAACGTTAGTAAAACTACGTGATTTATATCGGAAAAAGATTAGATAAATTAGTACTGAGGCAAAATTCTGCTGGGGTAACTACCTTAAATTCCAGTTCACAATCATTACGAACTTTCCGATTTTTTGCTGACTGTCGATAATGTCCTCATAACTTGGTTAAGCACCCATATCCATGGTCATTATCTAGATGGGTCATCACCAGTTAATGGTGCGTTTCGTTAACTGATTATATATATATATATATATATATATATATATATATTAAATATATATATATATATATATATATATATATATATATATTATATATATATATATATATATATATATATATATATATATATATATATATATTAAAGACTTCCAGCATCTGGAAGTTATATATATATATATATATATATATATATATATATATATATATATATATATATATATATATATATATATATATATATATATAACTTCCAGATGCTGGAAGTCTTTAATGAAGCTTGTTCTTCTCCCAGACTGAGAGCCTCACTCACAACTGCACTGGAAATAGCCTGGTCGACTGCAGTCGATTGATAAAGATTAAGCCACCCAATAGGTGGCACGGGCATGAATAGCCCGTAAACCTGCAGTCGATGTTATCTGGGTATATATATGAACTCCCACGCTTACCCGTCTTACGGGCTCACCATAGCCCGTGCTGCATGGACACTTCGTCCTGAGTAGCTAAATCTTTAACAACAACAACAACCTCGCAAACACGGTCAACAAATCTGGGAGACTACTTTAGTCGCTAAATGCTTGTGGGGGTAGGCTGCGTACCCCCTAATAGTCTCACTGTTGTTCCTCATCCCCACTATAAATGTAATCACTTACCTACCACAGTTGTTGCGTCTCAGCACACTGTAAATGTGTGTATTCAGCTTTTTTTTTTTTTTTTGAGATATATACAAGAGTTGTTACATTCTTGTACAGCCACTAGTACGCGTAGCGTTTCGGGCAAGTCCTTAATCCTATGGTCCCTGGAATACGATCCCCTGCCGCGAAGAATCGTTTTTTCATCCAAGTACACATTTTACTGTTGCGTTAAACAGAGGCTACAGTTAAGGAATTGCGCCCAGTAAATCCTCCCCGGCCAGGATACGAACCCATGACATAGCGCTCGCGGAACGCCAGGCGAGTGTCTTACCACTACACCACGGAGACTGCTTGATTGAACACGGCCAATGGCCGGCAAATGGAGAATGGATAACATGAAATACCAAAATAAAAGAATGTATAAAGATTTAATAACCAACATACAAATGACATAAGTAAATGAATGAAGTATTTACTTGTATTATGTCATTTACATGAATGTATTTACATGAATGAAGTATGGGCGCTGGCAACACTGGTGACATACCTCACCTTCTGGCAACACTGCCTGGCATTAGTCTAAACTGGAATTTACTGCTAATTTATTTGAGCATAATTTATCAAAGTTTATTATTTCTCGTCATGCTATTTAGAACAGTTTGTCAAACAGTTACAACAGGAACGCTAAGGAAACAAATTACTCAACTCACCTGAGAACTGAGGAGTGAAAAGTAAAGATTACACACTAGGCTTCGCTAGCCAGCAGTTAATAATAATAATAATAATATTTTATTTAGGAAAAGTACATACATAGATGCAGTTACAAACATTTTGATTGATTTATAGATAGAGCTAGTACATACAATACCTAAAGCCACTAGTACGCATAGCCTACTCAGGTAATTACGACGGGCTCACATAGCCCGTGATGCTAGGAACTTTTTGTTCCGAGTAGCTGAATCTAAAACAACAATTCCCTGATGTAGATTACTGTGGGCCAGGACTACGCTATCTTTTTGCCGTCGCGTAGAGGCTGCGAAGACGCCGACACTTGGCGCCTCAGCCCAGCCAACAACACAGGAACAGGTGATCCCTGATCACCAAGATATTGAATTGCAATCTAACTACAACCTGCTGATCTTCGTCCTCAGAAACTTCCAAATGAAGCTCTGAACGGTCACTCTTGAGGTTATTCCTAAGTCTGCTATACTGCTTAGCCCTCATAACCTTGAGGCGTCCTAGGCTTACTTCTGCCCCCTCGCGCCATTACAGGTTGCAATGGCGCTCGTCCTCGGCGGCAATTAAAACAATACTAAATGTTTGTTTACCTTTCATAAAAATCTTAAAAATTACTATCGTCACTGATACATTACTGATATATTTATAAACAATAAACAAACAGAAAATCAAAGAACAAACGTAATTAATATTGTTTCAAGACTAATTAAAGTAAGATAAAAACCCACACATGTGTATTAGTGAAATTGATGTAAAGAATTTACACCAAGCCTTTCGCACTCTCCTGAGTGCTTTGTCCAGGTCTGAGTGTGTGGTGAGGATGAGACTTACATCTCAACGTCTAAGTGTCATCTTAATCACACTCTGACAAAGTACTCAGGAGAGTGCGATATACTCGGTGAAAATTCACTACGGGATCACCATAGCCCGTGCTACGTGGAACTTTTTGTTCCAGGTAGCGAATCTTAAACAACAACAACTTTACATATATTTCACAAATACACAAGTGTGGTTTTTTATCCAATGTTATTATGTCTGTGAGAAAATATTACCATTACTTAATAATTAGTCATAATAATTATGTCGTCATTGTTTTTTAATTGAAATTTGTGGATTCCTGTCTAAACTTTCAGCCACGTTATTTTGACTTACGTTCTGCAGTAATAATAATAATAATAATAATGTTAGATTATATTTATACATGGCACAGCATTTTCACCAAAATAAAGACTAGGCTGCAAATCAAGCACAACGGTATACCCAGACAGGAAACATATACAGGGGAAAGTTTACTTAGCTTCTCGCTGTAAATACACTGGAGTTTACCTTAGTCCTGGACTGCCCTCTGATATAGCCCTTAATTAAGCTTAGCTATCTCGACGGTGATATAGATATAACAGTTTGATTGACCTGGAACTCTACACAATTTCTTTCGCAATAGCGTTAATAACAAGTCTAAAAATAGGTTTCTGTTTCTCAAGTAGGTTTCTGCTTCTGAAATAGATTTCTGCTTCTGAAATAGATTTCTGCTTCTCAAATAGATTTCTGCTTCTCAAATAGGTTTCTGCTTCTCAAATAGGTTTCTGCTTCTCAAATAGGTTTCTGCTTCTCAAATAGGTTTCTACTTCTCAAATAGGTTTCTGCTTCTCAAATAGGTTTCTGCTTCTCAAATAGGTTTCTACTTCTCAAATAGGTTTCTGCTTCTCAGGTAGGTTTCTGCTTCTCAAATAGGTTTCTGCTTCTCAAATAGGTTTCTGCTTCTCAAGTAGGTTTCTGCTTGTCGAGTAAGTTTCTACTTCTCAAATAAATAGGTTTCTGCTTCTCAAATAGGTTTCTGCTCTATTCGTTGTTGGTCCTGAAGTTAACACGACTGAGTGATTACATCAACAAGGCTCATATGGGCGGGTATCCATGGTATGGGTACTCACAAACACTCAGATAATGGACCACAACAACGATCTCCGGTTCTTAACTGAAGGATAATTTTCTGGGCATTATTGAAGTCACTGATGGCGCCAAGTTATAAAATATTGAAGCTCAGTGACAATTTACTCGAGAGGGAGACATTGGCCCATTTCAACATTAAAAACCAATTAAATATAATTAATTGGTGAGTAGATATCATCGAATCACAATTAATTTGTTGTGTTGTATGGACTAAAATGAATACATTAAATTATTGTCTTGTGCAGTAACGCAAACTAAATGCAATTAATAATTAGCTTGAGTTATTAGTAGAAAATGTTGTGATTACCTAAGCAAACTAGAGAACCATTGGTGGTAGAACAACACATTGAAAGGTGAAATGCAACTGAAAATGACAGAAAACGCTGAAATTATTCTTAAATGGTAAACTATAGTAAATACGAGCGAGGTTTGTGTGAGAGAGGTTAGCGTAGATAATCATATAATTCCTGGTGTTAGGGGTCAAGTACTTAGGCCTAAACAGTATCTGCCCCCAGGCATGGCCCCGGGGGGGGGGGACGTCATACTAAAATCATATTTTACTTAGCGACGATTTCATAAGGCTGCATGTTGAATTGCGTAGTGTATTAATTGTATTACGCGTTGTATACATTGTATCACGCGCTGTAGACATTGTATTACGCGCTGTATACATTGTTTTACGCGCTGTATACATTGTATTATGCGCTGTATACATTGTATTACGCGCTGTATACATTGTATTACACGCTGTATTCATTGTATTACGCGCTGTATACACTGTATTACGCGCTGTATACATTGTATTACACGCTGTATACATTGTATTACTCGCTGTATACACTGTATTACGCACTGTATACATTGTACACTGTGTATTACTCACTGTTTACATTCATACATGTGAAAAACATACTTTCAAATCTGGTTTCATTAATTTAGATTTGTTTTCGAAGGTCGCAGGTTCCCTCACGCCTGCCTTAAGTCAACCACTGACCTTCCCACGTTGGAACCCCACAACAGTTGCCCAACTCCCAGGGGGCGCCTGACAGCTTTGGATTCGTAGTCCTGAGGTTCCGGGTTCGATCCCCGGTGGAGGCAAAGACAAATGAGCAAAATGTTTCTTTCATCCTGATGCCCCTGTTACCTAGCAGTGAATAGGTACCTGGGAGTTAGACGGCTGCTACGGGCTGCTTCCTGGGGGTGTGTAACAAAAAGGAGGCCTGGTCGAGGACCGGGCCGCGGGGACGCTAAGCCCCGAAATCATCTCAAGATAACCTCCCGCGTACCTATTTATTGCTAGGTGAACAGAGGTATTACATGAAAGAAAACGTACCAAACCTCTTCTGTCCCACCCGGGGGTCGAACCCAGATCCTTTGAATGTCATTATATATATATATATATATATATATATATATATATATATATATATATATATATATATATATATATATATATATATATATATATATATATATATATATATATATATATATATATATATATATATGTCGTACCTAGTAGCCAGAACTCACTTCTATGCCTACTATGCAAGGACCGATTTGCCTAATAAGCCAAGTTTTCATGAATTAATATATTTCCTTTATTTTTTTTCTTATGAAATGATAAAGCTACCCATTTCGTTATGTATGAGGTCAATATTTTTTTATTGGAGTTAAAATTAACGTAGATATATGACCGAACCTAACCAACCCTACCTAACCTAACCTAACCTATCTTTATAGGTTAGGTTAGGTTAGGTAGCCGAAAAGGTTAGGTTAGGTTAGGTTAGGTAGGTTAGGTAGTCGAAAAACAATTAATTCATGAAAACTTGGCTTATTAGGCAAATCGGGCCTTGCATAGTAGTCATAGAAGTGCGTTCTGGCTACTAGGTACGACATATATATATATATATATATATATATATATATATATATATATATATATATATATATATATATATATATACATATATATATATATATATATATATATATATATATATATATATATATATATATATATATCACGAGTCCCTTACGAAGAAATTTCAACTCAACAGTGAATACCTACCATATTTCATTTGCTAAAGCTAAGTTGCCTATAGGCCTACTCTGGCTTAACTAATTCTGAATGGACCATAGGTCTACTCTGGATGCTCAATCGTTCATGGGTATATATCCTCAGTGGACCATTGGTATATACACTACTTATTGACGCAAATTATTAAGTGGAGAGAGAGAGAGACAGACACACGGATAGACAGAGAGTGTAAGTAGTATGAGAGCAGCTCCGGGACTCTTATCTAATCACACTGCCTCAGGGGTTTCTGATAACAGTTATCTTGTCCGCCAGGATGCGAGCTGTGTACTGGTGGCGAGAGGTGTGCTTCTTTCTCTATGAGCACTGAGGACTTACAGTTACTTTGGTCTGCGTTTTAGACTGGAGTTCAGTTGACTATTAAATATGCAGTTATCTTTGACTTTAACGATTCTGGCAGTCAAAAGGCGTTAATCTTTGATACCAAGTTATGCATCTAGTGTACATACACTGAGAAGTTGAATACTTATATGGTGTATATTTTCCCTGTTATAATATCATACATATAATTATTACATTCATCCTCCTGTTAAGTTAGTACTTTTTGTGACTGTGTGGACCATTGTGCATATATATTGACGTAATGGACAATTAGATAGTTGGGTTCTATTCACTTTAATACAAATAGAGTTAGATGGCAATATTATATATTCCTAGGCCTAGTATAGCAGATATATGTACTATATTAGACCTGAGATAGCGTGTATTAGGCCTAGGGCGGCGAGGTTTTATTAGCAACATAAATACAAAACCCTTTCCTGTTTGTCCAAATTCAGCAGCACTAAATTCTGCTTTCTAATTGGCCGTAACGTCAATTTATAAGCTTAAAATCAACCTCTGGAGGGTTACTGAAACCTCTCAACCTCAGCAGAGTTATTAAGACCTATTGAGATCTGGAAACTTATTTGACCTATCAACTCTAAAGGGTTATTAAGGCCAACAAAATAGCTGCTGACCAAACAGAAACTATACCGCTGAACAGAGTATACATACACCAATAGCCTACAAATCTGTGTGTATGTTTTAACCGTAATTTGCACTAGTCTGCCCTCAACCGCCCATCCGTCAACACGCCGGCCAACAGCGACGACAAACACGTCCACCCACCAGACGCCAGTAGCGGAGCGAATCAAAGCACGTCTGCTCGCCACCACGTCCATGACGAGACTCAAACATGTTGTATATATGTTTATTGAGACAAGAAAGAAATACATCTCAAAGGGATAGAGTAGCTTAGGCTATTTCTACCCTCCCAGATGCCCTCAACTCAACAAGGTAATGGGGGAGGAGTGAGACATGGGAAGGAGACGTAAGGAAGGTATCAGAGGCGTGAGAGAGAGTCTTAGAAGTGAGACACAAGAGAGAGACGTGGGAGGGGGTCTTGGGAGAGGCGTGGGAGGGAGGCATGTAGAGAAGAAGGGTGTAAGGAGGCATGGTGGCTCAAGCGTGGGGCGGCATCTATTCCCGAGCTCAACGTCCCTCCAGTCATTCAGTTCAGCCCAAGATTATAGTCACTCTTTCATCCGCTACATCGCACGACATCCTATCCATAATACATCCTAGCCATAGAACACATTGTCTATAATACATCCTAGCCGTATGACACACAGTCTATAATACATCCTAGCCATACAACACTGTCTATAATACATCCTAGCCATACAACATACTGTCTATAATACATCCTAGCCATACGACACAGTCTATAATATATCCTAGCCGTATGACACACTGTCTATAATACATCCTAGCCGTATGACACACTGTCTATAATACATCCTAGCCATATAACACACTGTGCCTATAATACATCCTAGCCATACAACACACTGTGTCTATAATACATCCTAGCCATACAACACACTGTCTATAATACATCCTAGCCATACGACACAGTCAATAATGTATCCTAGTCGTATGACACACAGTCTATAATACATCCTAGCCATACAATACACTGTCTATAATACATCCTAGCCATACGACACAGTCTATAATGTATCCTAGCCGTATGACACACTGTCTATAATACATCCTAGCCATACAACACTGTCTATAATACATCCTAGCCATACGACACATTGTCTATAATACATCCTAGCCGTCCGACACATGCCTATTGAACATATAACGTTCAATAGGCATCCAGCGCACGTGTGTCCAACGTAGAATTCACGAAAACCCAGCCACTTGGGGTGGACGGTAGAGCGACGGTCTCTCTTCATGCAGGTCGGTGTTCAATCCCCGACCGTCCAAGTGGTTGACCATTCCTTCCCCCCGTCACATCCCAAATCCTTATGATGACACCGTCCCTGTGCAATATAGTCGTAATGGCTTGGCGCTTTCTCCTCTAGTTCCTTTCCCTTCCTATTGGTGACGTGGATGGCATGCTGACGTACGGACACGTGAATGTGGAGGTGTACGGACACGTGGCTTTGAGGGTATACAGGAGTACGGGCACGTGGTTGTAGGGGTGTATGGGAGTACGGGCACGTGGTTGTAGGGGTGTACAGGAGTACGGGCACGTGGTTGTAGGGGTGTATGGGAGCACGGGCACGTGGTTGTAGGGGTGTATGGGAGTACGGGCACGTGGTTGTAAGGATGTACGGGAGTACGGGCACGTGGTTGTAGGGGTGTTCAGGAGTACGGGCACGTGGTTGTAGGGGTGTATGGGAGTACGGGCACGTGGTTGTAGGGGTGTATGGGAGTACGGGCACGTGGTTGTAGGGGTGTACAGGAGTACGGGCACGTGGTTGTAGGGGTGTATGGGAGTACGGGCACGTGGTTGTAGGGGTGTATGGGAGTACGGGCACGTGGTTGTAGGGGTGTATGGGAGTACGGGCACGTGGTTGTAGGGGTGTACGGGAGTACGGGCACGTGGTTGTAGGGGTGTATGGGAGTACGGGCACGTGGTTGTAGGGGTGTATGGGAGTACGGGCACGTGGATGTAAGGATGTACGGGAGTACGGGCACGTGGTTGTAGGGGTGTATGGGAGTACGGGCACGTGGTTGTAGGGGTGTTCAGGAGTACGGGCACGTGGTTGTAAGGATGTACGGGAGTACGGGCACGTGGTTGTGGGGGTGTACAGGAGTACGGGCACGTGGTTGTAAGGATGTACGGGAGTACGGGCACGTGGTTGTAGGGGTGTTCAGGAGTACGGGCACGTGGTTGTAGGGATGTATGGGAGTACGGGCACGTGGTTGTAGGGGTGTACAGGAGTACGGGCACGTGGTTGTAGGGGTATACGGGAGTACGGGCACGTGGTTGTAGGGGTATACGGGAGTACGGGCACGTGGTTGTAGGGGTATACGGGAGTATGGGCACGTGGGTGTACGGGTGTGCACTCGTATACGTTCAAAAAGTTATATAAACAACATGTATACAAAAATGATATCAACTTGCTTAATTCATACATATAGCTTGTCTTATAAACCAAACAAAATATAAAATTTTAAATTAAAAAGCAAAAATAAAACCCGTGAAACGCAGGAACCGTAGCACAATATGCAAACCAATAATACTATACATACCGCGTATACTTCATTTAAAGACACTAAAAATCTATATGTAAAGTGGCTGATCAATACGTCGCCTGTGGACCGCAGCTCCAACAGCTGACTGCAGACAAAGCTGCCGGGAATCAGAGTCCGGTTGGATCAATATCAGCCGTTGTTATCACACGGCAGGAACCCTCCCAGCCACAACCAGAGGGGGAGTTATAATGAGGAAGGGGGAGTATGGGAGGGGACGAGTGATTTAAAAATGGCTTCGTGTGATACCGGTTCTGAGGTGAGGAATATGATGTTACTACACCAGAGAAGAGGAGGAATACAGAGGACTTGATAAGAAGTTGTTGACCAGACCACACACTAGAAGTTGAAGGGACGACGACGTTTCGGTCCGTCCTGGACCATTCTCAAGTCGATGTGATAAGAACATAAAATATTGCATGTGATATTGCCATAAAAAAAATTCAGAGCAAGGAATACTACCTTACCTTGAGGGGCTTAGCGTCCCCGCGGCCCGGTCGTCGACCAGGCCTCCTGGTTGTTGGACTGATCAACCAGGCTGTTGGACGCGGCTGCTCGCAGCCTGACGTATGAGTCACAGCCAGGTTGATCAGGCATCCTTTGGAGGTGCTTATCCAGTTCTCTCTTGAACACTAGATGGAACTAGAGACACAAATGAGTCAGGAGACGTTAGAACGCGCTTCATCGTAGGAAAGATGAACATATAGGATGAGTTTATATATAAAAACAAGGTTATTCAAACAGTTACAATTTATACAGTAATGGTTAGGCAACAGTTGCATCTTTTGCAGTGGCAAAATTGAGAGAACTGGTTGCATCAGCACAGAGTCATTGCCTCGCAGATTTATACCGTGGCCTTATACAATGTTATTCGTGAAGATTGTACAAGACTAGTGGCTTTATGTATTGTACTAATAATATGTATCTTCCTCTCTTCATGTATGTGTGTAAATGTATGTTCATGTATGTGATGAAAATTACCATAAAGGAAGAATTGAAACAGGAATTTCCTTAAGTATTTTTGTATTAATAATACCTCTTCAGAAGGACCAAGATGTATTATTAGATACGAAAGTACTTAAGGAAATTCCAATTTCAATTCTTCCTTCGTGGTCTGTCACTGTCACATTATATATATATATATATATATATATATATATATATATATATATATATATATATATATATATATATATATATATATATATATATATATATATATATTTCCTTATTCTAGGAATTACGATAATGACCGTGGTAATAGCAGCTCTGTTGAACTTCTGTGAAGATAATAAGCATTACAACTACTACCTCACCCCCCCCCCACACGGACCTCATCCCTCTACCAACACCACAACCACCCTCTCACTAGCCACCACCACCACCACTACCACAACCACCCCTCTCCCCTAGCCACCACCACAACCACCCCTCTCCCCCAGCCACCACCACTACCACCACCACAACCACCCCTCTCCCCTAGCCACCACCACAACCACCCTCCCCCCCAGCCACCACCACTACCACCACCACAACCACCCCTCTCCCCTAGCCACCACCACAACCACCCTCCCCCCCAGCCACCACCACTACCACCACCACAACCACCCCTCTCCCCTAGCCACCACCACAACCACCCTCCCCCCCAGCCACCACCACTACCACCACCACAACCACCCTCTCACTAGCCACCACTACTACCACAACCACCCCTCTCCCTTAGCCACAACCACCCTCCCCCCCAGCCACCACCACTACCACCCCTCTTCCCTAGCCACCACCACCCTCCCCCGGTGCACCACCACAACCACCCTCTCCCTACCACCACCACGACAACCACTCTCCACTACCACAGCGACCCTCCACTCTCTCTTCCAGTGTCACCACTAGAGGCAGCCACCACTTAAATCATGGTGGCGCCCCACCACATCCTGTTACAACCTCTCTCACCACTACCCTCCCGTCCCCTTATGCCCCCGAGGCGTGCCCTACGCCCCCATCAGCCCCGTCCTGTCCCTCACTGTACCCACCACACCACCCAACCACACTCTGGATAGCCTCGTGTTCTGGGCGTGGTTGGATTGGTTTCTGTGAACCTGTTGATGATTTCAACAGTCGGCTTAGACTTGCACAAGAATACACTGTGAAGTATACTCAGCTTCTCGGTGTATATACACTTGGGAGTTTACCTAAGTCCTGGACTATGATCACGAGGGAAGTTATTGTAATGGTGTACACATCTGCGTATTTAGATTAAATTCAAATTCTTTGGATAATATAATTTAATGTTTTGATTTTCTTGGCTTGAAATTATATTATTACAGGCGCATATATTTATCTACATAATATATTATATATATATATATATATATATATATATATATATATATATATATATATATATATATATATATATATATATATATATATATAACTATAAGTCAATTTACTTTACCTTCAATGAGTAAAACATGTTTGAAATGTTTCGTTGTTTTTATATGAGTATAGATTGCGCGATACTGAATACTTTCTTGAAGCTGTGATACTGGAGTCTGGTAAGACCCCGTCTTCTCGCATTACCACTCCCTATACCTCTCTCTCTCTTACCCAAACAACACGCCAGAAGGTCTGCAGTAACAGTATACTATACCTCCGGTACCCCGTAACTGCCCTAAATATTATATTACACATATAGCATATTAAAAGGTTTACGATAACATTATACAACGTTGTGTATCCCCTTTTAATTTTCCAGAGTACTATACCTGAAGGTCTGCAGTAGTTTATACTGAGTTCTATGATGAATTAGTTAGATTATCTGAAGGTTTGTATAAATTGCTTTAGCTTTTATATCCGTTTGGAGTCAACATACTTGAACTTGATACTGTACACACTTCGCTTTTCGGTATATTTTCGATGAAAATTTGTTTTAGTTTTTCATTATCTTTAAACCCATAATATATTTGTTAGTTGGTCAGCTCCTCTCACACTGGTTATCTAATCCGCTATTGTAATATACTCAATAAAATGCCATTTTCAAGTTAGTTACAATTGAAAATATAATTTTTTGTTAAATGTCTAATTCGTTAATAATATTCTATGTTGCTAAAATTCCTTTGTAGCTATGAAACTCTCTGATAATGAGTAAGGTACCGTGAGCATATGGTCAGTCTGTGGGGTACATGGCTTTACACCCCCCTACCCCTACCCCTCTCTCTCTCTCTCTCTCTCTCTCTCTCTCTCTCTCTCTCTCTCTCTCTCTCTCTCTCTCTCTCTCTCTCTCTCTCTCTCTCTCTCTCTCTCTCTCTCTCTCTCTCTCTCTCTCTCGCAAAATATGGTTACAAAGATATATTTCCAACCATTTCAGCATTTCAAAAAAATTTAAATAATTAAAACATCATGTTCCCCTCTCCTAGTTGAGTCTGGAAAGATGCCTATTAAAAGCG
The DNA here is from genome assembly GCF_040958095.1 of Procambarus clarkii. Taxonomy (NCBI): domain Eukaryota; kingdom Metazoa; phylum Arthropoda; class Malacostraca; order Decapoda; family Cambaridae; genus Procambarus; species Procambarus clarkii. Next base: position 18,017,756 of record NC_091167.1, read on the forward strand.
GATATTTTTTCCCGAAGCAAAAAACATTTTCTTCACTTAAAATGAGAAGCAGGTATATGGCCTGGTGGTAGGTCCCTTTGGCCCGGCGGGCCTGAGCATTGGTGTGGTGGCTCTGAGGACTGTGGCTACGGGGTTTGGTGGAGGTGGGTGTTTGCTCAACAATGTCAGAAAATATATCGCACTTTGACGTGAAAATCTCCAACGTACTAAATGCTACACGCCGCCATGTTTTCGTTGAGTGATTCGGTTAGGTTAGGATAGCGCGTTTTAGTACACTTTTTTTACCCGTTGTGGCAGCTCAGGAGGACGGGCTGATTTGGCATGGGTGTATGTAGCGTGGTGTTTGGCATGGGTGTATGTAGCGTGGTGTTTGGCATGGGTGTATGTAGCCTGATGTTTGGCATGGGTGTATGTAGCGTGGTGTTTGGCATGGGTGTATGTAGCCTGATGTTTGGCATGGGCGTATGTAGCGTGGTGTTTGGCATGGGTGTATGTAGCCTGGTGTTTGGCATGGGTGTATGTAGCCCGGTGTTTGGCATGGGTGTATGTAGCCCGGTGTTTGGCATGGGTGTATGTAGCCCGATGTTTGGCATGGGTGTATGTAGCCTGATGTTTGGCATGGGTGTATGTAGCCCGATGTTTGGCATGGGTGTATGTAGCCTGATGTTTGGCATGGGTGTATGTAGCCCGGTGTTTGGCATGGGTGTATGTAGCGTGGTGTTTGGCATGGGTGTATGTAGCCCGGTGTTTGGCATGGGTGCATGTAGCCTTATGTTTGGCATGGGTGTATGTAGCCCGGTGTTTGGCATGGGTGTATGTAGCCTGGAGTTTGGCATGGGTGTATGTAGCGTGGTGTTTGGCATGGGTGTATGTAGCCCGGTGTTTGGCATGGGTGTATGTAGCCTGGAGTTTGGCATGGGTGTATGTAGCGTGGTGTTTGGCATGGGTGTATGTAGCCCGGTGTTTGGCATGGGTTTATGTAGCCTGATGTTTGGCATGGGTGTATGTAGCCCGGTGTTTGGCATGGGTGCATGTAGCGTGGTGTTTGGCATGGGTGTATGTAGCCTGATGTTTGGCATGGGTGTATGTAGCGTGGTGTTTGGCATGGGTGCATGTAGCGTGGTGTTTGGCATGGGTGTATGTAGCCTGATGTTTAGCATGGGTGTATGTAGCGTGGTGTTTGGCATGGGTGTATGTAGCCCGGTGTTTGGCATGGGTGTATGTAGCCTGATGTTTGGCATGGGTGTATGTAGCCTGATGTTTGGCATGGGTGTATGTAGCCTGGTGTTTGGCATGGGTGTATGTAGCCCGATGTTTATCAAAGAGGTCCACGCCCTGAAGGTAGAATGATAAGCCCTAGGAGTACATGGCCTTATGATTGGGTACTCATCGTTCAGGGATACATGGCCAAGCGGGAGTACATGGGTCACTAGTGGGGGAAGTGGGTGGGTGAAGGGGATGGATGAAGAGGTACAATAAAGGGGTGTTAAAAGGTCTAGTTACGCAGTGGGGGCGGGAGGGAACACGGGAAGGGGATCCTGGGATGGGTGTACAGGCGCGTTGAGGGACGACGCTCTCAGGGGGACACAGGAAAGCAATTCGTCCTTGTGTACCCACTACAACACATGTGCAGTAAGAGTTTACTATGTGTTATGTGCTAGGACACTGAGGGGGGGGGGGAATTGAAGTTTTCAGTGAGATACTGTGGCTCTGTGAGCGTGGTCTGAGTGGCACTGATGATGGCAACACTGCAGAAGTTAATGAGTGCGCTGTGAAGGTCTTTCTTTCTCTCTCTCTCTCTCTCTCTCTCTCTCTCTCTCTCTCTCTCTCTCTCTCTCTCTCTCTCTCTCTCTCTCTCTCTCTCTCTCTCTCTCTCTCTCTCTGTTTATCTGCATTAGGAACTGTGTAAAATATGTGTAAGTTCGTAGAAGGCAAAGATAGTCATGGTGGGGTGAGGTAACTTTAAAAATAAATTTGTAATCATGTGTAAATTTAAATATATCGGTGAATGTGAAGTTTGGGGAGAGGGGAAGTAGATAAATGGTATCTTATCCAAGCTTCAACACCGTCTACATACACCTGCAACACACTCTCTCTCTCTCTCTCTCTCTCTCTATATATATATATATATATATATATATATATATATATATATATATATATATATATATATATATATGTGGACTAGTGTCTCTTTGAAACCGTTAGATCAGCTTTAAAGTCATCGTGAAGCCTTATACATACATCCATAAAGTTGAAAACTAATAGGCAATACCTATTTCAAAGGAAAATCTTTACCATTGCATTATCTCAGGAGTGAAAATAGTGCATATAAAAAGCAAGTAAGGGCTGTTACAGCGCATATCAACCAGTTTAACTACACAGTAAGTTCAGCAGACCTTCGTCAGTGGGAATGACCACCTGTTGTGGGCCGGGAACACGCTCTGCTGGGTGAGTGAGTACTGATGATGGGGGGATATTGCCAGCTTAGTGGTGTTCAACTCTATTTGGTTTAGTTTATGTATTTACGTGTTATAAAATTGTGGTGAAGTGTTTAGGAGTTGATCTTTGGCTTGGTGTTGAGCTTAAGGCCCATCAGCCTCTGGAGGGTTAATGCCATTACAGTCAACCTCTGCAGGGTTGTTAAGGACACTTCAAATGCTGACTATAGTCTTGCGTATAATCCTGGACTAAAGTAAACTCTTAGTTTACATACACCGAGGTGTGGGGTACACCTCTCAGTGTATATTTTATATATATATATATATATATATATATATATATATATATATATATATATATATATATATATATATATATATATATATATATATCTTGTTGTACACTGCTCGAATGATTTGTATATTTATGATAAGTATCACAATGGGATATCTAAAGCAATGTACTTTCATTATAATTGATTTTCAAGTTAGGATAACCTATGTTGTTCATTTATTAATAAATAAATACCAAGCAGTACCTTCAAGGTACTGCTTGAGTATCAGTCAAATAAAATCAATTAAAATAAAATAAAATTATTTATAAATGACTACACTATACTTCTATAATTGTTTAAGTTTACATAAAATTATAGAGCATCAATTGGCCAAGTCCCAAGGACATCACAGTACACAATCATCACGTACTATGCTCCTATAGTGAACGCTATGTAATGTTATACCATTATCATCACGCAGCGTTCAGTGTAGGAGGTGAGAGAGTGTAGAGGGCGAGGTGGTGGCGGTGTGGGCTACACTCGCTCTGGTTTCCTTGCTACCACGTAGTTTAAATCTTTCTTAACCCGCTCTGACATTTTCTCCAGAATTGGTGTTTCCGGCCACGCTGTTTGGCACGGTTACGCTATTTGTTTCACTTGTATATCAAGGAGAATAATGATGTCTTATAATGTTACTTGGTTTAGTAGAACGAAATTGGTGATTCATTTGCGAGTTTTGCGTTGTGTATTTTTCTGAAATGTAGATTTTATTCTTAAATTGATTCATAGAATACAGTTTAAATCAAGTAGAAATGCTCAGTTAAGGGATGGGAGCAGGAGTAGGTGGCAACTGCAGGCACTCATGTCATGCCCGTTGGTGGGGGGTGATGCCGCCTGCCTCCACACACAGGACTACCGGCTCACTATCCACCACTACTACTACTCTGTCCTCCACTCTGACTATCCGGCTACTGCGGCCTCGGGGCCTGCAACAACCACTCAGAGCCACAGGGGCCTCAGTGACCCAAATGAGCGACGGTTTTAGCGGATGTCCTGTTTATCGATCGCAACAGCTGACCAGCTGATTTGAACGAGGCTACGTCAGCCGCGGGGGGGTTTAGGGGGGTGCCACGTCAGCGGCTGCATAAAGGGGCACGGCACGTCAGTTTGCGGGCACGGCAGCTTGGGGGCACGGCAGCTTGGGGGCACGGCAGCTTGGGGGTGTGGTGGGGGTTGACGTCAGCCGTGGGTGAAGTGAATTGTCACGCGCGTGTGGGATGAATCGTCAGCCTTGGGAGGGAGGGTCAGCTGTGGGGTTGAGGGGAAGAAGGTGGGGGTGTGGGTATTAAGTTCCCCCTCCCCCCCCCCCCTGGTCTTCTGTACCATGTACTCCTCTGGTCCTCAGGACGGAGGACCCCCGCTGGTCCTCAGTACCGTGTGTACTAATGTAACAATATTCCATATATTTTTAAATATGTTAAGTTTACAGTGATAAATACACTACTTTTCGGTGTATCTACACTGTCAGTTTACTTACCCTGGTGTCTGGATATTTAGTAAACCATTGGGGTTTACTTCCATAAATCCTCAGAGGCTAATAGGCCTTAAAATCACAATTAATTGCTATGCAGTAGTTCTATCAATTTGATGGTTATTGAATTTATAATAATTTGAGTAATATATCTCTCTCTCTGGTCTTATATCGTCGATACGTTGTGTGAGGAGAGAGAGTGAGAGGGTTAGAAGGACGCAGACAGGGCGTGAGTGAGGCAGGATGAGGTATGAGAGAGGGAGACGGGTATGAGGCAGGATGAGGTATGAGAGGGAGACGGGTATGAGGCAGGATGAGGTAGAGGATTATGATAAACACATATGATCATGTCCCAGAGATCCGGTGCACTGCTCAGGTGGACACGCGCGCGCCACCCCAGCTCAATATCCGTTATTCATTTACGGCTTCTTTTATATGTTCTACATATGTAATGTGTTTGTGTATGTACTCTCCTAGTTGTGCTTGCGGGGGTTGAGCTCTGGCTCTTTGGTCCTGCCTCTCAACCGTCAATCAACAGGTGTACAGGTTCCTGAGCCTATTGGGCTCTATCATATCTACATTATAAACTGTGTATGGAGTCAGCCTCTACCACATCACTGCCTAATGCATTCTATCTGTTAACTACTCTTGACACTGAAAAAGTTCTTTCTAACATCCCTGTGGCTCATGTGGGTACTCAGTTTCCACCTGTGTCCCCTAGTGCGTGTGCCCCTTGTGTTAAATAGTTCATCTTTATCTACCCGGTCATTTCCTCTGAGAATTTTGTATGAGGTGATCATGTCTCCTCTAGCTATTCTATCTTCCTGTGTTGTGAGGTTTAGTTCCAGCAATCTTTCCTCGTAGCTCATACCTCTCAGCTCGAGGACTAGCCTGGTGGAATGCCTCTGAACTTTTTCTAACTTCGTTTTGTGTTTGACTACGTGTGTGTGTGTGAGGAGACACTGAGGGGGGACAGAGTGAGGGGACAGAGTGAGGTGACAGGCTGGTGTTCACAGCGAGGTGAGTCTCCCGAGTACTGCGCCGCTGGGTGTCTGATTACGGAGATTAGATAAAGCCAGTCTCCCACCGAGGCTCTCTGGTGACTGGTGTAGGGTAGGTCTCCCTCACACCTCACTAGCAGGAGCAGGGAGGGATATGGGTAGGTCTCCCTCACACCTCACTAGCTAGAGCAGGGAGGGATATGGGTAGGTCTCCCTCACACCTCACTAGCAGGAGCAGGGAGGGATATGGGTAGGTCTCCCTCACACCTCACTAGCTAGAGCAGGGAGGGATATGGGTAGGTCTCCCTCACACCTCACAAGCAGGAGTAGGGAGGGATATGGGTAGGTCTCTCTCACACCTCACTAGCAGGAGCAGGGAGGGATATGGGTAGGTCTCTCTCACACCTCACTAGCTAGAGCAGGGAGGGATATGGATAGGAAGTAGAGAAGGATATCCAATTGAAGCAGCTTTACATACCTCAATTCCGTAAACTGTTTACCAAATACAAACCCGCCAAAATTTGACGAAAGATGCACAGGTTTCGTAAGGTGAGTGCCGGGGCCCCACAGCTCGCGGCTTCTCCCATGTTGAATAACGTCCATCAATCCGCTCAAAATCAAATACTATTAGAACAATTTTTTACTCCATATTAAACTAATTTAATGATTTTTATACATGGGGGCCTCGATAGGTTAGGTGGGTTGTTTGGGTTTGTACGTTCCTGATTTGGCAAAACAGTGTATTTTTTACGCAGTGATCAATACACCTACAAAATATTGAAAAAAATTATTCGAAAATCTGTTAAATATTGACTCTAATGCCTCATTTCGAAATAAATTATATAATATATAAAATAGCTGTGAGGTAATGTATATCTTTGGGTGTTTTCTAGTGTTCTCTCCCTAACTGTAAACCACTTTGGTTTCTAATTTAGAACCCGATACTGATATCTGGTATCTAAGGAATGGAGGGATCACCCGCTGGCAGCGTCGGGCGCTGGTGCCAGAGATACGATGATGGCGAGTGAGCTCAGAATCTTCCTAGCATTGATGTCACTAGGAATTGTAAAGTGAATCTTTATATATTATTTCATTATTATTCGTAATAGGGTTGGTGTTGGCCTATCAACCTCTGGAGGGTTATTAAGGCCTATTAACCTCTGGAGGGTTATTAAGGCCTATCAACCTCTGGAGGGTTATTAAGGCCTATCAACCTCTGGAGGGTTATTAAGGCCTATCAACCTCTGGAGGGTTATTAAGGCCTATCAACATCTGGAGGGTTATTAAGGCCTGTCAACCTCTGGAGGGTTATTAAAGCCTATCAACCCCTGGAGGGTTATTAAGGCCTATCAACCTCTGGAGGGTTATTAAGGCCTATCAACCTCTGGAGGGTTATTAAGGCCTATCAACCTCTGGAGGGTTATTAAGGCTTATCAACCTCTGGAGGGTTATTAAGGCCTATCAACCCCTGGAGGGTTATTAAGGCCTATCAACCTCTGGAGGGTTATTAAGGCCTGTCAACCTCTGGAGGGTTATTAAGGCTTGTCAACCTCTGGAGGGTTATTTAGGCCTATCAACCTCTGGAGGGTTATTAAGGCCGTTCAAGCTCTCGGAGGGTTATTAAGGTCTATCAACGTCTGGAGGGTTATTAAGGCTCATCAACCCCTGGAGGGTTATTAAGGCCTATCAACCTCTGGAGGGTTATTAAGGCCTATCAACCCCTGGAGGGTTATTAAGGACTATCAACACCTGGAGGGTTATTAAGGCCTATCAACCCCTGGAGGGTTATTAAGGCCTATCAATCTCTGGAGGGTTATTAAGACCTATCAACCTCTGGAGGGTTATTAAGACCTATCAACCTCTGGAGGGTTATTAAGGCCTATCAACCTCTGGAGGGTTATTAAGACCTATCAACCTCTGGAGGGTTATTAAGGCCTATCAACCTCTGGAGGGTTATTAAGGCCTATCAACCCCTGGAGGGTTATTAAGGACTATCAACACCTGGAGGGTTATTAAGGCCTATCAACCCCTGGAGGGTTATTAAGGCCTATCAATCTCTGGAGGGTTATTAAGACCTATCAACCTCTGGAGGGTTATTAAGGCCTATCAACCTCTGGAGGGTTATTAAGACCTATCAACCTCTGGAGGGTTATTAAGGCCTATCAACCTCTGGAGGGTTATTAAGACCTATCAACCTCTAGAGGGTTATTAAGGCCTATCAACCTCTGGAGGGTTATTAAGACCTATCAACCTCTGGAGGGTTATTAAGGCCAATCAACCTCTAGAGGCTTATTAAGACCTACCAACTTCTAGAGGTAACCTCTCAGTGTATATACCCCTTTACTTATAATAATACAATTATTGCTATTATTATGAATAAAAAGATAAAATACATATTCCAAGTAACTAGACAAGTATACCTACGCCTATCTTGAGGTTATCTTGAGATGATTTCGGGGCTTTAGTGTCCCCGCGGCCCGGTCCTCGACCAGGCCTCCACCCCCCAGGAAGCAGCCCGTGACAGCTGACTAACACCCAGGTACCTAATTTACTGCTAGGTAACAGGGGCATAGGGTGAAAGAAACTCTGCCCATTGTTTCGCCGGCGCCTGGGATCGAACCCAGGACCACAGGATCACAAGTCCCGCGTGCTGTCCGCTCGGCCGACCGGCTCCCTAGTCAGAGAACAAGCAGAAGAGTATACAAAACACACAAAAGTCACAATAGCGTGATCAAATGAACATATCGACAAGGGCCGTGACGAGGATTCGAACCTACGTCTGAGAGTATCCCAGAATCTCAGTCGATTAAGGCAGCGTCTGGGATCCTCTTGGACGTAGGTTCCAATCCTCGTCACGACCCTTGTAGATTTGTTCATGGTATTCAAATATTCAATGTTCTAAATGCTCAGAGGACACAATGTTCTCCAAGCTGAACACTAACCAGCTCGTTGAACAGAATTCAAAATATTGTTAACTATACTGACAATACATTAAAGGATGAATTAGGTTATAATTACATTTAATATTTTATTTATCAAACTTAAGCTTGAAACTTTGAAAACAAAGATTATAAATACGTCATTTATTTATAAATATAGTTTTTTGAATTTGAATTTTGACTTTCATGAGCTTCATCTAATTTATTAGACATTTAACATCTATTCTCAGGACCAAACCCATAGGCCTATAGTCTTCAGGCCTACGCTGTTTCAAGTATCCTATCATTCGAAATATGTAAACAAAAAATGGGGGCTAGAAATAGCCTAAACTACTCTATCCCTTCGAGATGTATTTTTTTCTTGTCTCAATAAACATACTTGAATACGTATAATTAGTTTTATCAACCGGTTAGTAATTTAATCACCTTAATACTCCAAACATCACATAAACTAATTCTCACTCAAAAATATAAACAGAAAATAATTCGCAACAAATTTCAGGTAGACCTAATGCATATTTTTTAGGCAAGCTTACAATATAATTTCAAGTAGGTCTACTGTAATAGCTTCATTTTACTTCAGTAATTAGAACAATCAAACAATCAAGCCAATAAATTCTGGCTTAGATCAATAAATTCTCAATGTGATTAAATAAATTCTCACGTCAGATAAAAAAAATTCTTTTACTCATGAATTCCCGTTTAGACTAAAATAAATGACCTCACCAACCAATAAATCCACATCTAAGATCATTCAGTTCTCAACTCAGACCATTCAGTTCTCAGACCATTCAGTTCTCACTCAGACCATTCAGTTCTCAACTCTGGCCGAGGACGGCCAAGCAGGATAGTCAGCAGTCGCCTGACAGCCATATTTGAGAGCCAGGGGCCAGATTCACCAAACAGTTACGCATGTACTTACGAACGTGTACATCTTTCCTCAATCTTTGACGGGTTTGGTTACATTTATTAAACAGTTTACAAGCATGAAAACTTGCCAATCAACTGTTGTTATTGTTATAAACAGCCTCCTGGTGCTTCGGAGCTCATTAACTGTTTAATAATTGTAAACAAAGCCGCCAAAGATTGAGAAAAGATGTACAGGTTCGTAAGTACTTGCGTAACTGCTTCGTGAATCTGGCCCCAGGTGTCTAGGGGTGACTGTCCTGCCCCATATAGTGTCAGCTATACCGTGATTGTAGAATCTATCAAATAGTTTTCTAAACATTTCTATCTTCTCTATTTTTTTCTCGTTTATCCTTTGTTCTTATCCATGAACCATTATCATTCTATCCTTATTCTATTGCTAAGCTAATATTCTCATTCCCCTGTTATCCTTATCTCCTTATTCTTATTCCTATCTTCGTTTTCTATGTTTTTCTCTATAGTTATTCCCGTTTTCTAATCACTTTTAGCCTTCACAGGAGGAAACTAGATCATGTTAATTTAACAATTAAACTGTCAACATAATTAATGCAGGAAAAATACACACATTATATATATATATATATATATATATATATATATATATATATATATATATATATATATATATATATATATATATATATATATATATGTCGTACCTAGTAGCCAGAACTCACTTTTTGGCCTACTATTCAAGGCCCGATTTGCCTAATAAGCCAAGTTTTCCTGAATTAATATATTTTTTCTAATTTTTTTCCTATGAAATGATAAAGCTACCCATTTCATTATGTATGAGGTCAATTTTTTTTTATTGGAGTTAAAATTAACGTAGATATATGACCGAACCTAACCTAACCTAACCTATCTTTATAGGTTAGGTTTGGTTAGGTAGCCGAAAAAGTTAGGTTAGGTTAGGTTAGGTAGGTTAGGTAGTCGAAAAGCAATTAATTCATGAAAACTTGGCTTATTAGGCAAATCGGGCCTTGTTTAGTAGGCTCAGAAGTGAGTTCTGGCTACTAGGTACGACATATATATATATATATATATATATATATATATATATATATATATATATATATATATATATATATATGTATATATATACATACATACATATGATTGTGCAAATAAAATAGTATAGCAGTTCAACGTATGTCTAACCTGCGTTAGAAACAACCCAACGATTCACAGTTTATAATGCTACCTGATTATTTGTCCCGTAAATCGAAACCTCATTTCCATAGTAATATTCATCTGTGTTTTTCCAGAATCTTAACTTATTACATTTGAATCCGTCGACTAGTGTTCTATTTTAGGTTGAATAATTGACCTATTATAAATATTTACCTAAGGCCAATCATTTATTCCCTTCGGTTATTTATTTTGTTGTTATTCAGTTATACTCATATATATGAAGTCTCTTTAAAGAGTAATTACTAAAACCTTCTTCAACATTACATATACCAGGGGCTATAATATTCTTTAGTGTTGATTTCATTAATTTAACATATAACATATATCTTCAAATCTAATACATTAATATTTATTTTATATTATTTCATAATAAAATTATATAAAGAACTCTACTGAGCACTTGAAATCTAGTTAAATTTGACTTTTGAAAAGTTTGTTGTGAATTTATATAAATAAATTTTTTATATACTATTGCTTATCCTATAGTTTATATTAATAAATGTATATCATAAAGATTTTAACATAAATTCAATACGATCCATATATTGAGTAATTTCAATGCTGTTTTCTTTGATTATTATCTAGAATATATTCAAATTCCTTTCACAATTTTGCCTTGTTTAGGAAATTCCCCTCTCTAAGTATACACAAGTATACGTGAGCATAATGCACCCCGGCTGCGTGCACAGTTTACAGAGGGGAAACATAGAGTATACCCTAGAGCGGAGCGTGAGTATTTAGAATGGAAACTCATCCAGATGTTAACTTCTAGAGGCAACACGTGGAGGCAACAATGCCAATTGATCTTTGTTTACATGCCCCCATTCGTCCCACTTCCCCCTTTCTTACGTGCCACTGTGGTTAGTGCATGCTAGGAAGCGGTTAGATGAGATAGAGGTAGAGGGGAAGACACGAGATATGGCCGTGGGAGAGGAAAATGGGAGAGATGTTAGTAGTATGTGGCATCCGCGCTCGGCAAGAGACCTCGACGCCTAAGTTTGGATCAATAGCAGGCGAACGCGCTCAGTCTGCGATGGCAGTGAATACCGGGTGGACGTGAGGCTGCCGCCGGCTTTCTTCCATTCTCTTTCGGGTAAATATCCTCCCGCTGGTGCCTGTGTGCCGACGACGGTGCCTGACGGCGGCGACGAAGGTGTAGTGAGCAGTGTGGCGAGGACGAGTGGCGGCGGCGAGGCTGTGGCTGCCGCTCACTGACGTTTATTTGGGTTGCATTGAAGTCCTTATAAACTCGTCTGCCTCGCCCCCTGAGGCAGAGCCGAGACCAAGGGGAAGGAAGGGTGGATCTCAGGATGGGTTGTGGATGGGCGTGTGGGCGTGGGAGAGGCGAGAGGAAGAGGGAGAGGTGGCGTGTATTTATAGATGAGAGTGAGGGAGGTGGTGGCGGCGGTGCCTTGGCTCCTCCTGCCTGGTGTGGCCGCCACGCCTCGCGCAGTGCCACTCTCACCCGCCAACTTCAAATGATCTCTCCCACGCCTTTCTGCCTCTCCCACGGCTCTCTCCACCTCTCCCATGTCTCTACCTCTCCCACATCTCTCTCTACCTCTCCCACGGCTCTCTCCACCTCTCCCACGTCTCTACCTCTCCCACATCTCTCTACCTCTCCCACGGCTCTCTCCACCTCTCCCACGTCTCTACCTCTCCCACGGCTCTCTCCACGTCTCTCTGCCTCTCCCACGTCTCTCTCTACCTCTCCCACGTAACATAACTACCTCTCCCTCTACCTCTCCCACGGCTCTCTCCACCTCTCCCAAGTCTCTCTGCCTCTCCCACGGCTCTCTCTCTACCTCTCCCACGGCTCTCTCCACCTCTACCACGTCTCTACCTCTCCCACGTCTCTCTCTACCTCTCCCACGGCTCTCTCCACCTCTCCCACGTCTCTCTGCCTCTCCCACGTCTCTCTCTACCTCTCCCACGGCTCTCTCTACCTCTCCCACATCTCTCTACCTCTCCCACGCCTCTCTCTACCTCTCCCACGCCTCTCTCAACCTCTCCCACGTCTCTCTACCTCTCCCACGTCTCTCTACCTCTCCCACGCCTCTCTCTACCTCTCCCACGGCTCTCTCTACCTCCCACGTCTCTCTACCTCTCCCACGCCTCTCTCTACCTCTCCCACGTCTCTCTCTACCTCTCCCACGTCTCTCACTACCTCTCCCACGGCTCTCTCTACCTCTCCCACGTCTCTCTTTGCCTCTCCCACGTCTCTCTCTACCTCTCCCACGGCTCTCTCTACCTCTCCCACGTCTCTCTCTACCTCTCCCACGGCTCTCTCTACCTCTCCCACGTCTCTCTGCCTCTCCCACGCCTCTCTCTACCTCTCTCGTGCATCCAGAGGGCATCTCGCCCACATCTATTTTCTATCGCTTTCCTCAAATCTCTGCTGGCAGGTCTCACTCTCCCTCACTCCCTCCCACGCCTCTCCATCACACCCACATGTAACATATATGTGTGTACGTGCGTGTGTGCGTGCATGCGTATGTAAAAGAAATAATGCCCCAACTTACCGCTACACGTTGCGTTCTGACACCACCAAAGGTGCAACAAGATACAATGTACCTTTGTAACCTTACACGGCGAGGGTACCACTGTAATGTAGTTCTGTAATTTCTGCATGGCCGCTCCTGGTCTTCATTCTTACAAGGTTACTGAAAGAATCCCTTTTAGCAAAGGTTACCTCTTAAGGTATCGTTGAAACAGTTCCCTGAGTGTGTGTGTAAACCATTCATGGTATCATGGTAGTTTACAGTCAACGTATAGTAGTTCATGCTCAATTCATGGTAGTTTATGGGCAATGCATGGTAGTAATTTACGGATAGTGTATCGTGGTTTAAGGGCAGTACATGGGTAGTTTAAGGACAAGTGTATGGTAGTTTAAGGAAAATGTTTGAATGTTTAAGGATGATGCATGGTAGTTTGAATTAAGAACAATGCATGGTAATTTAAAGGTAACGTATGGTAGTTTGTGTATAGATGAACTTTGGTATTTATTTAAAGAACATACACGATAGCTTGCTCGAGAAGCATCACGATAGCCTGTTTTATGAAGCATTCACGATAGCCTCTTGCCTTGTATAAGCATAGGCTTCTAGAGAAACTTGTTTCACGCGTAACTTTCTTCTGAAGTTCCACGTTCCACCTTGTTGTATATTGAACTTTTTCACGTAGAACTTGCTTCCTGGGGAACTTATTGTATAGACTCGCGAACCCATAGCCTAGTAAACCCCCACAGCCTAGTAAACCCATACAGCCTAGTAAACCCATACAGCCTAGTAAACCCATACAGCCTAGTAAACCCATACAGCCTAGTAAACCCATACAGCCTAGTAAACCCATACAGCCTAGTAAACCCATACAGCCTAGTAAACCCATACAGCCTAGTAAACCCATACAGCCTAGTAAACCCATACAGCCTAGTAAACCCATACAGCCTAGTAAACCCATACAACCTAGTAAACCCATACAGCCTAGTAAACCCATACAGCCTAGTAAACCCATACAGCCTAGTAAACCCATACAGCCTAGTAAACCCATACAGCCTAGTAAACCCATACAGCCTAGTAAACCCACATAGCCTAGTAAACCCACACAGCCTAGTAAACCCACATAGTAAACTAAATAGACCAGAATTGATTTAGTTGAGTTTAGGATGGTATGAGAGTAAGTGTGGTTCCAGCAGCAGCTCTGGAGCCTACACTAGGTAGTGATCACTGTACACTACACACACCTGGTGGTAATCACAGTACACAGGTACACACCTGGTAGTGATCACAGTACACAGGTACACACCTGGTAGTGATCACAGTACACAGGTACACTACACACACACACACACACCTGGTAATGATCACAGTACACTACACACATCTGGTAGTGATCACTGTACACTACACACACCTGGTGGTAATCACAGTACACAGGTACACACATCTGGTAGTGATCACAGTACACAGGTACACTACACACACCTGGTAGTGATCACAGTACACTACACACACCTGGTAGTGATCACAGTACACAGGTACACACCTGGTAGTGATCACAGTACACAGGTACACTACACACACCTGGTGGTAATCACAGTACACAGGTACACACCTGGTAGTGATCACAGTACACAGGTACACTACACACACACACCTGGTAATGATCATAGTACACTACACACACCTGGTTGTGATCACAGTACACTGCTACACTACACACACCTTGTAGTAATCACAGTACACTACACACACCTGGTAGTGATCACAATACACTACACACACATGGTAGTAATCACAGTACACTACACACACCTGGTAGTGATCACAATACACTACACACACACATGGTAGTAATCACAATACACTACACACACACATGGTAGTAATCACAGTACACTACACACACCTGGTAGTGATCACAATACACTACACACACACATGGTAGTAATCACAGTACACTACACACACCTGGTTGTGATCACAATACACTACACACACCTGGTAGTGATTACAATACACTACACACACATGGTAGTAATCACAGTACACTACACACACCTGGTTGTGATCACAATACACTACACACACACATGGTAGTAATCAAAATACACTACACACACACATGGTAGTAATCACAGTACACTACACACACCTGGTAGTGATCACAATACACTACACACACACATGGTAGTAATCACAGTACACTACACACACCTGGTTGTGATCACAATACACTACACACACACATGGTAGTAATCACAGTACACTACACACACCTGGTTGTGATCACAGTACACTACACACACCTGGTAGTAATCACAATACACTACACACACACATGGTAGTAATCACAGTACACTACACACACCTGGTTGTGATCACAGTACACTACACATACCTGGTAATCACAGTACACTGCTACACTACACACACCTGACCATAGTTCTGTGTCTTGTAAGGCGTTATACGCTTGTAGCCTAATAATTTTTCTTTGTTCATGTATAGTTCGCTAAAGTGCAATAATAGTACTCTAAACTAACATAAAAGTACCATGAACTAGCATAATATTACCATGAATTACCATAAAAGTACCGTGAACATAACAGTACCGTGAACTAACATAACAGTACCGTAAACTAACATAACAGTACCGTAAACTAACATAACAGTACCGTGAACATAACAGTACCGTAAACTAACATAACAGTACCGTGAACTAACATAACAGTACCGTGAACTAACATAACAGTACCGTGAACTAACATAACAGTACCGTGAACATAACAGTACCGTAAACTAACATAACAGTACCGTGAACATAACAGTACCGTAAACTAACATAACAGTACCGTGAACATAACAGTACCGTGAACTAACATAACAGTACCGTGAACATAACAGTACCGTAAACTAACATAACAGTACCGTGAACTAACATAACAGTACCGTGAACTAACATAACAGTACCGTGAACTAACATAACAGTACCGTAAACTAACATAACAGTACCGTGAACTAACATAACAGTACCGTGAACATAACAGTACCGTAAACTAACATAACAGTACCGTGAACTAACATAACAGTACCGTGAACATAACAGTACCGTAAACTAACATAACAGTACCGTGAACTAACATAACAGTACCGTGAACATAACAGTACCGTGAACTAACATAACAGTACCGTGAACATAACAGTACCGTAAACTAACATAACAGTACCGTAAACTAACATAAAAGTGCCGTGAACTAACATAACAGTACCGTGAACATAACAGTACCGTGAACATAACAGTACCGTGAACATAACAGTACCGTGAACATAACAGTACCGTGAACATAACAGTACCGTGAACATAACAGTACGCTGAACTAACATAACAGTACCGTAAACTAACATAAAAGTGCCGTGAACTAACATAACAGTACCGTGAACATAACAGTACCGTGAACATAACAGTACGCTGAACTAACATAATAGCACCCTGAACCAATAATAATTTTATATATTTATATATACCAGAGTTCTTATATTCTTGTACAGAACCTGTACACCAGTAGATTGACAGTTGAGAGGCGGGACCAAAGAGCCAGAGCTCAACCCCCGCAAGCACAATTAGGTGAGTACGGTCAACACCATATATATAAAACACTACATTGTTTGTCTTAAGTTAAGTTAGGTAAGGACCCTTAGTTAAGTTAGGTAAGGATCCTTAGTTAAGTTAGGTAAGGATCCTTAGTTAAGTTAGGTAAGGATCCTTAGTTAAGTTAGGTAAGGATCCTTAGTTAAGTTAGGTAAGGATCCTTAGTTAAGTTAGGTAAGGATCCTTAGTTAAGTTAGGTAAGGATCCTTAGTTAAGTTAGGTAAGGATCCTTAGTTAAGTTAGGTAAGGATCCTTAGTTAAGTTAGGTAAGGATCCTTAGTTAAGTTAGGTAAGGATCCTTAGTTAAGTTAGGTAAGGATCCTTAGTTAAGTTAGGTAAGGATCCTTAGTTAAGTTAGGTAAGGATCCTTAGTTAAGTTAGGTAAGGATCCTTAGTTAAGTTAGGTAAGGATCCTTAGTTAAGTTAGGTAAGGATCCTTAGTTAAGTTAGGTAAGGATCCTTAGTTAAGTTAGGTAAGGATCCTTAGTTAAGTTAGGTAAGGGTCCTTAGTTAAGTTAGGTAAGGATCCTTAGTTAAGTTAGGTAAGGATCCTTAGTTAAGTTAGGTAAGGATCCTTAGTTAAGTTAGGATCTTTAGTTAAGTTAAGTTAGGTAAGGTCAGGTTAGGTTTGTTTAGAAAGTTTTAAGGTAAAGAGGTAGATACTTCTCTCATGTTGTGAGGTAAGAGGTAGATACTTCTCTCATGTTGTGAGGTAAGAGGTAGATACTTCTCTCAGGTTGTGAGGTAAGAGGTAGATACTTCTCTCAGGTTGTGAGGTAAGAGGTAGATACTTCTCTCAGGTTGTGAGGTAAGAGGTAGATACTTCTCTCAGGTTGTGAGGTAAGAGGTAGATACTTCTCTCAGGTTGTGAGGTAAGAGGTAGATACTTCTCTCATGTGAGGTAAGAGGTAGATACTTCTCTTATGTTGTGGTGGTGATTGTTGGGGAGCGTTGTGGTGGTGATTGTTGGGGAGCATTGTGGTGGTGATTGTTGGGGAGCATTGTGGTGGTGATTGTTGGGTAGCGTTGTGGTGGTGATTGTTGGGGAGCGTTGTGGTGGTGATTGTTGGGGAGCATTGTGGTGGTGATTGTTGGGTAGCGTTGTGGTGGTGATTGTTGGGGAGCGTTGTGGTGGTGATTGTTGGGTAGCGTTGTGGTGGTGATTGTTGGGTAGCGTTGTGGTGGTGATTGTTGGGTAGCGTTGTGGTGGTGATTGTTGGGTAGCGTTGTGGTGGTGATTGTTGGGTAGCGTTGTGGTGGTGATTGTTGGGTAGCGTTGTGGTGGTGATTGTTGGGGAGCGTTGTGGTGGTGATTGTTGGGTAGCGTTGTGGTGGTGATTGTTGGGTAGCGTTGTGGTAGTGATTGTTGGGGAGCGTTGTGGTGGTGATTGTTGGGTAGCGTTGTGGTGGTGATTGTTGGGGAGCGTTGTGGTGGTGATTGTTGGTTAGCGTTGTGGTGGTGATTGTTGGGGAGCGTTGTGGTGGTGATTGTTGGGTAGCGTTGTGGTGGTGATTGTTGGGGCGTTGTGGTGATTGTTGGGGCGTTGTGGTGACTGTTGGGGCGTTGTGGTGATTGTTGGGGGGCATTGTGGTGGTGATTGTTGGGGAGCGTTGTGGTGGTGATTGTTGGGGCGTTGTGGTGATTGTTGGGTAGCGTTGTGGTGTGATTGTTGGGGAGCGTTGTGGTGGTGATTGTTGGGGAGCGTTGTGGTGATTGTTGGGGAGCGTTGTGATTGTTGGGGAGCGTTGTTGC
The DNA here is from genome assembly GCF_040958095.1 of Procambarus clarkii. Taxonomy (NCBI): domain Eukaryota; kingdom Metazoa; phylum Arthropoda; class Malacostraca; order Decapoda; family Cambaridae; genus Procambarus; species Procambarus clarkii. The sequence continues at coordinate 18,035,964 of NC_091167.1, forward strand.
GATTGTTGGGGAACATTGTGGTGATTGTTGGGGAGCGTTGTGGTGTGATTGTTGGGGAGCGTTGTGGGGTGATTGTTGGGGAGCGTTGTAGTGTGATTGTTGGGGAGCGTTGTGGGGTGATTGTTGGGGAGCGTTGTTCGTTGAACGTTGTGGAAGGAACTCTGTGCTCAAAATTTTGTACAGCATTTTATGGAGGAGCCAGGTGGAGGGTGTGTGTGGAGGAGCCAGGTGGAGGGTGTGTGTGGAGGAGCCAGGTGGAGGGAGGGGTGTGGAGGAGCCAGTTGGAGGGAGGGGGGTGTGGAGGAGCCAGTTGGAGGGAGGGGGGTGTGGAGGAGCCAGGTGGAGGGAGGGGTGTGGAGGAGCCAGGTGGAGGGAGGGGTGTGGAGGAGCCAGGTGGAGGGAGGGGTGTGGAGGAGCCAGTTGGAGGGAGGGGGGTGTGGAGGAGCCAGGTGGAGGGAGGGGGGTGTGGAGGAGCCAGGTGGAGGGAGGGGTGTGGAGGAGCCAGTTGGAGGGAGGGGGGTGTGGAGGAGCCAGGTGGAGGGAGGGGTGTGGAGGAGCCAGGTGGAGGGAGGGGTGTGGAGGAGCCAGGTGGAATGAGGGGGGGGGGTGTGTGGAGGAGCCAGGTGGAGGGAGGGGTGTGGAGGAGCCAGGTGGAATGAGGGGGGGTGTGTGGAGGAGCCAGGTGGAGGGAGGGGGGGTGTGTGGAAGAGCCAGGTGGAGGGAGGGTAGTGTGGAGGAGCCAGGTGGAGGGAGGGGTGTGTGGAGGAGCCAGGTGGAGGGAGGGGATGTGTGGAGGAGCCAGGTGGAGGGAGGGGGGGGGTGTGGAGGAGCCAGGTGGAGGGAGGGGGTGTGTGTGGAGGAGCCAGGTGGAGGGAGGGTGGTGTGGAGGAGCCAGGTGGAGGGAGGGGTGTGTGGAGGAGCCAGGTGGAGGGAGGGGGTGTGTGGAGGAGCCAGGTGGAGGGAGGGTAGTGTGGAGGAGCCAGGTGGAGGGAGGGGTGTGTGGAGGAGCCAGGTGGAGGGAGGGTGGTGTGGAGGAGCCAGGTGGAGGGAGGGGGTGTGTGGAGGAGCCAGGTGGAGGGAGGGGTGTGTGGAGGAGCCAGGTGGAGGGAGGGTGGTGTGGAGGAGCCAGGTGGAGGGAGGGGGTGTGGAGGAGCCAGGTGGAGGGAGGGGTGTGTGGAGGAGCCAGGTGGAGGGAGGGTAGTGTGGAGGAGCCAGGTGGAGGGAGGGGTGTGTGGAGGAGCCAGGTGGAGGGAGGGTGGTGTGGAGGAGCCAGGTGGAGGGAGGGGGTGTGGAGGAGCCAGGTGGAGGGAGGGGTGTGTGGAGGAGCCAGGTGGAGGGAGGGGGTGTGTGGAGGAGCCAGGTGGAGGGAGGGGTGTGTGGAGGAGCCAGGTGGAGGAGCCAGAAGGTACCGTGGAGTCCTTAGTTCCTCTTCTGACACGTGGATCAATATCATTGTATGATGCCTTCTCCAACACTGCAGGTTCTCCAACACTGGCTTAGGTCTTCTGTAGGTAGTCCTTCGGAGGTCTTAAGTTTACTCCAACATCTATACTTCATCTCCAACGCACTTCTCTAACACCAACACCGTCGCCCTGTGACCTCTTCTCCATCTCTGATCCCTTTCTGTACCAGAGAGTGTTACACGTCAGTGGGTGGGGGCTGTGTCAGTGGGTGGGGGCTGTGTCAGTGGGTGGGGGCTGTGTCAGTGGGTGGGGGCTGTGTCAGTGGGTGGGGGCTGTGTAAGTGGGTGGTGACTATGTCAGTGGGTGGGGCTGTGTCAGTGGGTGGGGGCTGTGTCAGTGGGTGGGGCTGTGTAAGTGGGTGGTGACTATGTCAGTGGGTGGGGCTGTGTCAGTGGGTGGGGGACTGTGTCAGTAGGTGGGGCTGTGTCAGTGGGTGGGGGCTGTGTCAGTGGGTGGGGGCTGTGTAAGTGGGTGGTGACTATGTCAGTGGGTGGGGCTGTGTCAGTGGGTGGGGGCTGTGTCAGTGGGTGGGGCTGTGTAAGTGGGTGGTGACTATGTCAGTGGGTGGGGCTGTGTCAGTGGGTGGGGGACTGTGTCAGTAGGTGGGGCTGTGTCAGTGGGTGGGGGCTGTGTCAGTGGGTGGGGACTGTGTCAGTGGGTGGGGGGCTGTCAGTGGGTGGGGCTGTGTCAGTGGGTGGGGCTGTGTCAGTGGGTGGGGGCTGTGTCAGTGGGTGGGGGACTGTGTCAGTGGGTGGGGCTGTGTCAGTGGGTGGGGGCTGTGTCAGTGGGTGGGGCTGTGTAAGTGGGTGGGGGCTGTGTCAGTGGGTGGGGGCTGTGTCAGTGGGTGGGGGCTGTGTCAGTGGCTGGGGCTGTGTCAGTGGGTGGGGGGCTGTGTCAGTGGGTGGGGACTGTGTCAGTGGGTGGGGGACTGTGTCAGTGGGTGGGGGGCTGTGTCAGTGGGTGGGGGGCTGTGTCAGTGGGTGGGGACTGTGTCAGTGGGTGTTACTGTGTCAGTGGGTGGGGCTGTGTCAGTGGGTGGGGGACTGTGTCAGTGGGTGGGGACTGTGTCAGTGGGTGGGGACTGTGTCAGTGGGTGGGGACTGTGTCAGTGGGTGGGGCTGTGTCAGTGGGTGGGGGCTGTGTCAGTGGGTGGGGACTGTGTCAGTGGGTGGGGGGCTGTGTCAGTGGGTGGGGCTGTGTCAGTGGGTGGGGACTGTGTCAGTGGGTGGGGCTGTGTCAGTGGGTGGGGGACTGTGTCAGTGGGTGGGGACTGTGTCAGTGGGTGGGGGCTGTGTCAGTGGGTGGGGCTGTGTAAGTGGGTGGGGGCTGTGTCAGTGGGTGGGGGCTGTGTCAGTGGGTGGGGGCTGTGTCAGTGGCTGGGGCTGTGTCAGTGGGTGGGGGGCTGTGTCAGTGGGTGGGGACTGTGTCAGTGGGTGGGGGACTGTGTCAGTGGGTGGGGGCTGTGTCAGTGGGTGGGGCTGTGTCAGTGGGTGGGGACTGTGTCAGTGGGTGTTATTGTGTCAGTGGGTGGGGCTGTGTCAGTGGGTGGGGGACTGTGTCAGTGGGTGGGGACTGTGTCAGTGGGTGGGGACTGTGTCAGTGGGTGGGGACTGTGTCAGTGGGTGGGGCTGTGTCAGTGGGTGGGGGCTGTGTCAGTGGGTGGGGACTGTGTCAGTGGGTGGGGGGCTGTGTCAGTGGGTGGGGCTGTGTCAGTGGGTGGGGACTGTGTCAGTGGGTGGGGCTGTGTCAGTGGGTGGGGCTGTGTCAGTGGGTGGGGGACTGTGTCAGTGGGTGGGGACTGTGTCAGTGGGTGGGGGACTGTGTCGGTGGGTGGGACTGTGTCAGTAGGTGGGGGCTGTGTCAGTGGGTGGGGACTGTGTCAGTGGGTGGGGGCTGTGTCAGTGGGTGGGGGCTGTGTCAGTGGGTGGGGGCTGTGTCAGTGGGTGGGGGCTGTGTCAGTGGGTGGGGGACTGTGTCAGTGGGTGGGGGCTGTGTCAGTGGGTGGGGGCTGTGTCAGTGGGTGGGGACTGTGTCAGTGGGTGGGGACTGTGTCAGTGGGTGGGGGACTGTGTCAGTGGGTGGGGGCTGTGTCAGTGGGTGGGGGACTGTGTCAGTGGGTGGGGGCTGTGTCAGTGGGTGGGGGCTGTGTCAGTGGGTGGGGATTGTGTCAGTGGGTGGGGGACTGTGTCAGTGGGTGGGGGCTGTGTCAGTGGGTGGGGGACTGTGTCAGTGGGTGGGGGCTGTGTCAGTGGGTGGGGGGCTGTGTCAGTGGGTGGGGGACTGTGTCAGTGGGTGGGGGACTGTGTCAGTGGGTGGGGGACTGTGTCAGTGGGTGGGGGCTGTGTCAGTGGGTGGGGGCTTTGTCAGTGGGTGGGGACTGTGTCAGTGGGTGGGGACTGTGTCAGTGGGTGGGGGCTGTGTCAGTGGGTGGGGGCTGTGTCAGTGGGTGGGGACTGTGTCAGTGGGTGGGGACTGTGTCAGTGGGTGGGGGACTGTGTCAGTGGGTGGGGGCTGTGTCAGTGGGTGGGGGCTGTGTCAGTGGGTGGGGACTGTGTCAGTGGGTGGGGGCTGTGTCAGTGGGTGGGGACTGTGTCAGTAGGTGGGGGCTGTGTCAGTGGGTGGGGACTGTGTCAGTGGGTGGGGACTGTGTCAGTGGGTGGGGGCTGTGTCAGTGAGTGGGGGCTGTGTCAGTGGGTGGGGACTGTGTCAGTGGGTGGGGGACTGTGTCAGTGGGTGGGGGGGCTGTGTCAGTGGGTGGGGGCTGTGTCAGTGGGTGGGGTCTGTGTCAGTGGGTGGGGGCTGTGTCAGTGGGTGGGGACTGTGTCAGTGCGCAACAGTAAGTGGGTTACATTAAGTACCTAGCAAGTTGGGAAGAGTTAAGAGCAGGAGCGTGCCCAACCACTGCTCCTCCACTGCGGAAATGTAGAGTAGGAGGCCGAGTACCCTTAGTCTACTTGCCTGGTATTGTATATACCAGAGTTGTGGTGTTAACCCCTTGTACACTGTTCTTATAACTGGTACACGGTCCTCATATTTACCAGGACATCTGAAACTTACATATTTGGACAACAGTAGGAATGGAAAGGGAAGATCATTGGACAGAGAGAGAGAGAGAGAGAGAGAGAGAGAGAGAGAGAGAGAGAGAGAGAGAGAGAGAGAGAGAGAGAGAGAGAGAGAGAGAGAGAGAGAGAGATAGAGAGAGAGAGAGAGAGAGAGAGAGAGAGAGAGAGAGAGAGATAGAGAGAGAGAGAGAGAGAGAGAGAGAGAGAGAGAGAGAGAGAGAGAGGGAGAGAGAGAGAGAGAGAGAGACAGAGAGACAGACAGAGAGACAGAGACAGAGACAGAGACAGAGACAGACAGAGACAGAGAGAGAGAGAGAGAGAGAGAGAGAGAGAGAGAGAGAGAGAGAGAGAGAGAGAGAGAGAGAGAGAGAGAGAGAGAGAGAGAGAGAGAGACAGAGACAGTGACACAGAGACAAAGACACACACTCCACAGGGTAAAGGTTCACCATAATATTAACCCTGACCCTTCACACTCACAGTACTCCTACACCTCCTGGTACACAGTAGTCAACACGCACGGTGTAGTGTTCTGCCTCTCGGTCATCACTAGTCCAACTTACCTCCTTCAATTAACCTAATCTTGCATACCTGTACATTTAAACATATTAATAATAGTAGTTTATATATATATATATATATATATATATATATATATATATATATATATATATATATATATATATGACAATATCAGACCACGGAGGAAAATGAAACAGGAATTTCCTTAAGTACTTTCGTATATTAAATACATCTTCAGAAGGAATGAGAGAGAGTTAAATACATCTTCCTTCTGAAGATGTATTTAATATACGAAAGTACTTAAGGAAATTCCTGTTTCATTTTCCTCCGTGGTCTGACATTGTCATATATATATATATATATATATATATATATATATATATATATATATATATATATATATATATATATATATATATTTGTTTACATTCACCTGGGTAATGGTAGCCTCGAACCCGCGACCACAGAGATAGTAGCCAGCTGCTCTACCTAGTGAGCCACTAACACCGTCCTAGAGGATCCCAGACGCATCTATCTGCTGCCCAACTAAAACTTTAGCTCTTCTCGTGGATGGGTGGATATAGATGAATAGATAAAGACAGACCGATCTGATCGAAGTCGAGTGCCTCCCCTAGTGTACCTTATATGATATACCTTGTAATATAAGAATGTATGTTTGGCTGTCCAAAGCTGGAGGCCACGCGCACGGAGCTAGCCTGACTCAGTTTTGCAAGGGGAACGGTCTGGGGTAAGGGATGGACATAGGCTGGTCGGGGTAGGCCAAAGTTAAATGCTTTAAGAAATGTTAACAATTATAAACAGTTTTTGTCATTATATAATTTTTTAGACCCATACAGTTGTTTCAGTGGTTCTAAATAATAATAATAGGTCGGAACTCAATCCCCGACCGTCCAAGTGGTTGGGCACTATTCCTTCCCCCCCCCCCTGTCCTTACCCTGATCCCCTAATCCTTATCCTGATCCATTCCAAGTGCTATATAGTCTTAATGGCTTGGCGCTTTCCCATGATAATTCACTGTGAGAGGGAGGGAAGGGAGAGGGGGATAGATAGATAAATAATGAGAGAGAAGATAGACAAACAGATTCAGGAAGTGCCGGCTAACCCGCCCCCCCCCCAGCAATGTTATTTCAAATTCTATACGACTTGTAGGAATTGTGATTTTTAAGTTAATTGTACCTTAGTGAATGCATGGTTTATAGGGCTTTATGCCGCTGATCTGTGAGCATTGTGTAGAGTACTAGATTACGCCTGGGAATCCTAGAAGCCTTAACATAAATCTGTATTTTAAGAGTTCAGAGCACTAGGCGTATGCGTCTTAGGGTCACATGATAAGTGCATGAGAGGAAGGGTCCAGGGGCCAGATTCACGAAAGCACTTACGCAAGTACTTACGAACGTGTACATCTTTCCTCAATCTTTGACGACTTTGGTTACATTTATTAAACAGTTTACAAACATTAAAACTTCCCAATCAACTGTTGTTATTGTTATAAACAGCCTCCTGGTGCTTCCGAGCTCAATGACTGTTTAATAATTGGAAACAAAGCCGCCAAAGATTGAGAAAAGATGTACAGGTTCGTAAGTGTTTGCGTAAGTGCTTTCGTGAATCTGGCGCCAGGTTTAGGGCCACGCATGACTTTAACCATGTTGTACATAAGCTTTCACCAGCAATGCATGTCAACGTTATCAACGTTATCAACGTTATCAAGGGCATGCTTGGCCTAGCTCTTAGTATTATGAACACGTTTTAACCAGCAATGCATGTCAACGTTATCAACGTTATCAAGGGCATGCTTGGCCTAACTCTAGTATTATGAACACGTTTTAACCAGCAATGCATGTCAACGTTATCAACGTTATCAACGTTATCAAGGGCATGCTTGGCCTAACTCTAGTATTATGAACACGTTTTAACCAGCAATGCATGTCAAAATTTGCCCGTCAATAATCCATTTATAATCTTACTGTTTTTCTTATATTTAGCAGGTTTTTCAAATTTACTTATTTCGGAATGAATTGATAAGAGAGGAGGGAATCTAGGCTAGTAGAATCTAGGCTAGCATAAGAATGGCAATAATATGGTGGTGGTTCTCTTTCCAGGTTTCAAACTATTGTATACATAAGCAAGTTGACCAGACCACACACTAGAAGGTGAAGGGATGACGAGGTTTCGGTCCGTCCTGGACCATTCTCGAGTCGATTGTGACTTGAGAATGGTCCAGGACGGACCGAAACGTCGTCGTCCCTTCACCTTCTAGTGTGTGGTCTGATCAACATACTTTAGCCACGTTATTGTGACTCATCGCCTGTATACATAAGCAACTTTAATATATATATTTATATTTAATGGTTGTGGGTCCTTCACGCTGTAGATCAGTAGTCTAAAGAATGCCTATACTTTGGTTGTGGTTTATATAAAGAGTGCAGGAACTAGTCGCCCGATACCTGTAGTGAGTACATCATGCTTATAGCGGTTGTGGTCTCTCTCTCTTTCTTTTGCAGGTGCTATCACACTAGTCTGATGGTGGCGGGTGTCTTAACCTTCCTTCAGAACTAACTCTCACTCACCACGACCCTTCACCACCTTCAACACATCTGTGAAAAACATCTGTATATAGTTTATCACTCTCATCGCACATGCTCACATAACTCCCGAGGGGCGACTTCGAACCAAAATGCGAGCCAAACAGAACTTAAAGTCTCAGCAGAAAAATAAGCTGTTTGATAAAACTATATCAAAAGGCAAGAATAAGAAGCAGGCATCTACTAAAGGCTTCCTGAAGAGCGGCGACGGTAAAAGTCTAATGATTGATGCCATTGAGGTGATGTCCCCGGACTCCCTTGGAAGCGAAGTGCCTCTGATAGACACGAGCGAAGGCGATGTGACCATAATACCTGAACTAGTTGGTAGTAAAGATGACGGAGCACAAACGGAAAAGGATGGTATGGCCACACTTCTGAATCCCAATAGATATAAACCACTAGAGAAAGCCATGGCCACAGAACACGCAACAGACCAGGTCTTCAACAGACACGAAACGGGGAAAATAAAAGCTGAGAATGGGGTGAGCATCAATAAAAAATCAAGTCACGGCGCTAAACCGACATTGTCCAGCCCGACGAAGTCTAGAGTAAGAGCTAAAAATTCTACTCCCAAAAAAGGAAAAATGGCAGGCAAGATTACGATAACTTCAGATACTGGGAAAGGGAAACTAACACCAGATAACGAAGTTTCTAGTCCGACTAGGCATAAGAGGTCTGATAAAATTGTCATCACTTCAAGCCCAACCAAAGAAAAGGCTGGACAGAAGACCTCAGCAGCAAGCTCCCCATCGAAGAGCAAAACCCCAGACAAGGCTGGAGAAAATTCGAACTTGGCAGTAACCAACAAGACTAAAGACTCTAAAAAAATATCAGTTTTGAAGAGAGACACAAAGAAAACTCCCAGAGTATCCAAGAAGGCAGCAGAGGGCGATAACTGCAAGAAACAAGAAAGTCAAAACTCTAACAAGAACTCTGAGGCTGATGACAAGACTCCAGACTCGCCAGAGAAGAAGACAACAGAGAAAGTAAACACACCGCAAGGGAAGAAACCTGGTGGCACTGATAACACAGCCAAGGATCAAGATGGAGAGAGCACAGACGATGGCATGGAGATAGATATCGACGACTTGGACAGTGATGATGGATCCTCAGACAGCAAAGACTCCAGAAATGAAACTATCAAAGATCCGAACGAAGAGCACATCATTGTCCTTAAGGAAGCCGAAGGAGGCGCCAGTGATAAGTACGAAACATTTAATAAATCCAAACGCCCCAGGTTCAAGTGCGGGATTTGTGGCAAGTTTTCATCAGCCAAGGCGGACCTTCTGAAGCACATACGAATACATACTGGAGAGAGGCCATTCAAATGCAAGGTCTGCAGTTCAACCTTCGTCCAGATTACTGCTCTTCGGGGACATGAAACTATCCATACTGGAGAAAAACCATTTAGATGTGACATATGCAACAAGAGCTTTGCCTTGAAAGATCGCTTGAGGCTTCACATGAGAGTCCACACGGGAGAAAAACCTCACAAATGCGATCAGTGTGACCAGACCTTTGCTCGACGCAGCCAAGTCACCCAACACTCAAGAGTTCATACTGGAGAGAAGGCTTATGAGTGTGCCGAGTGTGGAGCTCGTTTCGCCTCCTATCACACACTCAGGGGCCACTTGAATGCTCATCGCGGTGTCAAGGAGTTTCAGTGTGGCGCCTGCGGCAAGAAGTTCATCCGGGTGGAGGGGTTATACAAACACATACGCACAGTCCATCGCGGCTCTCGCCCCTACTATTGTAACCTGTGCGGCAAGGCCTTCAAAGGTCACCTGCAGCAACATATGCGGCTTCACCTTGGCGTTCGTCCCTTCGAGTGCTCGACATGTGGTGCTACATTCACTCAAAACTCACAGTTAACTGTCCACATGAGGATCCACACCGGCGAGAGACCATACAAATGCCAAATTTGTGGTGCAGCATTTGCACATTCCTCTGCTTGCAAAATCCACATGCGGTCTCACACCGGAGAGAAGCCATTCCAGTGTGTGTTGTGTTCGACCTCGTTCTCACAACTCCCGCACCTGAAGAAGCACATGAAATGCGTTCACAATGCCGCGAAGCCATACCTCTGCACCATCTGCAAAGAGTTCTTCCAGACGCAGAACGAGTTGGACGGGCACGAGCGTACGGTCCACGGCATGGACAAGACAGCTGAACAGGAAGCCGAGGAGATGGTGGAGGAGTCCGCCCTGGCGCGGCTCCGTAACCGCCTTGCAGTTCTCCTTTACCGCATCTCCTCTGAAGAGCGGCGACGCAAGTTCGGCTTCGGCCAACGACTGGTGGACGAAGTGCTAAAGCTGTCGTTGGAGTCCTCCGGTCATGTTCCCATCAACGACAAGTCGCTCTCACGGCTGGACGAACTACGCAAGAACGTCCTGCTCCTTCTGAAGTGGACAATCCCCAAGGACACGATGGAAGAGTATCACAAAAATAACATGACTGTTGATGAGGTGCTGGACATGCTCACCTCTTAATGACATTGAACTTAGGTATTAAATGTAACAGTTATCACTCTTCTGTTATCGCAGTCTTCAAAACGGTTCTCTAAACAGGGAGAACATCGGTGTAAGCCCACAGCTTACATACTACCAAGATATTATTTCTAATGCCTTTGTAACTTTATGAATTTTTCGTAACAATTTTCTTATATTGATATGCAATATTGTTGTCAACATATTATTTTTTAAAAAGATGAATTGTGCAATGTCGCTTTTGTAAGTTATAATATTACGTCTTTAAATTGTATTTTAATAATATTCAGATATTTTTTATTAACTGTTTTCACACATTTTTCAGCTTCTCAATAATTGTATAAAGCTCTCAGGCTCAATTTTAATTGTGTCAAACAAATATTAACTGTAATACTCTTATCTGGTTGAAAATAATATTTCTTTGTTTCGTTTGGTAACTTATTTAATGGTGATAATTATATAAATGCTGTTTAGTGTATATGCCAGCAATTTGTGTCATATTAGCATAGTTTACATTGTTAATTTGCTATACAAATAAGGTCATGTACAAGACGGTTTGCCAACATATTTTAAAACTAACCTAACCTTGCCCAACCTCACCTAACCCAACCATATACGGTTTTAACTTACAGAAAACGAGCTGTACCGAATCGTCTTGTATACGACTTGATTCTACCCCGTAATTTAAGGTTTATTTATTATGGAAAATATCCCTGAATTCATTGTTGCCATATGTAGGGCCTCATCGAGTGTTGCCCACCTCTAGTCGCCCTGTGTTCGGTTGGGCATGATGGGGTCCTATGCTGATTTAGTATAAGAACGCTGTTAGTGTGTGAATGGGGGTTGATGGGTCCTTGTTCTTGTGGGCACAGGAGCTGGGATCCTATTACCCTGGGTGTGGGTGACTAGGGGTATCCTATGGGGTCACCGGGCATCCTGCCCTGTCTATACGTCATCCGCATCCTATACTCAGAGATATATACTAAAACATAATAAATCAACAGACTTCATCTTATATATTTATATATATATATATATATATATATATATATATATATATATATATATATATATAATATCGTACCTAATAGCCAGAATGCACTACTTGCCTTAGTATGCAAGGCCCAATTTTTCTAATAGGCCGAGTGATTTTCAATATTTTCCCCAAAAAGTTTTCGAATTTGTTTATTTTAATTAATATTTTTATATTACATTAAGAACATGAATTCCTGACTTAGTTATGTTATTCTAGGTTAGCTTGTATTTCTATGTTAGTTTTAACTCAAATTAAAAAGAACAATTAATCATATCTAATGTAAAGTTTTATCATTTCATAAGAAACAAATTAAGACATTTAACTTCAGGAAAACTCGGCTTATTAGGCAAAGTGGGCTTTGCATGGTAGGCCAAGTAGTGCATTCTGGCTATTAGGTACAAGATTATATATATATATATATATATATATATATATATATATATATATATATATATATATATATATATATATATATAATATATATATATATATATATATATATATATATATATATATAATATATATATATATATATATATATATATATATATATATATATATATATATATATATATATATATATATATATATATATATATAAGTACCAAAAGACATGCAATAACTGGGTTCTGAAGCCATACGTTTATTTGGATCATCACTTGTTCTAGTCGTATTTCGTGCCGAACTGAGACCCACCGTGTGTGTTTTGGTGTATGTGTGTGTGTGTGTTTGTGAAATAATGGTGTGGTGTTTTTGCATTTGTTTGAGGGATGGGACGATGTACAGTAGTGTGTGTTTGGGGTGGTAGTGTTTGCGTGTGTTTGGGGGGTATGTGCGTTTGACTGTGGGAGATGTATTGTGTTAAGGGGAGCCCTTGTTGTATGCTTGTATTTCCGGTGTAGTGTGTGTGTGTTTGTGGAGTGGTGTGTGTGTGTGTGTGTGTTTTGGGGTGGTATGTGTGTATGTCTGTGTGTTTTTTGGGGTGGTATGTGTGTATGTTTGTGTGTTTTTTGGGGTGGTATGTGTGTATGTTTGTGTGTGTGTTGGGGTGGTATGTGTGTATGTATGTCATCTAGTCTTATTGTTGGTGTTGTGTTATATGTAAATATGTCTTACATTTATGTATTTCATCTTTCTTTTCGTATATAGGAAGAAGATTTAGCAGTAATTAAATTTATTATAACGTGGCTTCAGCTACAAATTTTCGTGCTGTTAAACAGGATAATTCCGCAATATTTTCGCTTTTTTATAGCGTATTTTGGTATAAATAGCAAGTTATGCTGTATGTAGCAGTCTCGCACTAGCAAGTAATAGAAGGTAGAACTTGAGGCTAGTTGCCCGCCATCTCACACATATAATTTACAATGCTTTAGAACCTTTAACCTCTTGCCCCTAATGATAAATGGAAACTAACAATGTTCCTCTGAAACCCAAATACTTTCACTGGTCAGTAGAGCGACGACCTCGCTTTTTGCATGGTCGTTGTTTGATCCCCAATGGCTAGGAGTCGTTCCTCTCTCTCTCTCTCTCTCTCTCTCTCTCTCTCTCTCTCTCTCTCTCTGGCACTAAGCCAGTGCATGCAGCATTCAACTCCATAAATGTTCTGAATGGTTTGCGTTATTATTTATGTTGACATTGAGTTGTATTGGTTACGGTATGAATGGTTAGCTGACTTGTAGGGTGTAGGTGTTGTGGTAGGGTGTAGTGGTAGGGTGTGGCTGTAGTGGTAGGGTGTAGGTGTAGTGGTAGGGTGTAGGTGTAGTGGTAGGGTGTGGCTGTAGTGGTAGGGTGTAGGTGTAGTGGTAGGGTGTAGGTGTAGTGGTAGGGTGTAGGTGTAGTGGTAGGGTGTGGCTGTAGTGGTAGGGTGTAGGTGTAGTGGTAGGGTGTAGGTGTAGTGGTAGGGTGTGGCTGTAGTGGTAGGGTGTAGGTGTAGTGGTAGGGTGTAGGTGTAGTGGTAGGGTGTAGGTGTAGTGGTAGGGTGTGGCTGTAGTGGTAGGGTGTAGGTGTAGTGGCAGGGTGTAGTGGTAGGGTGTAGGTGTAGTGGTAGGGTGTAGGTGTAGTGGTAGGGTGTGACTGTAGTGGTAGGGTGTAGGTGTAGTGGTAGGGTGTGGCTGTAGTGGTAAGGTGTAGGTGTAGTGGTAGGGTGTGGCTGTAGTGGTAGGGTGTAGGTGTAGTGGTAGGGTGTAGGTGTAGTGGTAGGGTGTGGCTGTAGTGGTAGGGTGTAGGTGTAGTGGTAGGGTGTGGGTGTAGTGGTAGGGTGTGGCTGTAGTGGTAGGGTGTAGGTGTAGTGGTAGGGTGTAGGTGTAGTGGTAGTTATGGTAGCGGTTTAAGTTGTGGTGCTGGTCCAAGTGTGGTTGAATTGTTCGATTATAGCACAGCTATTGTAACCATCACATATAAATACCAGCTGTGCAACCGGCTACTGTAACCATCTGTATGCAGCGGCTACTGGCTATTGTAATCATCTGTCAGCAGCTATCGTTGGTCATCTAGTCCCGCTCCCTACCACCAGAGGGGCTTGTTCCACACAGAAGCATCTCACATGGTTGTGTGTGTTTACAGCACGTTGACAAACGCTGAAAACTGATTGGTTACATCGGTGGAACCAATCACATCTCTCACATTGCTTATTAGTTGAGTCGCGCCGGCATGAACGAGTAATCATTACAGGCCGGCTTGTGGTGAAGGACCGGGCCGCGGGGACGTTGAGCCCCGAAAGCATCATAAGGTAGTTACAGGATGAGAACTACGCTCGTGGTGTCCCGTCTTCCCAGTACTCTGTCGTATAACGCCTTGAAACTACTGACGGCTTTTGGCCTCTACCACCTTCTCACTTAACTTGTTCCAACCCTCCACCATTCTGTTTGGAAATGTGTGTGTATCTTAATTCTATGTGTGTGTGTGTGTGTATCTTAATTCTATGTGTGTGTGTGTATCTTAATTCTATGTGTGTGTGTGTACTCACTTAGTTGTGCTTGCAGGGGTTGAGCTCTGGCTCTTTGGTAACATAGAGCCAGTGTGTGTGTGTGTGTGTGTGTGTGTAATTAACTAGGTCTGTGTGTATAATCACCTGTGTGTGGGTGTGTAATTAACTAGGTCTGTGAGTATAATCACCTGTGTGTGGGTAAGAGAATGAGATTTTTTATATATAATCATGCAGTTCAAAAATTGAAAGTTAGATTACCACGATTTTGTATTAAAGTCGGTTTTGTATATTTTTTTAAACAACTAAATTTGTTTATATAAAAACAATTTGTTTTTAAAATTGTTTTTAAACAGTTAAATTTTAATATAAATCTCCGTATGTGACCAGTGAAGAGTTTGTGGTTATTTCTGCGCATATATATATATATATATATATATATATATATATATATATATATATATATATATATATATATATATATATATATATATATATATATATATATATTATACCCATGTCCAAACAAATAAACCAATTGGCCAAGAAGAGCCAATCAGCACTCACTTATCTAGAACCAACGGCGTTCATTGGTGGAGAATTTTTACAGGAAAATCCTGTAACTTGTGTATGTTTGAACATAAAAAATTCGCGATGTAATTATCACTTTTGTAAATTGTTGTTCAATGAGTTGTATTTTATTTGTTTTATTTATTTATTTGTTGTCTTCTGTGCTGATCTACTTAAATTTTAATACAATATGTAAATTAATTTTTGTTGTTGAATAATAAACCATAAAATGTGTGTTTTTAATTATTTTTTATCCTGAACTCAGACGAGAGTAATTGATTGTCACCCCGGAGGCTGCTAGTTTATTGTGCACCCCATACTTATCCTGAGAGCAGTATTGTGCACCCCATACTTATCCTGTAAGTGGTATTGTGCACCCCATACTTATCCTGTAAGCGGTATTGTGCACCCCATACTCATTCTGTGAGCGGTATTGTGCACCCCATACTCATCCTGTGAGCGGTAGGTATTGTGCACCCCATACTTATCCTGTGAGCGGTATTGTGCACCCCATACTCATTTTGTGGGAAGTATTGTGCACCCCCATACTCATCCTATGGGAAGTATTGTGCACCCCATATTCATCCTGTGAGCGGTATTATGCACCCTATACTCATCCTGAGAACAGAAGTGAGCACCCCACTCTCATCCTATGAGCGGTAGGTATTGCGCACCCTAAACTCATCCTGATAGTAGCGTAAAAAGGACCACAGAGGTCACAAAACATCTTATACACTCCTAGGATGAGATTTTTACATTAACAATTTATCCTAACTCCACTCCTAATAATAATAATGTCAACCAATTACAAAACCTCATTACAACATCAATGCATTTACATAAATTATTTTACACTGATGGGAGATCTTTTTTTACTAACTGGTAAACTATTTTAGATATGAGGATATTATAGACTCTGAAAAACTCCTGTTTGATGCTATTTGTTTTCACACTACTCAGTTTGTTCCTTAATCTCGTATATCATTTATCTACCTGAAGCGAAACATGGATACAGTACAAGGAGTTTAGATATTATATCATTTGAAATAAAATAGTTTACCATTCAATGCAGCTTGAGCTTTGATTTATTTCTAAATAGATCACTTTGTACACAAAGTAATGTAATGGTTTAGTAGGGGCCTGTCCACACACTTTACACTTTTACCTGATGTAAAGTAAATGCCAGAGATACTTGTAGCCCCAGCAGACCTGCCACAGATACTTGTTATTAAGCAGACCTGTCAGAGATATTTGTAGCCCCAGCAGACCTGCCAGTGATACTTGTAGCCCCAGCAGACCTGCCAGAGATACTTGTAGCCCCAGCAGACCTGCCAGAGATACTTGTAGCCCCAGCAGACCTGCCAGAGATACTGGTAGCCCCAGCAGACCTGCCAGAGATACTTGTAGCCCCAGCAGACCTGCCAGTGATACTTGTAGCCCCAGCAGACCTGCCAGTGATACTTGTAGCCCCAGCAGACCTGCCAGAGATACTTGTAGCCCCAGCAGACCTGCCAGAGATACTGGTAGCCCCAGCAGACCTGCCAGAGATACTGGTAGCCCCAGCAGACCTGCCAGAGATACTTGTAGCCCCAGCAGACCTGCCAGAGATACTTGTAGCCCCAGCAGACCTGCCAGAGATACTGGTAGCCCCAGCAGACCTGCCAGAGATACTGGTAGCCCCAGCAGACCTGCCAGAGATACTGGTAGCCCCAGCAGACCTGCCAGTGATACTTGTAGCCCCAGCAGACCTGCCAGTGATACTTGTAGCCCCAGCAGACCTGCCAGAGATACTTGTAGCCCCAGCAGACCTGCCAGAGATACTGGTAGCCCCAGCAGACCTGCCAGAGATACTGGTAGCCCCAGCAGACCTGCCAGAGATACTTGTAGCCCCAGCAGACCTGCCAGTGATACTTGTAGCCCCAGCAGACCTGCCAGAGATACTGGTAGCCCCAGCAGACCTGCCAGTGATACTTGTAGCCCCAGCAGACCTGCCAGTGATACTTGTAGCCCCAGCAGACCTGCCAGAGATACTGGTAGCCCCAGCAGACCTGCCAGTGATACTTGTAGCCCCAGCAGACCTGCCAGTGATACTTGTAGCCCCAGCAGACCTGCCAGAGATACTTGTAGCCCCAGCAGACCTGCCAGAGATACTGGTAGCCCCAGCAGACCTGCCAGAGATACTGGTAGCCCCAGCAGACCTGCCAGAGATACTTGTAGCCCCAGCAGACCTGCCAGAGATACTTGTAGCCCCAGCAGACCTGCCAGAGATACTGGTAGCCCCAGCAGACCTGCCAGAGATACTTGTAGCCCCAGCAGACCTGCCAGTGATACTTGTAGCCCCAGCAGACCTGCCATTGATACTTGTAGCCCCAGCAGACCTGCCAGAGATACTTGTAGCCCCAGCAGACCTGCCAGAGATACTGGTAGCCCCAGCAGACCTGCCAGAGATACTGGTAGCCCCAGCAGACCTGCCAGAGATACTGGTAGCCCCAGCAGACCTGCCAGAGATACTTGTAGCCCCAGCAGACCTGCCAGTGATACTTGTAGCCCCAGCAGACCTGCCAGAGATACTGGTAGCCCCAGCAGACCTGCCAGAGATACTTGTAGCCCCAGCAGACCTGCCAGAGATACTTGTAGCCCCAGCAGACCTGCAAGAGATACTTGTAGCCCCAGCAGACCTGCAAGAGATACTTGTAGCCCCAGCAGACCTGCCAGAGATACTGGTAGCCCCAGCAGACCTGCCAGAGATACTTGTAGCCCCAGCAGACCTGCCTGAGATACTTGTAGCCCCAGCAGACCTGCCAGAGATACTGGTAGCCCCAGCAGACCTGCCAGAGATACTTGAAGCCCAGCAGACCTGCCAGAGATACTTGTTACTAATTAGGAGGCGTCACCCCAGGATGCGACCCACAACAGTTAGGTATACCCAAGATTATCATATTCCCAGGATAATTGGAAGTTTACTTTCGTCATGAACTCTGTTTACAACTGAAGTATACTTGCTGTTTGTTCATTAAGGTCTTCTGAGGTCAGTAAGATGTCCAGAGATCGACAGGCCTTAAGACAGACCTTAATAAGCCTCCAGAGATCGACAGGTCTTAATACCTTGAGGTTACCTTGAGGTTACCTTGAGGTGCTTCCGGGGCTTAGCGTCCCCGCGGCCCGGTCGTCGACTAGGCCTCCTCTGCCCCCAGAGGTCGACAGGCCTTAATAATCCTCCAGAGGTCGACAGGCCATAATAGCCCTCCGCCAGATTGTCTGCGAGTTCATCATATTTTTTTTAATTAATAATAATTATAATTCACTGTGTCGGGGGGACAGGCAGCCAGAGTGTATTCATACACGTTAAGCTTTTGTCGTTAATTAGTCACAGGCTTACTCTTCTCAAGTAATTATCAAACGAATGCACCAAGCCGGGAAGGCTATTTCGCACCATATTACTCTTCCCCAAGCTGTAAGAAGGACCATTGCTCGAACCAAAACGGCTACTGTGGACCAGTGACCTACAGGACCACCTACAGGTCGGCGGCTGTAAAACACAGCAAGTGAAGGTACCCTTTTCAAGAAGGCACTATATACACTGAAAGGAACTGCACTAGGTGATCAGCTACACTTAAAGAGGCAGAATGGCTTCAGGTGCGAAGCTGGCAGAGAACCTTTTGTGGATGCGCCATGGCTCAAGATGTACTCTTTGTCTCGTCTTTCTAACAATTTATATCCTCTAATTACACGCCGATCTGCTGTGACAGCTGTGATGGTGTGAGACAACCACAGTGTTGGGTTGTAGCCTCGAGGGCCGAGGTGTTTACCTCGTGAAGGAAGCGGGTCAAGACCTGGGGCCAGATTCACGAAGCAGTTACGCAAGCACTCACGAACCTGTCCATTTTTTCTTAATCTTTGGCGGCTTTGTTTACAATTATTAAACAGTTAATGAGCTCCGAAGCACCAGGAGGCTGTTTATAACAATAACAACAGTTCAATGGGAAGTTTTCATGCTTGTAAACTGTTTAATAAATGTAACCAAAGCCGTCAAAGATTGAGGAAAGATGTAAAAGTTCGTCAATGCTTGCGTAAGTGCTTTCGTGAATCTGGCCCCTGCTGGCCTACACAACACTCACCACTGTCCAGATAACAACCCCTCCCTACCTGTCATGTTCACCCTCAAGCACCAACCTCTCAACAATCAGCTCACAACCTAAACTAGGATATTATTTTTCTCAAAGTCACAACCTGTGTCCATGTAGCCACAACTATGACACGATGTAACAAACCTGTTTTAGCAGGAATGCTCTAAAGTCTAAATGATCCCTTCTCACAATGCACTTCCAACCTTCACCATCGCACTATCACTCTCAGGACAAATCACAACTTATCCCGTATGTGATATTTCTCCATCAATTCTCGCGTTCCAATCCATCCTTCATAGTCTCCCCCACAACAGCGGCCAGAGCCTCGCCAGCCACCACAGAAAACGCGCAAGACACTCACAACTAACCCTAAACTATAACAAACTCCACGTGCTTTTATTTATTTATTTATATATATACTAGAAGGCTCATTGGGATTGTGAGGATACATAGTATAGTAATTACAATCTTGTAAAGCCACTAGTACGCGCGGTGTTTCGGGCAGGTCCTTAATCTAAGAAACTTATAAGTAGGTAAATACTTTACAAAATTTATAAAAATTATAAGTTTTTTTTTTTTTTTTGAGATATATACAAGAGTTGTTACATTCTTGTACAGCCACTAGTACGAGTAGCGTTTCGGGCAAGTCCTTAATCCTATGGTCCCTGGAATACGATCCCCTGCCGCGAAGAATCGTTTTTTCATCCAAGTACACATTTTACTGTTGCGTTAAACAGAGGCTACAGTTAAGGAATTGCGCCCAGTAAATCCTCCCCGGCCAGGATACGAACCCATGACATAGCGCTCGCGGAACTCCAGGCGAGTGTCTTACCACTACACCACGGAGACTGTATAGACTGTATAGTTACATAGCATGGAAAAAATAAAAGATGAGAGAAAAATTGTAGGTATATTAAAGCACATAGGTAGCTCAGAATGATTGCAATGACAGCTTGAATGGTAGTTTAACAGGTAGTTTTTAGCCCCCACCACCGGCCTCTACTCTTCACTCCAAACACAAGTTACCACCTGACGGGACCACTCCTCCATCACACAAGAGGAACACCCACGTAGCAAGAAGGATTTACGTCTTTCTCGGAAATCTACACCATCTTCATCAGCATCTTCATCTAGACATTCCTCTCACACTAGGAATGCATCCCCCTATACGAAATTTCCCCTCAAATAACACGAGGATATAGTGAAAGATACTTGCTTCCTGATAGAATTATTAACATCAATGTTAAAGACAAAAATTTACTTGCAAAGGACTTCTGTTCAGTTCGTTCTTAACTCACAGTCGGGACTCCCACGGTTCATTTCACCTAATGCCTCTGTTCACCTAGCAGTAAATAGGTACCTAGGAGTTAGTCAAGTGTTGTGGGGCTGCATCCTGCGGAAGGTCAGTACAGTTTGACCTTAAGGCGACCTTGATATAAGCCTAATGAATATATAAACGTTAGTTAGTTTAGTTTAGTTCATTTATTATGCACCCCATACCCATCTTGTGGGCGGTAGTGGAAAGGGTTACAGAGGCACATAATGGGCTCAGGGACTGAACCCCACAATTCATTTAGCTAAGCAAGTTACAATCTTGATGAGCTAGTTACAAAATTCAATATAAGTCATCACATCAACAATGGGTTCGAGATCGACCTTAAGTACAGGTTCTAAATTAAGCAACTGACATATGTCAGTTTATGCCCGAAACGCTTTGCGTAATAGTGGCTTTAGGCATTGTATGTACTAGCTCTACCTATAAGTCAACCAATCCTTGTAAATATTTATTGTATGTATGTACCTTACCTAAATAAAATTGTATTGTATTGTATTGTATGTGGAGAGCTAGTGTCACAATTGATATGTTTGTCCTGCACACCGCCCCCCATCCAGTGGGCAGCGGTGGATAGGTTACAATCACTCAGTTACTACCTACAGTTTGCAAAGTGGGGATATTTGGCTAAAATTTCTGGTAGCAGATCATTTTGAATGAAATATTGACACATCGCTGGAACATTGGTTATAGAATTGTCTCTGCATTCACGTATCTTTTCGCTCTCCATCACATAGTGACGGAGGGTGTGCGAATAATTTTGTTGACACAGTTTACATTTGGTCAGGTCTACATGATATATATACGATTCTTTTTCGGTCTCCGAGGAGACTAACGCAGACGCTCCCTACACAGCAGCACAGTGAGGCAGCGAGAGTGGAGCACCTTGAGAGGATTGACTGTGACAAAGTATCAGCAGGAATTTAGAAATGGAAAGTCGTGCCTCACAAACAAATTCAAAATTCAAATGCAAATTCAAGTGTTTATTCAGGTAAAGTACATACATATAAGGTGTGATACAAACATTTTATAGAATGGATTTATAGATAGAACTAGTCTTTATAGATGAGAACTTTATAGATATAGAACTTTATAGATAGAGGCATACAATGCCTAAAGCCACTATTACGCAAAGCGTTTCAGGCAGTCAATCAAACGTGATTGAGTTTTATGACAAGGTTACCAAAATAAGACAGGAAATGGAAGGCTGGACAGACTGTATTTGTCTAAACTGTCAAAAAAAGTTTGACGATATTCCCCATAAAAGACATAATGAAGAAGCAGGCTGGGACAACACTGGACTGGGTCAGGGAGTCCCTGAAGGACAGGAAGCAAAGAGTCACAGTGAGAGAGGAGGCATCAGGCTGGAGGAGTGTAGCAAGTGGGGTCCCACAAGGCTCCGTCCTGGCACCACTGCTGTTCCTAGTTTATGTGAACGACCTGCCCGAGGAAGTGAGCTCTCACATGTAAACTTTTGCATACCCAAATAACGGAACTATTCACTCTACCCACCATGAGAGTGAGAACACTCTACCCACCATGAGAGTGAGAACACTCTACCCACCATGAGAGTGAGAACACTCTACCCACCATGAGAGTGAGAACACTCTACCCACCATGAGAGTAAGAACACTCTACCCACCATGAGAGTAAGAACACTCTACCCACCATGAGAGTAAGAACACTCTACCCACCATGAGAGTAAGAACACTCTACCCACCATGAGAGTAAGAACACTACCCACCATGAGAGTAAGAACACTCTACCCACCATGAGAGTAAGAACACTCTACCCACCATGAGAGTAAGAACACTCTACCCACCATGAGAGTAAGAACACTCTACCCACCATGAGAGTAAGAACACTCTACCCACCATGAGAGTAAGAACACTCTACCCACCATGAGAGTAAGAACACTCTACCCACCATGAGAGTAAGAACACTCTACCCACCATGAGAGTAAGAGCAAGACTGGAACATGAAGATGCCAACATAGACCACACTGCTCAACACGCCTCGCCCACTACACCTGATTAATCTATATAATTCCTCACTTTCACCCCTTTATTCGTCACCATTTATGTCCCCCATTCGTTCCCCATTTATGCCCTATTCTTCAACCCTTTACGCCGTACTCCTCACCTATTTGTATTAAGTTCCTGACGCCCTTAATGGTATAAACCCAATATTTATTTATTTATATACAAGAAGGTACATTGGGTTTGTGAGAGTACATAACATTGTGTTTACATTCTTGTAAAGCCACTAGTACGCGCAGCGTTTCGGGCAGAATATGTCCAATACTGTCCCGTCACTGGAGAGTGAAGAACAGAATAGTCGACGAACGAACATAATAGCACGAGGAAAACTGCAAGAAAATAGTACGAGATTCCAAATGTGGACAATATTATATATATATATATATATATATATATATATATATATATATATATATATATATATATATAATATATATATATATATATATATATATATATATATATATTATATATATATATATATATATATATATATATATATTATATATATATATATATATATATATATATATATATATATATATATATATATATGTATATATATATATATATATATATATATATATATATATATATATATATATATGACCGAAAAGGTAAGATTAATAATTCTAACACGAATTTTCTCAATATTTCTTATGTTTTTCTTCACTGTCGGTGGTAATAAAAATATCAATTCTCCAAAATTCATTTTTAATTAATGGTCTGACGCCTGAACGCATTTCGTAATGGCTTATTGCATTTTCAAAGATTTAATTAACACTCAAATTCATCGAACTTATGCACATTTTGGGTGAGGTGATATGGTACAAAAATTTTGGGTTAGGTGAACAAACTTATGACAAACACAAGACAGAATACGAAACAATGGGTATTGCTTGGTTATGAGAACATAAGAATGGAAGTAACTGCAGAAGGCCTATTGGCCCATACTTCCTCTTGCTGCTTCCATATTGGTTCGGGATCTTGAAGTGGGTAGAATATAGTTGTGTATTAATTGGCTGCTGATTGCTGGCAATCAATCCAGCAATCAACAGCCAATTAATACAGGAGTCTCTAATTCCAATTACTTTTAAGCATGTCAGTTCTTGGTGGAAGTATAGAGCAGTACCACCACCTCTCTGAATTGGTCGACAGTTGAAATTGAAATAAGTTTATTGAGGTAAAATACACACAAAGGGATGAGGTAGCTCAAGCTATTCTCACCCCGTTCAGTACAACGTGTTAGTACATACATAGACACACATCACAAACAAACACCATGTTACTAAACATTCTGAGAGATAAACATATACATTTCCTACTGCAGTTGTGAATTGTCAAATAGTTTGGTATGTTAAAGAGTTGTGGTGAATCGTCTTTCAACCACGTTTTACTAAGTATAATAAAGGTGAATTTGTTGTCAATTATTTGAATTAGGACACTGACATCATCAAACATTGAGATCTTACATTGAGGTTAATTACAGAAACATTATGATTGTGAGGTAATATATTGTTTACATCATTTGCTGCAAAATACCTGCATTTTGATCTTTAAAGTGATGATTGCCATCGATATTTGATAAGAGGTTTAGTTCTGGGTCTGTACAAGGTTGCATAAGAAGGCTATTTGATGGTAAAAATGGCAAAGGTACAATTTATGATGCAATGTAAAGAGTAAAAAAATGAAAAATAAAAAATAAGTTCCTTAGAATAGAATAATAATAAATAGAATAGAATAATGATAATTTGGAGCAATTAAAAAAGTTCTAGATATAAAATAACAATAACATGGAAATACAGTGGAAGGTTAGGTTTGGGTGAGAGGCCCAGCTGAATGTATTTACTATTTGGGAGTAAAGAGTCGAGCTTTTAGCTCTTGAACCCCGCCTTTCTAACCGATCTATTTTTCCTCTATTATACCTACTACATAATATTGATCTCTAACACACACACAGTGGAGTACCACAGGGTTCAGTTCTTGCACCCTTGATGTTCATTGTCTATATAAATGATCTGCCAAATGGAATACAGAATTATATGAACATGTTTGCTGATGATGCTAAGATAATAGGGAAGATAAGAAACTTAGATGATTGTCATGCCCTTCAAGGGCATGACAATCTGGACAAAATAAGTATATGGAGCACCACTTGGCAAATGGAATTTAATGTTAATAAATGCCATGTTATGGAATGTGAAATAGGAGAACATAGACACCACACAACCTACATATTATGTGAGAAATCTTTAAAGAATTCTGATAAAGAAAGAGATCTAGGGGTGGTTCTAGACAGAAAACTGTCACCTGAGGACCACATAAAGAATATTGTGCGAGGAGCCTATGCCACGCTTTCTAACTTCAGAACTGCTTTTAAATACATGGATGGCGATATACTAAAGAAATTGTTGTTTTAGATATACTAGATTCTATTTAGATATACTAAAGAAACTGGAAAAGGTGCAAAGACATGCTACTAAGTGGCTCCCAGAACTGAAGGGCAAGAGCTACGAGGAGAGGTTAGAGGCATTAAATATGCCAAAACTAGAAGACAGAAGAAAAAAAGGTGATATGATCACTACGTACAAAATAGTAACAGAAATTGATAAAATTGATAGGGAAGATTTCCTGAGACCTGGAACTTCAAGAACAAGAGGTCATTGATTTAAACTAACTAAACACAGATGCCGAAGAAATATAAGAAAATTCACTTTCGTAAACAGAGTGGTAGACGGTTGGAACAAGTTAAGTGAGAAGTTGGTGGAGGCCAAGACCGTCAGTAGTTTCAAAGCGTTATATGACAAAGAGTGCTGGGAAGACGGGACACCACGAGCGTAGCTCTCATCCTGTAATTACACTTAGGTAATTATACACACACACACACACACACACACACACACACACACACACACACACACCGGAGGCCAGACACTGGATACACTTAGGTAATTACTTAGGTAATTATACACACACACACACACACACACACACACACACACACACACACACACACCGGAGGCCAGACACTGGATACCGAATGGGAGATGAAGTCCTTCACGAAACGAACAGAGAGAAAGATCTAGGAGTTGATATCACACCAAACCAGTCTCCTGAAGCCCACATCAAAAGAATAACATCAGCGGCCTATGCGAGGCTGGCTAACATCAGAACTGCTTTCAGAAGCCTGTGTAAGGAATCCATTAGAACCTTGTATACCACATATGTAAGGCCAATCCTGGAGTATGCGGCCCCAGCATGGAGCCCGTACCTTGTCAAGCACAAGACGAAGCTGGAAAAAGTTCAGAGGTATACCACTAGGCTAGTCCCAGAACTAAGAGGCATGAGTTATGAGGAAAGGCTGCGGGAAATGCACCTTACGTCGCTGAAGACAGAAAAGCTCGGGGAGACATGATCACCATATGCAAAATTATCAGGGGAATTGATTGGGTAGACAAGGATGGATTATTTAACACGGGTGGCACACGCACAAAGGGACACAGAGACGTTAGAAAGAATTTGTTCAATGTCAGAGTAGTTAACAGGTGGAATGCATTTGGCAGTGATGTGGTGGAGGCTGACTCCATACACAGTTTCAAGTGTAGATATGATAGAGCCCAGTAGGCTCAAGAACCTGTACACCAGTTGATTGACAGTTGAGAGGCGGGACCAAAGAGCCAGAGCTCAACCCCCGCAAGCACAACTAAGCGAGTATACACACACACACACCAAGAAGCAGCCCGTAGCAGCAGTTTAACTCCCAGGTACCTATTAACTACTAGGTGAACAGGCCATCATCGTTAAAAAAAACTTGGTCCATTTGTTTCCATCAGACCCGGACTATTAGGATACACGACCCCAGAGCGAAGTACATACAGCCTCGAGGTCCCTCTGTATACGTGTGTAATAAGAAGGAGGAAAAATATCCCAAAATGATATGATGCCAAAATTTCCGCCCATAGTCATCATATTCAGAATTCTCTGAGTCTACTGCGTACTTGTGGGTGAAGCTCTGCTCTTGGAGAAGATCTACAAGGTAAATACCGACCATTTCTTATGCGTGTCTACGCATGGTCAATTCGGCTCACTTCAAATGCGTGTTCTGGTATGGAGAAATACAGTTCATTATGAATTCTTGTCTGTGTATGGGATATTCTGCTCAAGGTGTAAGCATAGGGTCTTGGCGTGTCCTAGTGAGGGGGAGACTGCTCAAGAACGACCTGGTCAGCGTTGGTGGTCTGAGGGACGGGTAGTTATGGTGCTCTGAGTGACCATCTTGAGACGAACAGCACTCAGATGCACGCACGTGTGTGTGTTGATGTTGGGTGAGCAGCGACTGCATGGTAGGTTTTAATATTGGATTACTTCCGCAGAGAGAAAGAGAGAGACAGGCAGACAGACAGACCGATTGAGACAGAGAAAGACAGACATACAGAGATAGAGAGATAAAGAGACAGACATAGAGACAGAGAGAGGGAGAGAGAAACACATACATAGAGAGACAGAGAGAGAGAGAGAGGGAGGCAGAGAGTAGAGAGTTGTTTTATAATGTGTGTGTATATTCACAGATTTGTGCCTGCAGGACCGAGGTATTAGCTCTCGGACTCCGCCTATCTAACCGTTGATTGTCTAATGTACTGACTTCCAACCTTTTTTCTATAACATGTCTACTATATATTTCTCACTCCCGTTCGCACACACACACATCCCCAAGATGCAGCCCCCGACAGCTGTCTAACCTCCAGGTACCTAGCTCCTGCTAGGTGAACAGAGGCATCAGGCGAACGAAACTCAATTTGCTTTTGTCACAGACTGGGAACTGAACCCGGGTACATTTGACTTCGACTCTATAAACTCTGAGCTCTCAGCCGCGAGGACCGGTATGCACTCAAATATGTTCATGTCAGAAGGGCAGAGCTGGGTGTTGACATCCCCTGGAGGAGCTAGAAACACTATACTAATGATAAAACAAAATAGCATTTTATCAGATAATCACCTTATGAGAAAGTACTTGTCTAAGGGACGATACTCCTCCAAGGCAGCCAGCAGCTCCTTCTGGCGGAGGTGAACCATAAGGGCACCTTGAAGGAGGAGCTCATTGATAAATGAAGCCGGTAATGCCGCAGTAACCTGGCTGAAGACGCAATACATCTTATTTCTATGGGCTCACCATAGCCTGTGTTACATGGAACTTTTTGTTCCAGGTAGCGAATCTTTAACAACAACATATTTCTGTTATATTATTTGTCTCTTCAGCTTCATTTTCGGAAGAATAGTTTAGATTTATCATCGATATATACCATGTTCAACAGGTAGCAAGTGGCAGGTTGGGAGTCTGGTGTGTACACACGTGGCGGGCGCGCGCGCACACACACACACATACACACAAAAGAAGAAGACCTGGACAAGCTGCAGGAATGGTCGAACAAATGGTTGTTAGAGTTTAACCCAAGCAAATGTAATGTAATGAAGATAGGGGTAGGAAGCAGGAGACCAGATACAAGGTATCATTTGGGAGATGAGATACTTCAAGAGTCAGAGAGAGAAAAAAACCTGGGGGTTGATATCACGCCAGACCTGTCCCCTGAAGCTCATATCAAGAGGATAACAGCAGCAGCAAATGCCAGGTTGGCTAACATAAGAACGGCCTTTAGAAACTTGTGTAAGGAATCTTTCAGAACATTATATACCACATATGTCAGAACAATCCTGGAGTATGCGGCTCCAGCATGGAGTCCATATCTAATCAAGCATAAGACAAAACTGGAAAAGGTTCAAAGGTTTGCCACCAGACTAGTACCCGAACTGAGAGGTATGAGCTACGAGGAGAGACTATGGGAATTAAACCTCACTTCGTTGGAAGACAGAAGAGTTAGGAGGGACATGATCACCGCATTCAAGATTCTCAAGGGAATCGATAAAAGTAGATAAAGACAGGCTATTTAACACAAGGGGCACACGCACAAGAGGACACAGGTGGAAACTGAGTGCCCAAATGAGCCACAGAGATATTAGAAAGAACTTTTTAAGTGTCAGAGTGGTTGACAAATGGAATGCCTTAGGAAGTGATGTGGTGGAGGATGACTCCATACACAGTTTCAAGTGTAGATGTGATAGAGCCCAGTAGGCTCAGGAACCTGTACACCAGTTGATTGACGGTTGAGAGGCGGGACTAAAGAGCCAGAGCTGAACCCTCGCAAGCACAATTAGGTGACTAGGTGAGTACACACACACACACACACACACACACACACACACACACACACATGTACGGCTCTGCGTAGCTTTATAAGGTAAATGCAGGTCATTTTGCACGCATGTCTGAGTATGGTTCAATACCCGTGTGTCTCTGTGTATAGTAAAGACAATCTTGACAGGCCAGCTCAGTAGATACAATACAGAAACAGACTCTGGCACTGTTCTCAGGATGTGAGATAACTGTGGTGTCGTGAACGACTGTGTACACCTTCGTGTGCGTCTTGTAGAGCACTGCCACTCCAGGCTACCTTGTGTGCACTTGCCAGAGTTCATTTTGGGTCGTCTCCCTCTTTTTCACAACTTGTATTTAATATAATTACCTTCCGCCTCTCAGATTTCAATCTTGAGGAACTATTTGGACTGTCAGATCTCCATTTGAACCCATGTGTTACCAGCACTGACGGGATGGAATCCTCCTCCGAGGATATAATGGGATTAGAGGAGGGAAAACATAGGAAAGTGAACAATAAAGCCGGAATTGTTCTCCTCAGGATGAGCAGCAACAGTCTGGAGCGGCGGAGGAGGAGTGCCAAGGTGACGTGTCCCATGATGCTCGCTGCCTTCACCTTCGTCTGTGTCACTTCCCACGTCATCATCACCGTCATCATCAACCCCGGTGAGATAATGATACTTTGGCAACACTGGACACGAGTATACGACATTGGCAACACTGGACACGAATACACAAAATTGGCAACACTGGACACGAGTTTACAACATTGGCAACACTGGACACGAGTATACGACATTGGCAACACTGGACACGAGTACACAACATTGGCAACACTGGACACGAGTACACAACATTGGCAACACTGGACGAGAGTATTCAACATTGGCAACACTGGACGAGTGTTCAACATTGGCAACACTGGACACGAGTATTCAACATTGGCAACACTGGACACGAGTACACAACATTGGCAACACTGGACGAGAGTATTCAACATTGGCAACACTGGACGAGTGTTCAACATTGGCAACACTGGACAAGAGTATTCAACATTGGCAACACTGGACAAGAGTATTCAACATTGGCAACACTGAACAAGAGTATTCAACATTGGCAACACTGGACACGCGTATTCAACATTGGAAACACTGGACAAGAGTATTCAACATTGGCAACACTGGACATGAGTATTCAACATTGGCAACACTGGACACGAGTATTCAACATTGGCAACACTGGACATGAGTATATTCAACATTGGCAACACTGGACACGAGTATTCAACATTGGCAACACTGGACACGAGTATTCAACATTGGCAACACTGGACACGAGCATATTCAACATTGGCAACACTGGACAAGAGTATTCAACATTGGCAACACTGGACATGAGTATATTCAACATTGGCAACACTGGACAAGAGTATTCAACATTGGCAACACTGGACACAAGTATACAACATTGGCAACACTGGACACGAGCATATTCAACATTGGCAACACTGGACACGAGTATTCAACATTGGCAACACTGGACAAGAGTATTCAACATTGGCAACACTGGACAAGAGTATTCAACATTGGCAACACTGGACACAAGTATACAACATTGGCAACACTGGACACGAGTATACGACACTGGCACTCCACCTAATGCCTCTGTTCACCTTCCTTACCTTGCGACGGTTTCGGGCTGAACGTCCCCGCGGCCCGGTCCTCGACCAGGCCTCAAACCTAACAGTAAATATGTAACTTGAAGTTAAACGAGTGTTGTGAATTATATGAAAGATCAGAAGATAGCTGCGAGGACCTTGATATCCATAACAGCTTCTCTCTCCCCGAATTTGAGTTGTTGTTGTTAAAATTTGAGTTGTTGTTGTTAAAAGATTCGCTACCTGGAACAGAGTTCCAAGTAGCACGGGCTATGGTGAGCCCGTTGTGCCTCCGAATTTGAGTTACAATTACACCTTTTAACTCGGTTGACTGCGCACTTACCGGTAGTTATGATGAGCACGCCACTGTCTGAGACTCATAATAACTACATCCCCGATATTCTTACCGCCTTTGGCATGATTTAATTACAATATCATCTAATCTTATCTTATTAGTGTTCTCTTCCCCTGCAGTATTAGAGGACAGAAAGGTTGGAAACGGAGTGTTGACGGAAGAGACGTTCCTTGGGGCTCACCAGGATGACCCGGCACTGGTGACTTACATCCGGCAGCACCTCTTAGTGGCGCCCTCCACCTTGCCCTACAACCTCTCCCGTCCACAGGTCACACACTTCTCTCAGTACGGCCAGAGCCAGTACGCTAACAACGTCATCCTTCGTAACATGGTGAGTGTGTTGGCAGTGAAGCAACACTCACTTCAGGCTTTTCTCATTTGATTTTCTAAGCACTTAAACTTAAATGTGCGTGTGTGTGTACGCGCACACGCACACACAGGCCCCTTGACAGTTGAGAGGCGGGATCAAAGAGCCAGAGCTCAACCCCTACAAACACAACTAGGTGAGTACACACACAGGTGCTAGAAGAAAGCAAATGTGCTGCTAATTTTCAAGAAAGGAGATAGGGAAGAGGCATTTAGCTAGACCAGTATCACTGACAAGCATCTCCTGTAAAGACTTGAAAGAGTAATCAGGTTAATTAAGACTGGGTCACACTTAGAGGGAATTAGGTACTGTTATGATATGAGTCAACTTGGTCTAGACCGCCTTCATATGAGAGTTGTTCCTGGGCGTTCCTCCCTTAACTGAGGAAACGTTAATTCCATGTCCAATTCAGGGATAGAAAATGTGGAGATAAATGTGATAAATAATATAGGACATTAACATTAATATGGGAGAGAGAGAGAGAGTGTGAGTGTGTGTGTGTGTGTGTGTGTGTGTGTGTGTGTGTGTGTGTGTGTGTGTGTGTGTGTGTGTGTGTGTGTGTGTGTGTGTGTGTGTGTAGGGAAGGGAATTATCAGGGGAAAGCGCCAGGCCATTAGACTACATAGCACTGGGAAGGGATCGGGACCAGGATTTGGGATGGGGCGGGGGGGGGGGAGGGAGGAATGGAGCCCAACCACTTGGACGGACGGAGGATTAAACCCTGACTTGCATGAAGCGAGACCTTCGCTCTACCCTCCAGCCAAAGTGGTTGGGTGGGAGATTCTGCAGATATCAAACGTCAAATATCCCTTCTTCTTTCCTGGTGTGCGTGTGCATGTGCGTGCACTCGCTCACGGACACACACACACACACACACACACACACACACACACACACACACACACACACACACACACACACACACACACACACACCAGGAAAGAAGGAGAGATATTTGACGTCCAGTATCTTCCTCCCTTGGGAAAGAGTGATCATATCCTGTTGGAAGTTAATTATGCCTTGCGATATAATCTAGAAGAGAATGGGGACATTGTAACTGTTAATAAATTCGACTTCAAGAGAGGACACTATGGGGGAACTTAGAAAATTCTTTAATTAATTTAATTCGGCATTGTTGCTAGGCAAGGAAGTAAATGAAATGTACGCCAAATTTGGGCGAAATATACGATGAAGACTCAAACATTAATACCAAAACAGAGATGCAGGACTAGAAAACAGGATTGGTTCAACAGAAATTGTGAGAGGGCCAGAGAGGAAAATACAAGAAAATGGGTACAATATAGGAAGAGGTCTAACCCACAAACACACAAGCACTACAAACAAGCAAGACCCAATTACGCAGCATTGAGGAGAGAGGCAGCATGGAACTTTGGAAAAGGTATAGCAAATGCAAAACAGATAAATAAAACAGTTGGACTTGATGGAGTTTCACCTTGGGTGCTGCGAGAATGTGCAACTGAGCTGAGCATTGCATCCCAATTAATATTCCAGACATCCTTGTGCACAGGAATCTTAGCAGATATATGGAAAAGGGCAATCATAGCACCAATCTATAAAAATGGAAGTCGAGAGGAACCTCTAAATTATAGGCCTGTATCATTAACAAGCGTGGTAGTCAAAACACTAGCAACAAATAAAGCCAAATGGGTTGAACACCTAGAGAGTAATGACATAATAACGGACAGACAGTAAGGTTTTCGAACAGGAAGATCCTGTGTAACAACTCTTCTTAGTTTTTATGATAGAGCCACAGAGATAATACTGGAAAGAGATGGTTGGATTAACTGTGTCTATCTGGACCTAAAAAAAGGCTTTTGACAGAGTCCTATACAAGAGGCTGTTCTGGAAACTAAAATATGCTGGAGGAGTGACAGGAAGACTTCTGACATGGATGATTTTTTTTTAACCGACAGACAGACAAATGAGGGCGGTAACCAGAGACAGTGTACCTGACATGTATCCGTTAGTGTTACCAGCGGAGTACCACAGGGTTCAGTTCTTGCACCAGTAATGTTCATCGTCTACATAAACGACCTACCAGAAGGAATACAGAATTATATGAACATGTTTGCAAATGATGCTAGGATACTGGGGAAGACAGGAGACGCAGGCGATTGTAATGCCCTTCAAATCTATCTGGAACTCCAAAGCATGAAGTGCTTTGGAGCATCAAGTGGCAAATGAAAGTCAATGTGAATAAATGCCATGTTATGGAATGTGGAATCGGAGAAAATAGACCACACACAACTTACAAATTATGTAGAAAGGAATTACAGAACTCTAATAAAAAAGGAGACCTGGGGGTGGTTTTGTATAGTAAACTGTTGCCAGAGGTTCGCATAAAGAACATTGTGAGAGGAGCGTCTGCGTCGCTTTCCAACTTCAGACTTGCTTTGAATTATATGGCTGGTGAAATACTAAAACTGTTTATGACTTTTGTGAGACCAAAATTGAAATATGTAGCAGTTGTATGGTGCCCAAATCTCAAGAAACACATATAGAAACTGAAAAAGGCGCAAAGGCATGCTACAAAATGGCTTCTGAAACTTAAAAACGAGTTACAAGAAGAGACAAGAGGCGTTAAACATACCAAACTAGAAGATAAAAGAAAAAGAGGTGGTATGATCACTTACAAAATACTAACAGGAATCGACCAAATTGACAAAGAGGAATTCCTGCAACTTCACAAAGAAGACGACAAAGATTCAAGCTAAGGAAACAAAGGTGCTGAGAAAATATTAGAAAGTTTTCCTTAACAGAGTGGTAGACGGTTGGAACAAGTTAAGTGAGAAGGTGGTGGAGGCCAAGACCGTCAGTAGTTTCAAAGCGTTATATGACAAAAAGTACTGGGAAGACGGGACACTACGAGCGTAGCTCTCATCCTGTAACTACACTTAAGTAATTACACACACCTCTTTTGACTATCATCTCCCTGCCACCAACAATGCAAAGGAATTAAAACTAGAAACATAATCCGTAGCAACTATACAAACATTACAATGCTGACTGGATTAAACAGGTGTGCAGCAGTCTAAATCAAACTTACTTTTTGGCATAGAGTAATATTTAGCATAATATTGGGATTATGTGAAGACACTTTGAAAGAGAACTAATATAAACTAATTATACCATGAAGTTATAGAAATTTGCACACCCTCATTCTACATTAGTAACAAAGAAAACAGGAATAAAGGCTTTTGGACGAAAACTTCGAGATATGATACACAAATGCAGATAGAATATCTAACAAAGGGAGTGAAATGAATGGAAAGACAAATGAAGCAGACTCTGATATAACAGTTATGGAAACAAATCTTTGCAGAAATAATCTCTGATATAGCGTTCCTCAGCGGCTACCAGAATATACTATCATCAGGGAAAAGTTAGATGGAGTGAGTGGACATATTAATCACATAAATTAATGACTCTTTGTGGGTAGTGATACTGCAGGAGTTAATGAATTCGAAAATTTCCTCACAGGAAAAGTTACAGCAGGAGGAACAAGAATAGTGATGGTAGCTGTCTGCAACTCCCCTAGGCAGGTCCTCTGAAGGCCTAGGGGAAAAGTATCGTGACAATAACAGGACCTACTTGGAAATTATGCTAGAAGCTGCAGAAATGGTTTACTAGATGATAAGAAAGCTCCTAATCATGGGGAGATAAATTGAGGTGTCCACTGTGGAGGAATCAAGTCATAGGGAGCAAAACTAGTGGAAACAGCAGATAGGAATTTTCTGACACAACGCGAGAAAGAAGTATCGAGATTTAAGGGAGAAGACCTACCTGCTGGCTAGACCTTATCTTCACAAGGCGGCAGTCATCAAGAGCATAAGAAATGAGATACCTCTTGGAACCAGCGGCTGCTGTGTGTGGGCGCTTGACTACACAATAGTGATCAATAACAGAGAACAACACAATTATGGTGTCTGGAGACTTGCATACAGGAAGGGGCACTGGATATGTGCGTTATAGATACTTGTATTATTTTTATGGGGAAATACAGTGGAAGAATGAATTAAGGAACACGTCAGCACAGAGCTTGTAATCCTGAAGTCCACAGAAGCGAGGACAAATACATCGCAACCAAAATACACGGGGATAAAATAATGCATCAGTTGAGATCGGAGAGCTGCCAAATAGGTGGAAAACAGCAAGTGTAGTACCAATTTATAGGACAGACGATAGACAAGAGACGCCAAACTTCAGACAAGAGTCACTGCCATATATATATATATACCATGCAAGGTTATAGCGAGAATAATGAGACCAGTGAAACACCTATAAACCATTAAATACATAACCAAAAGACAACACGAGTCCATAGAAGGGCCGTCCTGCCTTGCAAACTTCTAGCATAAGTTGCTGTTTTACAGGTTGTATACACTCTTTACGTTGACAAATTTTGCTGAAATCCCATCAATCAGAATGTCCCGTGCCTCTGTAATCAGTGCCGCTGCACCACAGACCGGAGGGTTCTTCGTGGAGGTTGGCGCTGTCAACGGAGAGTACTTAAGCAACACACTGTTCCTGGAGAGAGAGCTGGGCTGGTCTGGACTGCTGATCGAGCCGCTGGAGACCTACCACGACCTCCTCTACAAGCACCGGAAGGCCTACTCCATCAACGTCGCTCTCTCCCTCACCAACTTCACTACCCAGCTGACGTTCCAGTGAGTCTTAAATTTCTTAAAGTAAGCCATCTTCCCTCTTGGCATTCAGCATTTGAGCCCTGATACACGTTAATAATTCTATTTTAAAATTTGTCCAGAGATTCACAGAATTATGTATACATATGTAGAAGCTTACTTTGGAAGCAATTTTTTTTGTAGACATGACCACAATACAGTACTTAGATCAGTAGTTCCCAAACTCTTTACAGTCATTAACCTTTTTTCATATAGCGTCTTTATTAATGTCCCCTACACTAAGTATTAACTTTTATTACCAACCTGTGAGATGGTTACCCCCCCCCCCAAACCTCTACCCTCTGGTATCATACTGTACACTGCCTCAACCTGTGGCCCGCTTCTTATTCCAAAAAGGTCCCTCATGGGGCCATGGCCACAATTTGGAAACCAGTGACTTTGATCAATTATTCAGAAACTATTTTTTCCTTTATGTTCTTCACTTGGGAGGAAGTTGAACTATTAACTCTGCAACGTTTATTTTACAATTTTACTTGATCCGACGCGTATGTCGCTAATGAATGTGCTTCGTTGAAGCTCTCGTCAGCATCTTTATAGGTATAGGAAGAAAATTAATACTTAGCAAGTTTGACAGTATCATTCAGGATGAGGTGAGTAATTACCCAGTCAATGAGTCTGATTGATTGATTGATAAAGATTAAGCCACTCAAGAGGAGGCACGGGCATGAACAGCCCGTAAGAGCTTTTTGGAGCCATTACAAGTACACACAGAAATCACAATAGCGCGATACATCAAATGAACAAATGAACAAGGGCCGTCAATTGTTCGAACACCCATGAGGGTCATTGTGGATTTGTTCACTAAAAGTACTAATAGCTGATACTGGATCTCTGTGGATGGATGAGGTCTTCATGGCCGTTCACAGTTCAAGGCCCGCAGGAGGTTTGCTCGCCAGGTTGCAGCATAATGTACAAGGCGACGCTTTATATCTAAACAGAGCCACGTCGGTCGTTTGGTACCATCAGGATCGTCGTCTTTTTCGAGGAAATCCATTTGTCCGTCTTGGAATTTGCGGTGGAATTCTGGGTCGCGGTATTTCTTCTTCAGTATTGTGAGGTCAGTGTAGGAGTTCATGGTGTTGGCGTGGACATACACGGGGTGCGGGTATGTGTTCTGGCTGATTATATTGTTACATTTGAGGGACAGTTGTCGTCTGGTGTGAGCGTTGCCATTTAACTCGCTGGGCGGAATGAAGAGCACATGGCAAGTACTTTTGTCTTCGTCGTCGGTGGTGGCTCTGGAGAGCCTCCTGGTGTTGGTTGTGGGGGTTTCGGGAGGTCCGTCGTCGTATGTCATGTCTTCGATGGCACGGGCAGCCGGGGTGGGTGGCGTCCCAGTTACCGGACTGGTTGTGGGGTTGGACGCTGGCCCGGCAGCAGCTGGAGGAGCTGGGAGAAGGTCGCCTGGTACCGTCACCATCGGTAGCCCATTTGCGGTGAGCAGCCAGTTGATGGTGTGGACGTATAGGTTGACGTCTTTGCCCTCCAATTTGTCGCCGAGGTGTAGAAGTACCGGTAGCAAGGTGTTGGTGGTAACTGCAGACGTGGTAGGTGGCAGTGAGGGCTGCGGAGGTGAGGGACCAGGCGGCGGTGAGGCAGCAACAACTTCCCCAAGTGTGTTCTCGAGCAAGGCCGGGAAAGCGGACGTAGCGGGTTGGCTGGCTGAGGTGCGGTGGAGGTAGTGTTTGCCGTCATCAATGGGTCTGCAGAATATGTATACTCGTATACATACTCTGCAAACTTGTATGCTCACTGGTGGGCAGTGAGAAGAGTGGTGGGCAGTGAGAAGAGTGGTGGGCAGTTTGCACCTCACTGGTGGACAGAGGCAGTAGGTGGGTTGTGAACTGGCAGTTTAGTCTTGGTCTTACCTAACCTTAGGTAAGAATTTAATTATACAGTGGTTCCCGAAGGATGTGGCACGCCACCCTGGCGCTGGGAGCCACCCTGGCGCTGGGAGCCACCCTGGCGCTGGGAGCCACCCTGGCGCTGGGAGCCACCCTGGCGCTGGAACCCACCCTGGTGCGCCGGGAGACGACGGCAAGTGTGGTGGAAAAATTTAAGAACAAATACACATTTAAATGTTCATTTAAATATATATTTATTATTATTATAAAGCGTAAACAAACACGAGAAAAGCATAAACGTTCATAGCAAGGGGAGAGTGTTCACGCGAAACGAGTTAC